>NC_082731.1:34711800-35065550 GCF_030144855.1 Hypanus sabinus
GTGATCATGGCTGATCGATGCCAGCCTCAACTCACCGTCCGCGCCAGTTCATCATTCACTAATATTTCAATGTTTTTCCTCATCTCACATCCAATATATTGGCACGATAGCGTAGTGGTTAGCAACACACTTTACAGAACTGATGACCCCGGTTCGATTCCCGCCGCTGCCTGTGAGGAGTTTGTCCGTTCTCCCCGTGACCGCGTGGATTTCCTCCGGGTGATCCGGTTTCCTCCCACAGTCCGAAGACGTACTGGTCGGTAGGTTAACTGGTCGCTGTAAACTGTCCCGTGGTTGGGCTAGGATTAATTTGGGGGATTACTGGGCGGTGTAGCTTGAAGGATGTAATCCATGCTGTATCTCAATAAATTTTTATAAAATCCAACCACCTGCCTCCCAGCCTCCTTGGGCAGAGTGCTCCGGAGATTCAACCCCCTCCGAGAAATTTCTGCGCTCTCAGTTTTCAATGACTGGCCCCTCATTTTGTAGCTGTTTATGGAGGCAGTGAAATGGGAATTCTTTGCATTAGAATGGGTGGCGGAGGGTGGATCACTGGAGGCATTAAAGGTGCAGGTAGTTAAATCTTGAGAACTGAGGGTGATGAGGAACAGCCACAAGAGGAGGAGCTGTGGGAGAGGCAGATCAGCCAAGATGGTATTAAATTGTGGGGCCCCTGCTGCTACTTACTTGGGTTTTTGTGCCCCCTCCTCCTCTGCTGAGGGCCACTTAGTGATGGACATTATATGCCAGCCAAATCAGGAAGAGTCAAAGAACACTACAGCACAGAAGTGGGCCCTTTGGCCCATCTAGTCCATGCCAAACTATTCATAGGACCATAAGATATAGGAGCAGAATCAGGCCATTTGGCCCATTGAGTCCACACCGTCATTTCTACACGGTTGATCCATCCCCTTCTCAGGTCCACTCTCCTGCTTTCTTCCCATGCCCTGGCTAATCAAAAATCTCTCAGCCTCGGCCTTAAATATACCCAATGGCTTGGCTTCCATGTCCGCCTGTGGTAATGAACTCCCATTTTCACCACTCTCTGGCTAAAGGAATTCCCCTCTTCTAAATGGACATCCCTCTATTCTGAGGCTGAGTCTTGGACTCCCTCACGATGGAAAGCATCTTCTATTAGTCAGCCTCCTCCCATCGACCAGCACTGGGACCATAGCCCTCCGTCCCCCTCCCATCCCTGCACCTATCCAAATATCCCTTAAATGTTGCAATCGAACCTGCATCCACCCTCATGGCAGGCAGGTCGTTCCACACTATCACCCCCCTCCGAGCGAAGAAGACCATGTTCCCCTTAAACACTTTGTTTTTCACCCTTAACCTGTGATGTTAGTTCTAATTCCAGGAGAAGTTTTTGAGGCCCTCTGTTGGTCAGGGTCGACCGTGGTTGTTGCGTTCCAGCACGTAAGCCAACACACAAGGCAGGGCAGTGGAAAGTGGAGAGCAGGCTCCTGTCCATATAGATGGCTGCCCCTTGCCACACAGCCGATGGATCCAAGAGAAAGGCAGAGTTCGGCACCAGTGGCAATGCAGGAGTTGCCGGTCAGCGTTGGACTCAGCGTGGGACTGCGTTAGGGACTCCAGCTCCGGATCTTCTCTGCGAGTGGATCTAGCCAGAAGGCAGCAGAGCTTTCCTTCTCCTAGACGAGCTGCCAACCACGCCTGGAGTTACTGGTTTTAAGGCGCCCGTGCCCCATCTCCTGTCAGTGGAAACTGCTCCTCTGGGCTTAGTAGCTAAACCACACACAAAGGCCAGGAGCTGGACTTGGTCGTCAGAGGCTATTTGAGGCACATTCCATTCGGAGCTTCTAATAGGTAATAGGCCCCCACTTATTCCCCCCCCCCCACTACCACACCCAGCTATAACAACCATAAGGAATCAAAAGTGTACAGGAAAAAAAGACGGGAACAGAGGAAAAGTTATGTCAATGAGGGCCTGTCACTCTTAAGAAAAGATGTATGGGTTAATCAATCAACAAATGCTCTTCATAAATAATGCTTTTCTACAGCTCAGGTTTATTGCGTTCACTATATCATCAATTTACCAAACAATGCATTAAGCAGGGCTAGGAATAAATTGACTTCCTGACCCGAGAATTATCAGGATTAATCATTAATTATTGTGCACGATACACAGAGCAAGCAAATTAATTGAAACTTCATCCAAGTGCCTGGTATAGATCAATAAGGTAATGAATACAGCCCTAGCCTCTCCACACTTCAATGCTGATTGATAGACTGAGCAGCGATGTTTAAGTCTCTGTAGAGGCATTGAGAGCACATGAAATAAGATCAGCCTGGATTGATGATGGAGAAATCAGAACACTATTCCACTCTGAGGTGAAGTGGATTCGGAGATCAATTAATCTCGGCCGGCAGCTCCCCCCCCCACAAGTTCAAAAATTCACGCTTCTTCTTCGCCTCTGACTTGCGCCGAGCGCTGCCTGCACTCGCTTGCGAGATTACCACAGAAGCCACTGTGGGAACTCCTGTCAGGCCCGGCCGACTTCCAGCATTTTGACGGAGGCGTTCCCACATTCCGAGGAAAACGGGAGAGAGAATTTTTTTTTTTGGCCTGGTTTTTTTTCTCTGCGGAGTTGCGCTGATGTTTCCTCGGGGTGTGAAGTGCCGGCTTGCTTTGAGCCAGGTGAAGAGAGGTTGGGGGGGGGGGGGGGGGGAGTTGGTCTGGTTAATTAGTTTAGGATATAAAAGAATTAACCGGCAACTAATAAGCAGAAGCCATTAGGTAGAGCTGTGCTCTGGTTATGTAATCGGGTGAGAATATGCTCTCGACAGAAGCACGGTACAAGGCATCCTAACTGCTGCATCAGTTCATCATATAGAAACTGCTGTGCAGAGGATGGGAAAGGCTCTACAGAGGGTAGGTAAAACAGCCCAGTGCCACACCGGCACCGGACTACCCATCGAGGGCAAATACAGAAAGGTGGCAGAGAAAGGCCAGCAGCTTCATGAAGGATCCCACCCACCCTGCTCAAGAAAAAGCAGAGAAAGCAGTATCTCCCAGTGGCCACACATTTTAATTCCACGTCCCATTCCCATTCTGATATGTCTATCCATGGCCTCCTCTACTGTCAAGATGAAGCCACACTCAGGTTGGAGGAACAACACCTTATATACCGGCTGGGTAGCCTCCAACCTGATGGCATGAACATTGACTTCTCTAACTTCCGTTAATGCCCCTCCTCCTCTTCTTACCCCATCCCCTGACATATTTAGTTGTTTGTCTGTTCTCCAACTCCCTCTGGTGCTCCCCCCACTTCTTTCTCCTGAGGCCTCCCGTCCCATGATCCTTTCCCTTCTCCAGCTCTGTATCACTTTCGCCAATCACCTTTCCAGCTCTTAGCTTCACCCCATCCCCTCTGGTCTTCTCCTATCATTTCGCATTTCCCCCTCCCCCCACTACTTTCAAATTTCTTACTATATTTCCTTTCGGTCAGTCCTGACGGAGGGTCTCGGCCCGAAACGTCGACAGCGCTTCTCCCTATAGACGCTGCCCGGCCTGCTGCGTTCCACCAGCATTTTGTGTGTGTTGCTTGAATTTCCAGCATCTGCAGATTTCCTCGTGGTGTTCACCCTGCTCAAGGACTGTTTATCCCATTCTCATCAGGGAGGAGGCTGCGTAACGTCCACGCCAGGACCTCCAGTCTCGAAAACAGTTGCTTTCCCCGAGCAGTCAGGCTGATGAACACCTCCACCCACTAACTCACGCCTCCCTGCACCCCCCCCCCAACCACTACTTTAAGATTTCCTGGCCGTCACCTTAGGTACAGACGCTCTTGTGTATGCGTAATTAATCTTGGTTGGGGTCGATTTGTCCTCCGATTCTGGCAGGCCGTCTGCAAACGTTTCGTCACCATACGAGGAGACGTTGCCAGTGCGCTGTTCACTTGCTCCCTCATATGGTCCTAAAACGATTGTAAATGGTAAACACAAAGTAAACTGCAGATGCTGTGGTCATAACGGTTGCCACTCACTTCAACTCTCCTTCACATTCCCATTCAGTTATGTCCATACACGGCCTCCTCTACTGCCATGATGAGGCCAAACTCAGGTTGGAGGAGCAATATCTCATATACCGTCTGGGTAGTCTCCAGCCCCTTGGCATGAACATCGAATTCTCCAACTTCCGGTAATTCCCTCCCTCTCCCTTCCACCATCCCACTTTCACTCTGCCTCCTCTTCTAGCTGCCTATCACCTCTCTCATGATTCTGCCTCCTTCTACTACCCACAGTGCTTTCCCCTTAGATTCCTTCTTCACCTCTCCGGCCTATCCCCTCCCCCACCCCTTGATCTTTACCCTGATTGGTTTTTCACCCTCCCCCCCCACCTTCTTTATAGGGCCCCTGCCCCCTCTTTCTTTAGTCCTGACGAAGGGTCTCGGCCTGAAACGTCGACTGCTCCTTTCAACGGATGCTGCCCGACCTGCTGAGTTCATCCAGCTTGTTTGTACGTCACGATTGCAAATGGATGGCCAAGATCGGAGAACAATTCGCCCCAACCATCAACCACCCAAGCTACACGTTTTCCAAGTTATTTCTGATAATTAATCTATGTCTATCAGCTGTTGTCAATATTTATATTTATTGTTTTTTATTATTGTGTTCTTTATCTTATTGTGTTTTCTTAATATGCTTCATCAGATCTGAAGCAACAACTACTTTACCCTTGTGCACAGGAAATGAGGTCAAACAGTCCTGTATCTGAGTTAGTAATCCCGGGAATGTGTGTTCAATTCCCCCGGTGAGAAATTGGGATTGTCAGATGATTGGGAATAAATTATCAATAGGAAAAGGCTGTCGGTTGCACTAATTCCTCCCAAAGTGGAGCAGAGGGAGTAGAGGTTATACACAATAACTCTGGCGCGCCTCGTTTATGATCTGTGCCCTAACTCAATTCACCGGCTTTAGTTCCACATCCCATATGCCTTTCTTCAATAAAGTTGGAGTCAGCATGAGTTCGTTATTGTATAGTATACAGTGAAAAGTTTGTTGTGCACGCGGTTCATACAGATGGGACCATTGCACAGTGCCTTGGGGAAGAACGTAGGAACGCAAAATGAAGTGTAACAGCTACAGAGAAGGTCCAGTGCAGATGAACAAGATCATAATAGAATCAAAAGAGAAGAGTACAGCAGGGGAACAGGCCATTCAGCCCACAATGTTGAGCTGAACCAGCTGAAAACAAAATCAAAAACACCCAAACATTAACCCTTCCTACCTACACAATGTCCCTATCCTTCCTTCCTCCTATGTGCCTATCCAAATGTCCCTTAAGAGCCTCTAATGTGTTTGCCTCTACCCCCCACAGCAGGCAGTGTATTCCAGGCATCTACCACTCTCTGAGTAAAAAACTTACCCCTTATCTACCCCCTCTCACCTTCAGTGCACGCCCTCTGATATTAGACATTTCTATCCGGGGGAAAAGATACCCCTTGTCTGCTCTATGCCTTTCATGATCTCCCCTCATCCTTTGGCGCTCCAGAGAAAACAACACAAAAGGGATCGAGAGCTTTCCCAGCATATACGATGGATACTTTTCTTCCCGGGCTTCCGGCCAGCTGCAAGCCCAAGAAAAGTTAAAAGACCCCAGGTTTACCCAACCTTTCGTGATAGTAGATGCCCTCTGAACCAGACGGCATCCCGGCGGGCCTCGCCAACCTCATAGTGGGGGAACCAGAACTGTACACAGTCCCCCAGATGTGGACTAGCCAGAGCTTTATAAAGTTGTAACATAACCTCTTAACTTTTGAACTCAGTGCCTTGACTAATGAGAGCAAGCATTCCGTAGGCCTTCTTCAACACCTTCTCGACCTGCGTTGCTGCTTTCAAGGAGCCATGAACGCGGATCCCAAGATCTCTCTGCTCAGTAACACTGTTAAGGACCTTGCTCCTGAAAGGGGCAATGAGGCAGATTGTGAGGTCAAGAATCCATCTTTGTACTTGTACTAGGGAAGCATTTCATAGTCTTGGGTCACAAACTGTCCTTGGGCCTGGTGTACTTCCTTTCTGGCTTTTGTATCTTCTGCCCACGGAAGAGGGGTGGAGAGAGAATACCTGGGAAAGGTGGAGACTTTGATGATGCTGGCTGTTTTACTGAGGCAGACACAAGTATATAGTCCCTAGAGGGGAGCTGATTTCCGTGATGTGCTGAGCTGTGTCCGCAGCTCTTTCCCGCTTCTTGCAGTCGCGTGCAGAGCTGTTATAGCAAGACATCATGCATTCAGATCAAACACCTTTTATGCATTAGTAAAAATTGGTAAGGGTGCATGAGGACGTGCCAAATTTATTTAGCCTCCTGGTGAGCTCTCCTGGCCAATAAGGACATGGCAAATTATTTTTTAGCCTCCTGTGGAAGGAAAGGCATGGGTGGTCTCTCCTGGCCAATGAGGACATTCCGAGTTTATTTAGCCTCTCGTGGAAGTGGAGACATTGGTGAGTTGTCTTGGCCGTGCTGTCTACATGGTTGGACCAGGAAAGGTTATTGATGATGTTCACTCCTAGAAACCTAAAGTTCTCAACCCTCTCAACCTCAAAACCATTGAGGTAGACAGGTGTATGTGCACCATCTCGCTAAAGCCTTTTATTTTGTCCACATTAAGGGAAAGCTTACATAGTCAGTATTAAACTTGTCCCAATAACCATTTGTGAAAAATTTCTAATGCCTCCTGTATATAGAAGAATTTCCTGAAGGGGTTGGCTTAAAAATTTTGACCAGCCCACAAATCGATAAATCATAAATAGCGTCCAACTGTCGGGACAGTGACACAAGCTGATGTTCACTTTGAGAATGGCCTCAGTTTTGACAACTAGATCTGGAGCCGGTTTCCTGCAAGAAGAAACTCTGATGGCTCATCAGCTTCATCCAGAAGGTGAAACTCACAGTTCAAAGTACATTTATTATCAAAGCATGTATACGATACACAACCGAGAGACATTGATAGGATGCAGAAGTGGGCTGAGCAGTGGCAGATGGAGTTCAACCTGGAGAAGTGTGAGGTGGTATACTTCAGAAGCATAAACTCCAAGGCAGAGTACAAAGTAAATGGCAGGGTACTTGGGAGTGTGGAGGAGCAGAGGGACCTGGGGATACATGTCCATAGATCCCTGAAAGTTGCCTCAGGTAGATAGGGTAGTTAAGAAAACTTATGGGGGGTTACCTTTCATAAGTCGAGGGATAGAGTTTAAGAGTTGCGAGGTAATGGTGCAGCTCTATAAAACTCTGGTTAGGCCACACTTGGAGTACTGTGTCCAGTTCTGGTTGCCTCACTGTAGGAAGGATGTGGAAGCATTGGAAAGGGTACAGAGGAGATTTACCAGGATGCTGTCTGGTGTAGAGAGTATGGATTATGATCAGCGATTAAGGGAGCTAGGGCTTTACTCTCTGGAGAGAAGGAGGATGAGAGGGGACATGATAGAGGTATATAAGATATTAAGAGGGATAGACAGAGTGGACAGCCAGCGCCTCTTCCCCAGGGCACCACTACTCAATACAAGAGGACATGGCTTTAAGGTAAGGAGAGGGAAGTTCAAGGGGGATATTAGAGGAAGGTTTTTTACTCAGAGAGTGGTCAGTTTGTGGAATGCACTGCCTGAGTCAGTGGTGGAGGCAGATACACTAGTGAAGTTTAAGAGACTACTAGACAGGTATATGGAGGAATTTAAGTTGGGGGTTATATGGGAGGCAGGGTTTAAGGGTCAGCACAACATTGTGGGCCAAAGGGCCTGTACTGTGCTGTACTGTTCTATGTTAACCCTGAGATTCATCTGCTTACAGACAGCCACAAGAGAAAAAAACAAATGGAGCCCATGAAGAAAAGACCATCAAACAGCCTACGTGCAGAACAAAAAGATCACGTGAACAATCGAAGTAAGTAAGTATCATTCAGAACTGAAGTTCATGAAGATGAGTTCACAGCCATGAAGCCAGTCATCACTGCAGCTGATTCAGGAGTCTATTAGTTGCAGGCCACAGCCTCATTTCGATGCAGAGATGAGTAAAACTTGAGGAGCAGCGAGCTGGACTGGCCTGCCCCCCACCTCCAGACCCGACGACCCGACTTTTTCGATATGGCCCAGCGTTTAAATCAACCAAACGCCAGGTTGTTCCTCGCTCGCGGAACCAGGCCCCGCCCCTTCGATATGGTGTCAGGCCCGGGCCCCGACGCTTCAATTCGGCCCCTACCCAACGTTTCCAATCTGGCCCTGCACTTCAATCAGTCAAACCTTGGGCCTCCCCTCACTCTCTGGCCCCACCACGTTGCCTTGGTTCTGCTGTTTCGAATCGCCTCCTGCCCTCGGGCCTGCGCCCCGCCGCCTCGATTCACCCTGTGCACATCGCGTCACAACCACCCTGCACCTCTGAAATGCCAGCTCACGCCGCAAAAGTGCCAGGTCGTGCAGGAGGCTCGAAGGCTCAGCTCTGAAAGGGAAGTTACAGGCTATCGACTGCAGTGATTGTTCCTGAGGAAGAGGGTGAGTAATACAGTAAGTTATAGTTTTGTCTGTTTTGTCTTCTACCAGCAAGTCCTCACAGCGCTTCACCAGCACCATCTCAATGCCTCTGCGATCTAATAACCCCGTGAGGAACCATTCTTGTCCACCAGAGGCTCTTGACTTTGCTCAGTCTATCTACCCCTTTGCCACTTCCTACTCTGATAACCCCCCACCACCCCAAATTTCAGCGCCTCTTCTGAATTGGGGAACTACCATCCTGAAGGGCCGAATGGCCTGATCTACAGCAAAACAAATCAGAGCAGATTCTGATGAGAGGTCATGGACTCAAGACTTGGTTTCTCCCTCCACCGAGGCTTCCTGAGCTGCTGACTATCTCCACCGCTTCCTTTCACTGGGAGCAGGGCTCGGTCTAAATGGCTCTTTGAATCAACACGATCTGCCTCCACGTTCCTGCCTGATCCCCATACCATCAGTGGCTATATTTCATGAGGAGGTCTGGTATGTCGCCAAAGGCTAGCAAATTTCAATAGATGCACCATGGACAGCATTCTGACTGGCTGCGTCGTCGTCTGGGATGGAGGCACCAATGCACAGACCCAGATAAAGTTTCTGAGGGCTGTAGATGTGCTACAGCAGCAGAAGAGCGCAATCATCTTCATCATCATTATGTGCCCTGTTGTACGACATCATCATTATGTGCCCTGTTGTATGACATCATCATTATGTGCCCTGTTGTATGACATAGACGATCATGGTCTTTCCATGACCATGCTTGTTCTTGGCATATTTTTCTACAGAAGTGGTTTGCCATTGTCCTTCTTCTGGGCAGCGTCTTTACAAGACGGGTGACCTCAACCATTATCAATACTCTTCAGAGATTCTCTGCCTGGTGTCTGTGGTCTGTGACCAGGACTTGTGATCTGCACCGGCTGCTCGTACGACCGTCCACCACCTGCCCTCATGGCTTCACATGACCCTGATTGGGGGGCTAAGCAGGTGCTACACCTTGCCCAAGGGTGACCCGCGGCCTAGCGGAGGGAAGGAGCGCCTCACACCTCCTTCGGTGGTAGAGACATATATCCACCCCACCGCCCACAAACCTTCAGCCACAAACTTTATCAGGGACATGATGCTGTGATGCTGCGACACGTCCTCCCTGCGGCTCGGCAGCCCTGTTAGAGCGCAGGTGACATTTCTCGACGACGACTCTCCGCAGATGCCGCCTGACCCGCCGAGCGTTTCTGGCAGCCTCGCTTTCCAGATTTCCAGCACCTTTTTGATTCCCAAGTAGGGATCGAAGGGTTAACGAGCGCAGTTAATGCCTGGAACTGCAGGGAGGACTGACGGGTTACAAAATGGAACCTTGAACTTCTTCTGAACTCCGCGGTGATGCGCGGCTAATTGTGGTGCAGCGGACAGTCTCGGAAGCAGTGTGCTGTGAACTCGCTGAGGTGCTTCACTCACCCACAAATCAACGGTGTCCGGGCTGACACACTCAGGAAGTGCAGACACTGAAGCACAATTAAAGATTTAAATGTTAATTGGAGCCAGTGATGGGTTGGGGATTGCAAAGCCGGGGTGAAAGCACAGAGGAGTGGACTGAGGTGAACGAGTTTGATTGAAAATTACGTTAAGGAGTGGATGATGCTAATGAGGTTCCCAGGAGGACTTGCCGTCCTGCAGGCCGGGGAGTGCGAAAATCATTTCTGTTTGTCGCACCTGTAGCCATCTTAAAGAAGGTTGAGGAAAATTACAGAGCGTCGCGAGGGCAATTATCCAGTCAAGAACAGAAAATGAGTGTTCACGCCCAGTTTGTTCACAATTGCTAATTGAATGATCTTTCTTTTCGAGGAGTTTGCTGAGTTCCTGACAGTGTCTGTCTCCCCTGCTTAATGGCTCTGCGATTTGCTTCCTGACTGAAGCGTTGAAATGGAGGGGTTTGATGGGGTAAATTGGTGCCTTATCAGCTCCCGCAGACTGCAATTATCTTTGACGGAGTGGCGCTTGTGTCTAATTAGCTGTTTCTTTCTACCCCCCATCAGCCCACTGCTTTCTTGGAAATAAAAAAAGAACTACAGGCATGTCTGAACCGCTGTTATGTGTTGTATTTTTGCGGCATTTTAATGAGATCTGAGTCTGACCCTTTTCTTTTCCCTTTGTGAATTCTCATCATGATGCTCCATGGCCTTTGTAGCCCCAGATCCCTGTGACCTCTTGGACTGATGATGTGGGAGCATACTGTACACAAGTAAGGCCCTCAGTTCACCAAGTCCGTGCTGCTCGTCGGGCACTTCTCTTAGAAAACATAGAACACAACCTCACAGTGCAGTACAGGCCCTTCGGCCCACAACTTTGTGCTGACCTTTTAACCTGCTCTAAGATCAGCCCTCCTGCATAGCCCTCCATTTTTCTGTCATCCATAAGTTTCCCCAATGTATCTGGCTCGACTGCCACCCCTGGCAGCCTGCTCTAGGCTTTTGCCACTCTGTAAAAGACTTACCTCTGACGTCCTCCCTGCACTTTCCTCCGATCACCTTAAAATTACTCCCCCTCCTGATCGGATTCTCTGCCCTGGGAAAACGTCTCTGCTGATCCACCCGATCTATGTCTCTTATCACTTTGTACACCTCTATCAAGTCCCCGCTTGTCCTCCCACACCAGCTCGCTCAACCTGTCTTCAGAAGACACGTTCTCTAATCTAATAAATCTCCTCTGTGCCCTCACTGCAGCTTCCGTATCCTTCCTAGAATGAGTCAACTGGAACTGAGCACAATGCTCCATGCCTGGCCTAACCAGGGTTTTATAGAACTGTGGTATTTCTTCTCGATCCTCCAACTAATGAAAGCCAACACACCATATGTGTTTTTAAGGGCGACACGGTAGTGTAGTGGTTAGCACAACACTGTGCTATTAACCCGGGTTCAATTCCAGCCGCTGCCTGTAAGGAGCTTATATGTTCTTCCTGAATGGGCTTCCTCTGAGTGCTCCAGTTTCCTCCCAACATTGATTAGGCTAGGATTAAATTGGGGGTGGCTGGCTCAAAGGTTTTCAACTCACGAGAGAGCATAGGCCGTCATCTTTTTGCTGTTGATGTTTCTGTAGCAGGCAATTTCTTTCTTACTCAACTCAGCAGGGATGAGAGCCGGCTGGATTCGAACTTGGGACCTTCTGCCCCAAAGTCCAGCACTGATGCCACTACGCCATCAGCCGGCTCCTATGATTAGGCTAGGACTAAACTGAGGAATTGCTAGGTGGCGTGGCTAGAAGGGCTGGAAGGCTGAATCTCAATTAATTAACTAACAACCCTAATGCGAGGAATAAGTAGAAGACATTTTGAGATTCTTCATCAGCACAAAACTTCGACATGCATATCCACTCGTCCACTCAACATATATAGATGTCTAAGAAAGTTCAATATGTCCACTAGTATTCTCTGGAACAGAAGTTCCCAGCATTTTTGGTGGCATACAACATACACAAAATGCTGGTGGAACGCAGCAGGCCAGGCAGCATCTATAGGGAGAAGCACTGTCGACGTTTCGGACCAAGACCCTTCATCAGGACTAATTGAAAGGAAAGATAGTAAGAGATTTGAAAGTAGTGGGGGGGAGGGGGAAATGCAAAATGACAGGAGAAGACCGGAGGGGGTGGGACGAAGCTGAGAGTTGGAAAGGTGATTGGCAAAAGTGACACAGAGCTGGAGAAGGGAAAGGATCATGGGACGGGAGGCCTGGGGAGAAAGAAAGGGGGAGGGGGAGCACCAGAGGGAGATGGAGAACAGGCAGAGTGATGGGCAGAGAGAGAGAGAAAAAACAAACAACTAAATATTGTCAGGGATGGGGTAAGAAGGGGAGGAGGGGCATTAACGGAAGTTAGAGGTCGATGTTCATGCCATCAGGTTGGAGGCTACCCAGCCGGTATATAAGGTGTTGTTCCTCCAACCTAGTTTGGATTCATTTTGACAGTAGAGAGGCCATGGATAGACATATCAGAGTGGGAATAGGACATGGAATTAAAATGCGCGGCCACTGGGAGATCCTGCCTTCTCTGGTGGACCAAGCGTAGGTGTTCAGCGAAACGGTCTCCCAGTCTGCGTCGGGTCTCACCAATATATAAAAGGCCACGCTGGGAGCACCGGACGCAGTATACCACACCAACCGACTCACAGGTGAAGTGTCGCCTCACCTGGAAGGACTGTCTGGGGCCCTGAATGGTGGTGAGGGAGGAAGCGTAAGGGCAGGTGTAGCACTTGTTCCATTTACAAGGATAAGTGCCGGGAGGGGGATTGGTGGGAAAAGGTCTTCTCCTATCATTTTGCAATTCCCCCTCCCCCCCCCCCACTTTCAAATCTCTTACTATCTCTCCTTTCAGTTAGTCCTGACGAAGGGTCTCGGCCCGAAACGTCAACAGCGCTTCTCCCTATAGATGCTGCCTGGCCTGTTGCGTTCCACCAGCATTTTGTGTGTGTTGCTTGAATTTCCAGCATCTGCAGATTTCCTCGTGTTTGCTTTTTGGTGCCATGGAACCCTACCATTAACTGAGGGGTCCATGGACCCCAGGTTGGGAAACCCTGCTCCAGAACATCTACCAATGCATTATATAAAGTGTTCTGAGGGATTGCATTTTATCCCAGTAATGCTGACTGCTCTGCTCTGGACCAATGGAAGTTACAGAGAGTAGTAAACACTGCCCAGTCTGTCACAGGCCAGTCACATCCTCCCATCTGGTCTACCTTCATTATGCTTTGCTTCAGAAAAACTATTGTCAAAGATGCCTGCCAACTTGACATTCTCTTCCCTCTCTTCTCTTTGAGAGTTAAGAGAGGACGTGCGACAAATACAGCCAAAGTAAAGATCAGTCTTGCTGACTTTAGGAGAAAATGTTCACGAAAACTTTATTTTTTATGAAAGTGAAGACAATTAAATCATTTAAGTTCTCATGTCATGACATGCCAAGGAATATACTTCAGTTCTTGTTTTATGGATGTAAAGTGTGTAAATATTAACAACAAACATAGAAAATTACAGCGGTTGTATTGAAAGCATTAGGCATTGGGATTTGAGACAGTGACAACCTATACTATTTGCAAGGATGGGGAAATAGATTATAGAATGTTATAGCACAAGACAGACTAGATGGCTCATGTTGTTGTGCTGATGTTTTATCCTACTCTAAGATTAATCTGATCCTTCACTCCTACACAGCCCTGCATTTTACTGTCATCCATGAGCCTATATTGGTGTTACTTAAATGTCCCTAATGTATCTAGCACCACCCCTGGCAGGCCGGTGCATGCACCCACCATTCTCTGTGCAAAAAACACAACACTGACATTCCTCCAATCACCTTCAAATTATGGCCCTCGTTTCCACCCTGGGAGAAGGTCCCCAGCAGTCCGCTCAATCTAGGCCTCTTCTCATCTTCTGTCAAGTCACCTCTCATCCTCCTTCGGCCCAGAGAGAAAAGCCGTGGATCACTCAACCTATTTGACTTTGTAGGAACACCCTGGGATTCAGCGGAAGACGGGAAGGAGGTGATGAGAGAGGAGAACATCTGCTGAAGTTTGTCGAGTGTTTGGTGACGTGCTGAACCCCTTTGACCTTCAAACAAAGTAGAGATGGCGGCGTGCCTTTAGTGTGATGGTCTCTGCGTGCCAGGACCAGGGCAGGTCATCCAAAGTGTTAATTCCCAGGAATTTGGAGAAAAAAAGGTTTCAAGTCAAAGTCCCTTGTCCTAAGTTAACAGTGGTAGCATGGAAAAGACAGAATGAAGTGGAACTGTGAGCACTTAGCCAGGTTGAGAGCATGCATGCTTGGATGTGACGGGAGCTCTGTTGCTGGCCTTGGGAAACCATATAACCATATAACAATTACAGCACGGAAACAGGCCATCTCGGCCCTCCTAGTCCGTGCTGAAAGCTTACTCTCACCTAGTCCCACCGACCTGCCCTCAGCCCATAACCCTCCATTCCTTTCCTGTCCATATACCTATCCAATTTTACCTTAAATGACACAACTGAACTGGCCTCTACTACTTCTACAGGAAGCTCATTCCACACAGCTATCACTCTGAGTAAAGAAATACCCCCTCGTGTTTCCCTTAAACTTTTGCCCCCTAACTCTCAAATCATGTCCTCTCGTTTGAATCTCCCCTACTCTCAATGGAAACAGCCTATTCACGTCAACTCTATCTATCCCTCTCAAAATTTTAAATACCTCGATCAAATCCCCCCTCAACCTTCTACGCTCCAATGAATAGAGACCTAACTTGTTCAACCTTTCTCTGTAACTTAAGTGCTGAAACCCAGGTAACATCCTAGTAAATCGTCGCTGCACTCTCTCTAATTTATTGATATCTTTCCTATAATTCGGTGACCAGAACTGCACACAATATTCTAAATTTGGCCTTACCCATGCTTTGTACAATTTTAACATTACATTCCAACTTCTGTACTCAATGCTCTGATTTATAAAGGCCAGCGTTCCAAAAGCCTTCTTCACCACCCTATCTACATGAGACTCCACCTTCAGGGAACTATGCACAGTTATTCCTAGATCTCTCTGTTCCTCTGCATTCCTCAATGCCCTACCATTTACCCTGTATGTTCTATAACATAGACTCCAATAAACACTCCAATAATTTTACAGCCTCAGAGTAACACACACAAACTCATTCAGGGGATAACAGTTAGTTTTATTAGGACATCAACACACAGCTTGTTTTGCTCTGTTTGTCTGTTTACCTTGTCCATGGTCTGACGGCGAAGCTGAGGCATTGCTTTCACACCCGCATTGTCTGTGAGAAACGGCATATGTGCAATATTCATTAATGAGGACACGTTCTGTTCATTATTGGGGGATGGAGCAGAGCACACCAGGATGCCAGCGTGCAGGATATCAACTGAACTTTATTGATAACTTTGTTGTACAGTATGTGAACTCCTCTTATAACCGTAACCATATAACAATCACAGCACGGAAACAGGCCATCTCGGCCCTTCTAGTCCGTGCCGAACGCTCACTCTCACCTAGTCCCACCGACCTGCACTCAGCCCATAACCCTCCACTCCTTTCCTGTCCATATACCTATCCAATTTTACTTTAAATGACAAAATCGAACCTGCCTCTACCACTTCCACACAGCTACCACTCTCTGAGTAAAGAAGTTCCCTCTCGTGTTACCCCCAAGCTTTTGCCCCTTAACTCTCAACTCATGTCCTCTTGTTTGAATCTCCCCTACTCTCAATGGAAAAAACCTATCCACGTCAACTCTATCTGTCCCTATCATAATTTTACGTGAGAGTGACTAACTGTGTAGCATAGGAATGACTCTATGAATGACCACAACTGGACATTCCATGGACAATCAGAAGGAGGGGATGGTAAAGGTACAAACTGGACCTTGGTGTATCCTCCAAGGTGTAGTTGGAGATGTACTTGAATTGCGGTAGGTGCTTGTGAGCTAAGTTGAGGGAAAGGAGTGGGATATTGGTTATTATTTTGTTACTTAGAGACAGAGCACGTTACAGGTCCTTCCAGCCCAACAAGTGCATTACCCAGCAACACACACATATGTAATGCTAGCCTAATTATGGGGCAATGTACCATGACCAATTAACAATTAGGTTCGGCACGGTAGCGTAGTGGTTAGCACAACACTTTACAGTACAGGAGACCCGGGTTCAATTCCCGTCGCTGCCTATAATGAGCTTGTAAGTTCTTCCCGCGACTTCGTAGGCTTCGCCAGATCCTCCCACAGTCCAAACATGTACTGGTTAGTAGGTTAATTGGTCATTGTAACAAGGCAAGGGTTAAACTGGCGGGTTGCTGGGCAGCAACACTCGAAGGGCCAGAGGGCCTGTTCTGCACTGCAGACCAATAAGTAAATAAATAACCCACCAACTGGTATGTCTTTGGACGGTGGGAGGAAACCCCTGCGATCACTGGGAGGACATACCGAACCCTTACTGAAGGCATCAGGATTGAACTTCGAACTCCGACGCCCCAAACTGTAATAGCGTCGTGCTAATATTCCCAGGCGCGGACTGGAACGAGATCGCCTGTGTGCAGACTTTGGCTAAGCAACAAAAAGAAAACTGAGCTTAAAATCCAAGGGCTGCCCAGGGCGAAGACAGAGAGAAAGATAAAAACGTAAAAAGCAAGCGAGAGGGAGTTATATCAGGATTAATGGATCCGTGGGAGGGAGTTACGTCAGAATGTCTGTATCGCCAAGAGGTAAGTGAAGCATCAGTGGGAGGGAGTTAGGTGCATTATGATGGATGAGTGGGAGGAAGTTACACAGAGTGGGAGATACATGGAGGATATCGAATCAGGAGGAACGATCACAGAAGGAGTAAAGGATCAGAGAAAAGAGAAAAGAGAAAATGGGGAATAACGAATCTGTGGTAGGGAGTTGCACAAAGAATCTTGCATTGGTGTGAGGAAGCTACAGTTATCTTATGAGGCTAGGTTGAAGGAGAGAGGGCTTTTCTCTTTGGAGCAAAGGAGGATGAGCGATGACTTGATAGAGGTGTTCAAGAAGGTAAGAAGCATAGATAGAGTGCCTTTTTCCAAGAAGGACAGTGACTACTATGAGAGGGCATGATTTTAAGGCGATTCAAGAGAAGTATAGGGGGGGATGTCAGAGGTAAGTCTTTACACAATGCATGGACCACACTGCCAGGTAGAGGCAAATATGTTAGGGACATTTTAAGAGACTCTTAGATAGGCACATGGATGAAAGAAAAATGGAAGGCGATGTGAGAGGGAAGCATTAGTTTGGTCTTAGAGTAGGTTATGAGTTGCAGGGTGGAGATACGTCTTAGATACCAAAGGAGGTGTAAGGTGCTCCTTCCCTCCACTAGCCTGCAGGTCACCCTTGGGCAAGGTGTAGCACCTACTTAGGACCACCCCATCCCCCCCCCACCCACCGATCAGTATCACATGAAGCCATGGGTCGTATGAGCAGCCGGTGCAGATCACAAGTCCTGGCTATGCGACCACTGACTCCAGGCAGACAATCTCTGAAGAGTATTGATAATGGCCGGACAGGGGCACCCATCTTGTAAAGACACCACCCAGAAGGCAGCAATGGCAAACCACTTCCACAGATAAGTTTGCCAAGAATAATCATGGTCATGGAAAGACCACGATTGCCCACCTCCTACGACATGGCACATTGAGACGATGATGATGATTGAGTAGGTTGAAAGGTTGGTTCAACATCATGAGCTGAAGGGCATGAACTGTGCTGTACTGTTCTGTGTTCTGTGAGGACGACAGATACTTGGGGAATGATGGATCAATGTTGGGAATTACATTGGGAATGATGAGTTGGTGGAGTAAGGAGGAAGGAGACTAATGCATTAGTGGGAGAGAGATATAAAGAGAACAATAGATGGGTTATTGCATTGAGAATAATTGAGAGGTAGGAAGGGCTTTATAGAGTATTGGAGGGAGAGGAGAAGTTTTTGGAGAATTGGGGAGAGAGTTCCTTGCAGGATGACAGGACGGAGTAGAAAGGCAATGAGAGAGCAATTGTGAGATTAGAGAATTCCCTGAGAAATGATTGCTGTGAAGATGTGTTTGCATACCCTGCTGCAGGTGACTGATTAATGTCGTGCAGTACTGAAGATCAGTCAGAGAGCTAAAATCTAAACCAAGGGTTCCCAGCCTTTTTTATACCATGGTCCAATACCGTTAAGCAAGGGATCCTTGAATCCCTGATCTAAACCCAGTTTGATGATTTAAAAGATTTAAAGTACATTTATTATCAAAGAATGTATAAATTATACAACCTTGAGATTTGTTTGCTTACCAGGCAGTCACAAAGCAAGGAACCCAAAAGATCCCAACCCTAGCCCTCTCAACCTAACCTTACAGAGACACACTCTTCATTCTCCCATCCCACAAAATGCCAATAACAAAGCCCAGATAACCAAAAGGCAAGAGGGAACCAGTAAGTTAAACCCAAGATGGGGCTACAGAAAACAAGGCAGTACTAAACTCAGGTGCAGTGATACTGAATGCACTGTAAACACTGTCAATTTAACCCATGCAATCCCAGGCATACAGATGCCAGGTAATGATCTTTAAAAATATCATTACCCTCAGAATTACATGCCTCTCCTTATTGTGGTCCATGGGTTAAACACAAGCCGGGCCACCTTGGGGAGGATGTCTAATGATTAAAGGCCCAAAACACCTGACGATCCGAGGATGCATTACTGACGATGTGCCCCAGTGCACACCCGGTTCGTTGAACCAAGTGGTGTCGGACCATGATAATGAAAGGCATGGGCCAGATTAACCTGGCTTGATCACATGAGCCTATCTGCCATAGCACCTCATACCTCACCACTCAACTCTGTAGCCTTATCTCTCCCAGTCAAACATATGCATCCACCAGCCCAACACGCAAACCTAATCCTAAGGTCCAAAGGGGACACACCCCCACAAACCCTAGGCACATCCAAATTATCCCTGGCCACAGCCCCACACCCCGGTTAACCCTGGCCAAACCATCGCAAACCCGATGTCCTGTGTCAGGAGGGCAAGATCCAACAAAAGGCAAGTGTCGGACCTGGTTAATGAAGGCGTGGGCCAGATCATAGTGGCAGGGTTACGTGAAGCTGAATCTCAAGTGACAACATCAAAAAGCACAAGAGGGCTGATGCGCCCACTGTCCGAATACTCTCAACCTAACCCTAATGCATGAGAGAGAAGAAAAAAAAAACACAAATCATGCAAACAGTTAAAGTGACCAACAACAGTCTGAACCAAATTAAGTGTTCAGATCCAAACTCCGGAGCAGCTCAGAGTAGGCCCAAAGCCTTGCTTATCAGTTCATCATATTAGCGTACAATTTAAGTGTGAGGTAGATCCCATTGAGGCATTCCCAGGATACCAGGGGTATCCCGATCTCTTAGCCTACAACACAACCAAATTAACCCCTTTACCTCATTGTGGGATTACTTACTAACTGCGGGTTACATTGCTGGTGTTTAGGGCAGCAATGAAGGTCCTTCATCTCTGTCTGTATTGAAGGATTCTTCATTGTTGTTTCCATAACAATTGTTTTTTGACTACTCAGGGTTGTTAGCCATGAGCTGAACCCCTGAAGCTGAAGGACTGGTGGATTACTCTTAGTTTGGCCTTTACCCTTTGACCTATTTCGCATGGTTGACCCAGCCAAGAGCCAAAGCACAAGGCCCTGACTCCAGCCGACGTAGCTCTCCAGGTGACTGGGGCACACAAGCCTCCAAACCCTACGACAAGGCTGTGGTTCTCTTGGAGGTCATTGTGGGATTGATCTCCTTCTACTTCCTTATGAGATTGAAAGGGGTCATTTATCCCATTGTTTGCACCGGCTCTCAGTGCTCTCAGTGCTATCATGTTTGCTGTTATGTGCTGGGGCAGCAGGCTGAGGGTAGCGGACACCAACAGAATCAACGAGCTCATTCGTAAGGCCAGTGATGTTGTGGGGGTGGAACTGGACTCTCTGACAGTGGTGTCTGAAAAGAGGATGCTGTCCAAGTTGCACGCCATCTTGGACAATGTCTCCCATCCACTCCTTAATGTACTGGTTAGGCACAGGAGTACATTCAGCCAGAGACTCATTCCACCGAGATGTAACACTGAGCGTCATAGGAAGTCATTCCTACCTGTGGCCATCAAACTTTACAACTCCTCCCTCAGAGTGTCAGACACCCTGAGCCAATAGGCTTGTCCTGGACTTATTTTACTTGGCATAATTTACTTATTTTTATTTAATTATTTATGGTTTTATTTTGCTATATTTCTACACTATTCTTGGTTGGTGCGACTGTAACGAAACCCAATTCCCCTCGGGATCAATAAAGTACGTCTGTCTGTCTGTCAGAGTAATCCTGTCTATCTCATCCTTCCAATTACTTCCCTGTAACCCATTCTCTCCCCATTCACATTAACTGACTGGGACTTAGCTGCTATAAGAGGCAATTGACATTATCTAATTGATCCACCAGCTCATCTTTGGGATGGGAGAGGAAACTGAAGCATTTAGTGGAGACCCATTCAGTCTTGGAGAGAACATGAAAGCTCCTCATTTGTAGACGATGGTCAGGATCGAACCAGGGTGGCCGGAACTGTGAGGCAGCAGCACTACCAGCTGCACCACTGCCCGATCTCAGCTCTGCTTGCATCCCTCATTGCGTGAAGCATCGTTGATGACTCCTGAGAAATTCCGGCCAATCTTCCGTGGAGGAGAGACTTCTCTTATATTGTCCATCAAAGGTGACCTCTCTGAAAATTTGCCTTGTTAAAATTGGGGCCAGAGCCTCAATACGTTACTCCTCCTCTAGGAATATTGTGCTCTGTTCTGGTTGCCCCATTGTAGGAAGGCTGTGAAAGCTTCAGAGAGGGTGCAGAGGAGATTTACCAGGGAGCTTCCTGGATTGAAGAACTTGTCTTCTGAGCACAGGCAGAGTGAGCTGGAGCTTTTATCTTTGGAGTGAAGGAGGGCGAGGGGGGTAAAAGGTGATGAGGCATGGATTGAGTGGACAGCCAGAGACTTGTTCCCAGGGTGGAAATAGCTAATAAGAGGGGACATGATTTTAAGGGGATTGGAGGAAGGTGCGGGGGGGGGGGGATATCAGAGGTGAGTTTTTACACAGAGAATGGTGGCTGCATGGAACACACTGCCATAGGTGGTGGTAGAAACAGATACGTTAGGACATTTAAGAGACTCTTAGAAAGGTGAAAGGGTGAACAAACAAATGGAAGCCTAGGTGGGAGGGAGGTGTCAAATTGATCTTGGAGTGGGTTAAAAAGTCAGCATAACATCATGGGCTGAAGGGCCTGCACAGTGCTCCAATATTCTATAATTAATGTTCTATATTCTTTACAATCCTTCCCCCTTCATAATCTCATGCTGATTCAATTAAACATTGCCTCATTCCTGCTGACCTATGCCGTGACCTTGTTAAATAAAATTCTCACTTTAGTAATTTAATTCTGTGTTCTTCTCTCTCGAAGGATGCTATCTGTATTTCTAGCTTTTTTTTCCTGAATTATTTCACGTTTCTAACAAATTAATTATTTAACCTCTAAAATTCACAGTCCCAAAGGCCTTGTCTTCCCTCTCTTCTCATGCAATCATCCGCAAAACCCACCTCGATACCCATTCCCTCTTTATTCTTGAATATAATCACTCCACAAATGGGGGCCTACCTTCAGCTGCCAAGGTTTCAACTTCTCAAATCTCCCTCTAAACCTCTCCACCTCGCTTTCCTGCAATAAGTTCCTCCTCTGTGACTACCTCCTGAAGCCACCTTCCACTGTGACCCGGCAAACATGTTATTTTGCCGTTCCTTTTTGAGCTTTGTGGCGCAATCGGGCAGCAACCTTGCCGCCTCTTTAGCAATTTTGCCTGTATTTTTCCATGAGGCTGAGTTGCCAGCTCGAGGCTCAATCCAGCATGGATTCATCTGCATCCGGGACCACTTGTCTCGAAGTCCGGTGCAGGTGCCACTACATCACCGGTCGGCTAAAGTTCAAAGTCGAAAGTTCATTTATTATCAAGGTATTGTTATACAGCCTCGAGATTCACCCCTTTACAGGCAGCCACGAAACAAAGTAACCCAAAATAACCCATATAAAAAGAGAAGACCGTCAGACACCCAATGTGCAGTAACCATTGTCTCCACAATGAATTAGGTAATTATTATGATTGGGTTAAGTGGAGGTCTAACATGCACCGTGTTTGGTGGGATAATAGGAATGGATTGTCGGGCATTAGGCTGGAAAGGAAAGGTAAATTAAAGTTGAAAATATGAGGGAGAACAGCGGACTCAGGGACGATCAGAATGAGTGGAATTAAATTGTTTAATTTCTCTTTAATGTCATCTTATCTCTCGTTGATTCACGATTAATTTTAAATTATAAACCTACAATGATCATTTGAATGGTTTCATTCCAGAGGAGGATAATTATTTTCTAATACAGCAAGCAGTTAAGGCCTGGAATGCGCTGCCTGATAGAGCAGTGCAGTAAAGGACTTGTTGAGATTTCCAGTGCGGTGGGAGGCTATTAGGCCCATTGTTCCCATGACAGCCAATACTACAGCTCAGCTATTGAACCATTCCCTTCTCACCTACAGCCCAACCTGCCACCTCAAACCTGGTCCCAACATATTGATGCGGCTATGAAGAAGGCAAGACAGCGGCTATACTTCATTAGGAGTTTGAAGCAATTTGGCATGTCGACAAATACACTCAAAAACTCCTATAGCTGTACCGTGGAGAGCATTCTGACAGGCTGCGTCACTGTCTGGTATGGGGCGGGGGGCTACTACACAGGACTGAAAGAAGCTGCAGAGGGTTGTAAATCTAGTCACCTCTATGTAGGGCACTAGCCTACAAAGAACTCAGGATATCTTCAGGGAGCGGTGTCTCAGAAAGGCAGAGTCCATTATTAAGGACCTCCAGTGCCCAGGGCATGCTCTTTTGTCATTGTTACCATCGTGGGGAGGTACAGAAGCCTGAAGGCACACACTCAGCGATTCAGGAACAGCTTCATCCCCTCCGCCATCCAATTCCTAAATGGACATCGAATCTTTGGACGCTACGTCACTATTTTTTAATATGCAGTATTTCTGCTCTTGCCCATTTTTAAAAATCTATTCGATATACGCAATTGATGAACTTGTTCATTATTATTTTAGTTATTTTTTTTCTCTGCTAGATTATGCATTGCATTGAAATATTGCTGCTAAGTTAACAAATTTCATTCACGTGCCGGTGATAATAAACCTGATTCTGATTCTAACTGGACTGAACCCTGTGGGCTACTGTGGTGTGCCGTAGAGTGTTCTAGGAATAACAGTGCATAGTTCCCTGAATGTGGAGTCTCAAGTAGATAGGGTGGTGAAGAAGGCTTTTGGAATGCTGGCCTTTATAAATCAGAGCATTGAGTACAGAGGTTGGGATGTAATGTTGAAATTGTACAAGGCATTGGTAAGGCCAAATTTAGAATATTGTGTACAGTTCTGGTCACCGAATTATAGGAAAGATATCAATAAATTAGAGAGAGTGCAAAGACGATTTACTAGGATGTTACCTGGGTTTCAGCACTTAAGTTACAGAGAAAGGTTAAACAAGTTAGGTCTCTATTCATTGGAGCATAGAAGGTTGAGGGGGGATTTGATCGAGGTATTTAAAATTTTGAGAGGGATAGATAGAGTTGACGTGAATAGGCTGTTTCCATTGAGAGTAGGGGAGATTCAAACGAGAGGACATGATTTGAGAGTTAGGGGGCAAAAGTTTAAGGGAAACACGAGGGGGTATTTCTTTACTCAGAGAGTGATAGCTGTGCGGAATGAGCTTCCTGTAGAAGTAGCAGAGGCCAGTTCAGTTGTGTCATTTAAGGTAAAATTGGATAGGTATATGGACAGGAAAGGAATGGAGGATTATGGGCTGAGTGCGGGTAGGTGGGACTAGGTGAGATTAAGAGTTCAGCACGGACTAGGAGGGCCGAGATGGCCTGTTTCCGTGCTGTGATTGTTATATGGTTATATGGTTAACCAGTGTCTTTAAGCCCTGGGGAGCTGTCTGTTTCATCTTCTCAAGTTAATTGTGACTGGCACGGGTTTTCTGCATTCTGTGATTATTTAAAGCGGACTCTCGTATAGTGCTGCCCTTGTGTTGAGAATGACTTCTCTTGCAATGTCGCTCATTTGTGCCACTGAAGCACTGCTGGGATTCCTATATATATAACGTCTTGCTTCCTTCTCTGCATGGAAGTGTGCAATTCCTCCACTCCTGGATTCAGTTGTTGCCAGTGAGCACTGTGAACAACCTCTCCTAGAAATATGTCACGCACTTCCCCATTTCAGACAATATTGTTCTTGCATATATGCAATTCTCGTCCTCCAGCTCTTGTGGTACCTGCTCCTTGCTGTTAGGAACACGAGAAATAAAGGCAGGAGTATGCAATTCAGCCTCTCACAATCTCCAAGACCATGGCATCCATCAGAGGCTCAAAGATTCAGAATATATTTATTATCAAAGTAGGTGTGCAGAGTACAACCCTGAGATTAGGCTTCCCACAGACAGCCACAGGACAAGGGAACACCGTGCAAATGGTTCAAAGACAATATCAAGCACCCAAAGAGTAAATCGTGCCAACAGCAAAAAAAAAGAGTGAAAAACACAGAATATAGAACATCAAAAAGTCTTTGGAACAGTCTAGGAATATTCAGTTATTTCAGTTCAGTTCAATTTAGTGCATTGTTACAAAATGATAGAGTGAATGCAAGCAGGCTTTTTCCACTGAGGCTAGGGGAGAAAAAAACCAGAGGACATGGGTTAAGGGTGAAGGGGGAAATGTTTTAAGGGGACATTGGGGGGGGGGGCTTCTTCACACAGAGAGTGGTGGGAGTGTGGAATGAGCTGCCAGATGAAGTGGTAAATGTGGGCTCACTTTTAACATTTAAGAAAAACTTGGACAGGTACATGGATGAGAGGGGTATGGAGGGATCAGGGCCAAGTGCAGGTCAGTGGGACTAGGCAGAAAAATGGTTCGGCACAGTCAAGAAGGGCCAAAAGGCCTGTTTCTGTGCTGTAATGTTCTATGGTTCTATGGTTCTAATCATCCCTTGTAATAATGATGAGAGAGGAACAGAGAATCTGTATACACTGACGAGTAACTTTTATTGTTTCAACTAAAAGCACGTGTGTTCACAAACTGTCTGTGTGTGCACCACACTAGAACTTCCTGACACTCCATGAACAGTCAATGAGGAGAAAAAGGTATTACCCGGGAAAGGAGTCTACACTGGCCAGACGATCCTCGTGGTCCCGATCTTGGTCCGTGGGGTCCTCCTGATCCGCTACGGTTGGTCCCTGGTTGCTAGAGAGTTATCGACCATGTGTATTTGGAGCTCCTGACTCTTGTACTGTTCCTCATCAATTGAACCATTGGATCTCCATCCCATTGGCTCAAGGTCACCTGACCTACCTGGGTCACCTTTTTACTGGTCATTGTACAGGGCTACAGCCAACATTGTTTCATGTTTCTGCCCACCCCAGCCTTGTGTATTTGTGTCTTTACACTCTGACTGGTCCAAACCAGTTAAATGAGGCAACCCGGATAGAGTCGAACGACATTACCGATGTCCAGTCTGGCATTTTACATAACAAGTAGCTACTCCTCGGAGGCTACATCCACACTAGACTGGATAATTTTGAAAATGCCGGTTTCACGTAAAAACGATAGGCATCCACACTATGCGTTTTTAAAAATATCTCTGTCTGCAATGAAATGGAGATTTCGGCAAATCTCCTTCTGCTGCGCATGCACAGGACACATCTACTGAAAACAAGCGACATGTTTGGTGTCAAATCTCACCGTGAAAGACAGTGCGTGTTTGTGCAGTTGCAGACTTCGTCCCGACGAAGGGTCTCGGCCGGAAACGTCAACAGCGCTTCTCCCTAGAGATGCTGCCCAGCCTGCTGCGTTCCACCGGCATTTTGTGTGTGTTGTTGTTTGAATCTCCAGCGTCTGCAGATTTCCTCGTGTTTGCTCTTTAAATACTGAAACATATGGAGGCAACCGACAGGGAGTTCACGGACAATATGACCCGGCTGACGACGAACATTGAAAATCTGACTAACTCTGTTGCATTAATAAAGCACCTTGTTAAACGTATAAAACATGTCCGCATCAGTGTTATCTTATATTTCCACACAATGCTACATAAGGCTGTTACACATCTATTGTCAGAGAAGTACTTGCATAAATAGGTAAACCACCTTCATACGAGCAAGGACAGAAAACAGGGCAAAGTGAGTATACTTATTTATTCAGTAAGTTATGGGTCAAAGTATTTAGTGAGTACATTTCTAACTCTTCTGGCTTCAGTCTGCTCTGAATTTGTTAGGTTGCGTTCAGGAAAACAATGAAATGGCGCGCTGCTGTCTGACAGTGTTTTCAGATTTCTCCGGTTACTCCATCCACACTGACCTGCCCAAGTGGTGTTTTCAAAAGTACACACTTTGGAGAGCGTTTCTGAAAAGCTCCGGTTTCGGGGGACGAAAACGCCGTTTTAGTGTGGACGGAGGGTAAAAACAAAGCGAGAAAGCTTCGGTTACGGATTTATCCGGCGTAGTGCTGACGTAGCCTGAGAGTGGTTTCAGGTATATTGCTCTGAATTAGATTGTCCCAGAGCAAGGATCAGTTCAGAGTCTATGTCCTTTACATAACAAATGGCTATTTGTTTGAGAATGGTCTCAGGTTTGGCAGATCATTACCTGAAGCTTCCTGTGTCCACATTCAGTTGCTCTGATTAGATGATCCAAGAGCAAGAAACTGTTCAGAGTCCACGAAATGGGGGGAAACAAAGACAACTTGGCTCATCTGCGTCCTTGATCAGACTGCAGTTTCTTCTGGCCAACAGCATCATTGCAGACCCTTACCATCTAGGACATGTCTTCCTCTATTACTATCATCGGGGAGGAGGTACAGAAGCCTTAAGACGCACACACAACATTTTAAGAAGAGCTCATTCCCCTCTGCCATCAGATTTCTGAATGGTCCAGGTAACCATGAACACAACCTCACTTTTCACCTTTAGCACTATTTATTCTGTAACTTTTTGCTATTTTTAAGTTTTACACTGTACTGCTGCCACAAAACAACAGCTTTTACGATATATATCAGTGATAATAAACCCGATTCTGGTGGTTGAACTGTCCTTGGCCGCAGTCTGTAGTCTGTAGTCAATAACTCTTGATTTGCCAGTAGACCAAAATTCTGCCCCAGCTCCAGGTATTCAAGAACATGGCTGTCTGTTTTTTTATATGGTTAAACACATATACCTGGCTAGGATGCCCAAGACTTATGCAAAGTACTGTATTTGTCAACATGGAGTGGTGAGTGAGTTCGTAAATCTGGCGGGATCCAAGGAATTTGGGAATGGAGGGGGTGGAGCATCGGGGGAGGAGTGTGGGACAGGTGACAGAGAAGGAGAGCCAGGGTGGGGGTAGGCACAGGTGCAGACACACCCAGCCCTGAGACAGCAGGCAAGGTCATTTGATTCCAAATAATTGATTTATTGATCATTACAGAATGTCTCTCTCTGGTGCTTCCCTCTCCTTCCCGTCTCCCTTCCCCTTTTCCCAACCGTGATTCCCCTCTCCCTGCCCCCTTCCCGCTCTCAGTCCACAATAGAGACCCATATCAGAATCACGTTTATCATCACATGTCGTGAAATTTGTTTTTTTTTTGTGGCAGCAGTACAGTGTAATACATAAAGTTACTACAGTACCGTGCAAAAGTCACTTTAGCTATATTTATGTGCAGTACTCTATATAATAAACTTTATACATAATAAAAAACTATTTGTAAGAATGAACTGTGCAATGTGTTCTTATTCATAAATTCATAGTCAATACTTTATGGAACGTTCTATTCTTCTACTGTTATGTTGCTGGCGTTTGGGGCAGTAATGAAGATCCTCCATCTCTGGCGGTCTTCAGGGATTCCTTCATCGTGTCAGTAGCTTCTCCTCAGTTTTCACTACTGTCAGACATACAAGTCCCGGGTGGAACCTCAGGAATGCCCTCGTACTCAGATGTCGAAGGATTCTTCATTGCGGTTTCTGTTACAGTTTTGTTTTACCTGTCAGGGTTGTTAACCCTGAGCTGAATCCTCGAATCTTGAGAACCAGTTGACCTCCCTTAGCTTGGCCTCTACCCTCTGACCTGTTTGGCATGGGTGACCGTGCCAAGAGCCAAAGCACAAAGCCCTGACTCCAGCCAGAATAGCTCTCCGGGTCACTGAGGCACGCAATCCTCCAAACCCTATGAGAAGATTGCGGTCCCCTTGGAGGATGAATTCTATTAAATTCCATAAAACCAACAGCAGTGTCAGCCTCGGCACTTAAATTGCCGTCTAAGTATTAGGTTCAGTTACTTCAACACACTCTGGGGCCTGGACCCTGCCAACCCGATTCGGCCTGTACACGGACTTCTTGATTCGGCCTGATGCCTAAATTCTCAGCATCTCTTAGTCTTATACACCTCAAGTACACAGCTTGGGTAATACCCCTCAGTTCCAGTGGTGGAAACTGCACATAATACTCCAAATTAGCCCTCACCAATGCTATAGGCAACTTCAACATAACATCCCGTCTCCTATACTCAATACTTTGATCTAAGCTTTGATACTGTCAATACGTCCAGTTGAACTGTCTTTCTGTGTGTTTTCCCCTAGCGTCAGCCTGTGGTTTTGTATTGCCACTTGCTCCTGTCCCCGCTCCTGCTCTACTCCGGCCCCTGTATCACTGAGTACTCCATCTCTCACCTGTTTCTCATGATTACCTGTATTGCTGCACCCGTGTCTCATTGTGCTCCACCTATCATCTGCCTCTCTGGTTATTGCTCAGTGTATTTCAGTCCTGTGTTTTCACTGGTTTGTTGCCAGGTTGTGCCAGTGAATTTTCCTGAGCCTTTCCAGCATTCGTATCTGTACTCTGTCTGTCTGAATATCAACCCTGCCCGTTTCCTGATTCTGGTTTTTGGATTTCTCTGGAATTTTTTATCTCCACCTCGAACTTTGACGCTGACTTTGCTACTCGGTAAATATCACAGTGTGCATAGTACGTGGTCTGCGATTGGGTCCCTGCTACAGAGCCCTAACAGATACTTGACTTGAGTAATTTGGCTACTGCAGATCACCCATGTGTGTAGGTGAATGGCAGAATCTGGGGGGAGTTAATGGCAACGTGGAGGAACTACAGTAGAATTGGTAATGGGTGCTTGATCATCAACACAGCAGAGGGAGCACCTAAGCGTCTGTTTCCACAATATCTGGCTCTATGACAGAACTCTAACACTTAATCTCTGCCTTCCAGATGAGAAGGCAATACTGTTCCTCCTAAATAAGTTCTTTTAATCCCGGGACCATCCACTTAAAAACCTTTTAAAAACAAACAGGCTCAGTTGTAATTTTGAAGGGCTGAAATGTTTGAGCTGAGAATGGTATGGAATTTAATGATTTTCCAAAGAAACCAGCGTAGTCACGATGGGCCAAATGGAAGCAGAATAGGCAGAGCACACAGAGCAGAAATGCCAATCAGTTTTGCGGGTCCGGCAACTGAGACAGGAAATGCACTGACTTCAAAAAGGTATGTTAATCATTTATTTACAAGCAGTAAAAATCAGCCATGTTCCCCAAGTTAGAGACACTACGAAGCTGAATTCTCAACAAACATATGCACATTGAACAAATATACTTAGTCAAAAGTTTGCGCAGAGCATATCTCCCCAATAGTCTTGCCTTAAACGAAGGCAGAAGAGAGCAAGCCCCTTTCACGTGCTATTTTGTATATCCAGAATATTTGAATGGACACCAGGCAGCCATCCAATGGGAAAAGCAGTTGCAGCTTCTAAACTAACCAATCACAACAGATGCAACATTGGACAATCAGAAGAAGGCACAGGGCAAGACAGTTACTGAGCACAAGGTATGACCACTCTGATTGTTGCACTGCCCCTGCTCTTCTTACATTAGTTATGTGCCTAAAACTTTTGCACAGTATTGTAGCTTAATGGACTGACAGAACTAGGAAGTCCCATCAAAAATTTGGAAGGTAAGCTTTATTTGTCACATGTACTTTGTAGCACCGAAACATTCAGTGGAGTGCCCCATTTGTGTCAACGACCACTAACAGTCCAAGGGTGTTCTGGGTCAGTCTGCATGTATCGCTATGCGTCAGGCGCTAATATAATGTGTCCACAGCTTACTGACCCTTACTAACTAGTGCGGCTTTGGAATGTGGCCGGAAACCGGAGCATCCCGAGGAAACCCACACAGTCACGTGGAGGACGTGCCAACTCCTTACGGAGAGCAGCGGGAATTGGACCCCGTACCACTGGTGTTGTGCTGACCGCCGTGCCCCTCCAAGCAGACCATCACCTTGCCGTCGGTTTGGAGGCTTGCGTGCCAGAGAGCTATGCCGGCTGGAGCCAGGGCTTGGCGCTTTGGCCCTTGGTGGGGTCACCCATGCCGAACAGGTCAAAGGGCAGAGGCCAGGCTCAGAGTGGTCGGCCGGTTCTCCGGGATTTGGGGTTCAGCTCGGGGCCGACAAATCCGACCGCAAGACAAAACTAGCTGTGTAAACAGCAATGAAGAATCCTTCTACATCTGAGTGTGACGGTATTCCTGAGTCTCCACCCGGGACTTGCATGACTGACAGTAGTGAAAACCAAGAGAATGCTACTGACATGATGAAGGATAAGATGGGGCATCTTCTTTGCTGCCCTAAATGCCAGCAGTGTAACGGGCAGTGATAATGACAATAATCACTATACTACTGTGTCGCTTGACGGTACTCGTTTCCGAGCAGCACAGAAACTAAGGACAGAATGGCCTCCTCCTGTGCTGTAAGTGTCTATGATCCAGGGTGCCATCAAATGTGCCTGTTTATTGCCATCACAGCGCCTAGCCAGTAATTAAATAAACGGCACACTGCCCACTGTCGAACCGAAGCTGTAAGAGTTCGAGTGAAGCTCATAACCTTGAATGGTCTTCCAACAAAACATTTGTCTCACAGTAAAAAAAAGAATTATACATTGAATTAGCGTCAGTGCATTCGGTTGAGTTCGCACAGTCCTGGCGACGTCCCGTGCTTTCGGCTGGAGGCTGCATAATCAGTCAGCACGGCTTTTGCAGGCTGGTTCAGCAGCCTGAGTGATGCGGGGTTTATGCATGTGGATGTCGACATATTAAAACGGTATTTTGAGATGCCAGGCACAGGGAGAGGAGTGTGTGGCCTCACACCCGGCGGAATTAGTTTGCACCCAAAGTGAAGAAAACGCTTGCAGCCGTCAGCACGGTGATTTATGAGGCATGCTTCAGCAAGGAAATTAGGTATTTTGTAAATAACAACAACAATAACTTATCCTTGTACACTGCTTTTTATTTAATATTCTTTTTCTCTCGTACAACAGGGAACGGGGCTGTTCAGCCCATCAGATCTCAGCACAGTCTGTGCAATCTTATTCCCCCTGTTTTTCTTCCTGGATAGATTTACGATTAGCCTTACTTGTTACACGTACTTCAGAGCGTGCTGTGAGATGTGTTGTTTGCTTCAAGTCAAATCCGCGAAGATTGCTCAAGTGTAGCCACACTTCCAGCAACAACGTATCATGCCCACAACTCATTAACCCCAACCGAGTGCCTTTGAAATGTGGGAGGGAACCAGAGCACCCGAGGAAACCCACGTGGCTGCGACGAGACTGTACAGACTCCTTACAGACAGAGGTGGAGCTCGAAACAAGACCTTCCACCTGCCGGTGGGAAGCTTTGTGCTAACAACGACACGGCCATGTTGCCTTCTTACGTCCATCAACCCCTCCTGATCCTACTGTCACTCAACAACAGACCAGGAGCAATTCACAGCAAACCATAAACACAAGGAGGTCTGCAGATGCTGGACACCCAAAGAGACATCCGCACAAAACGCTTGATAAACTCCAGAGAGGGAGGCAGCCCAGTGCACCTGCAGATGTGAACTTCCCATGATTCAGGACGTTTACAGAGACAGGTGTGTAAAAAGGGTCCACTGGGGGCCCGAGTCACCCCAACCACAAACTGTTCCAGCTGCTACCATCCAGGAAACGGTACCGCAGCATAAAAGCCAGGACCGACAGGCTCCGGGACAGCTTCTTCCACCAGGCCATCAGACTGATTAATTCATGCTGATACAATTGTATTTATATGCTGTATTGACTTTCCTGTTGTACATACTATTTATTACAAATTACTATGAATTACACATGCAGAGGGAAATGCAACATAAAGATTTTTACTCCTCGTGTGTGTGAAGGATGTAAGAAATAAAGTCAATTCAATTCAATTCCATTCTCAATTCTTTGGAAGTTAATAAACAGTTGACGTGTCAGGCCAAGACCCTTCTACAGGCCTGGGGAGGAAGGGGGGAGATGCCAGCTGCCAGTTTACTTGCCAACTAGCAGGTCTTTGGGATGCGGAAGGGAACCGGAGGGCCCAGTGGAAAGCCACCTGGTTAGATAAAGAGAATGCAAACTCCAGACACACAGTGGCCAAGGTCAGAGTTGAACCTGTACTCCTGGACCCAAAGTACATTGGGAGTTGACTTCACCGAGCACCTTCCCTCCATCCGCCACCCAAAGCGGGATCTCCCGGTGGCCACCCACTTCAATTCTACGTCCTGTTCCCATTCTGCCATGTCAGCCTGTGGCCCCCTGGCCTCCTCTACTGGAGCAATTAGGCCACACTCAGGTTGGAGGAGAAACACTTTATATTCCGTCTGGGTAGCCTCCAACCCAATGGCTTGTGACATCGATTTCTCGAACTTCCAGTAATTTCCGCTCCCCCCACCTTCAGAATTCTCTATTCCTGTTTCCCTCTCTCACCTTATCTCCTTACCTGGCCATCATCTCCCTGTGGTGCTCCCTCCCCCTTCCCTTTCTTCCATGGTCTTCTATCCTGTGGAATTGAAGTGCGTGGCCGCTGGGACATCCCGCCACTGAGCGCCGTTGTTCAGCGAAATGGTCTCCCAGGCTGCGGCGCGTCTCCACACACTTCAGTTCCACAGACCACTCCCACTTCGACATGTCTGTCCATGGCCTCCTCTACCGTCAAGATGAGGCCACACGCAGGTCGATGGAGCAATACCCTATCTCCTGCCTAGGTAGCCTCCTTCCTGCCGGCATGAACACCCAACTCACTGACCTCCGTTGATACCCCTGCCCCCCCTTACTCCCATCCCTATCTATTATTTAGTCTGGTTCTCTTTCTCTCTCTTTTTCCCCCCTCACTATAATCTCCCCCCAGCCCTACCTTTCTTTCTCTTTTATTTCCCATAATTCTCCACATTCCCCCTAGCCCATTTCCCTTCAGCCTATCCCTTCCCAGCTCTCTACTTTATCCCTCCCCCCACTTCTTATCCCCGCTCGACCATCCCATGTTACTTCACTCCTGATGAAGGGTTTCGGCCCGAAACGTTGTCACTACCTCCTCCCATAGATGCTGTCAGGCCTGCTGAGTTCTGCCAGCATTTTGTGTTTTTTTTTCGATTATCTCCACTGCTTCCTTTCACTAGGAGCAGGGTTCAAACTAAACAGCTCTTTGAATCAATACGATCTGCCTCCGCTTCCCTCCCTGATCCCCAATGCATCAGTGGCTATATTTCATGAGGAGGTCTGGTATGTCACCAAAGACTAGGAAATTTCGATAGATACACCATGGACAGCATTCTGACTGGCTGTATCACTGTCTGGTATGGAGGCATTAATGCATAGGGGCAGATAAAGGTTCTGAGGGTTGTAGATATGCCCAGAGTACAGAGCCAGAGCCATCAAGTGCTCCACGTTATTTAAAAAAATTGAGTCGGCTGGGACTGTACTGAGAGGAGGTCTTATAGAAACATAGAAAATTATGAAAGGGATAGGTAAGATAGAGGCAGGAAAGTTATTTCTACTGTTAGGTGAGACTGGAACTACGGGACATAGCCTCAAGATTTGGAAGAGTAGATTTAGGACGGAGTTGAGGAAGGATTGCATTTCCCAGAGAGTGGTGTATGTGTGTTGTTCTCTGCCCAATGAAACAGTGGAGGCTACCTCAGTAAATATATTTAAGACAAGGTTGGATAGATTTTTGCATAGTAGGGGGATTAAGGGTTATGGGGAAAAGGCAGGTAGGTGAAGATGAGTCCATGGCCAGATCAGCCATGGTCTTATTGAATGTCGGAGCAGGCTCAGATGGCCTACTTTTCCTCCTATTTCTTATCTTCTTATTGGACAAGCGTAATCCCAGTAATGACAAGGTTCTCTCTCGCACGCCCACCAAAACGACCACAAATCTTCAACCAATCCTGCAAGACTTCCCAAGAGCAATCCGACTGATGGGAAGAGAATAGTTCAGCATGGTTATGTCTATCACTTTCTGTAAACTGGCAGGTGCTGTGCTCATGCATGTGTCCTGAACATCAGCTCATTGACAGTGACTGACGGATAGCCTGTGCCCTTTGGTTCCTGGAGTGGATGAAAAGCAGCCAACACTAGGTAATAAAGCCCTTGCAGCTGTTGCCAGGGTAACTGGAACTGGTCCGTTTGTCTCACTGTCAATTGGGCACAGAGCTAATGGAATTGGTTTATTGGCTTATCATTGTTATGATGAAGCCTTTGCACAGACAGATCATACCATACATAAGTGAGTCAGCGTACTAAAAACAGAATTGAGAATATGGCGTACCAATTGCAGGAAAGGTGCAGCGCAGGTCGATAAATAAGGTGCAAGGGGTTCTGGTGCCGCAAAGTCATGGGCAGAGTCAACGTACACTGCCTCGGGTCGCCATTCCAGGACATCAGAGATGAGTGTCCTTCTTCAGAGGGCGGGGTTTCCCTCCCTCCACTAATGACGCTGCCCTCACCTGCTTCACCTCCATTTCCCTAACATTCGCACCCACCCCCTTCCCGCTGCCTTCACAGTGAGAGGGTTTACCATGCCCTTACCTACCTCTCCATCAGCCCCTGCATCCAACACATTTTCCTCCACAACTTTTGCCACCTCCAAAGGGATTCTACCACTAAACATAACTTTACCACTCCTCCTCTGCATTCTGCACAGATCTCTCCCTCTGCGGTTCCCTCGTCTAGTCGTCCCTCCCCACCAATCTCACACCCGGCACTTATCTCTGCAATCGGCCTAAGCGCTAAACCTGCCCATGCACCTCCTCCCTCACCTCCATTCAGGGTCCCAAACAGTCCTTGTAGCTGGGGCATCACTTCCTGCAGATCTGCTGGGGCTGTCTATTGTGTCCTGTGCTCCGGCGGGCAGGAGAACTAGTCATCTCGTCTCCCCCTTCCCTGCCAAGCCCTCCATTTTCCAGCAGATCTGTGCACCCCCTCGTTAACTTGCTGGTCATGCTCCATATTCCCAGGTGTGGGGACACCAATTGGCTTCAGGCAAGAGTTGAGGTGGAGGAGCTTTGGTCTATAATAGGCGCAGCCTCCAACCTGAGGGCATGAACATTAGCTAGACGCTGCCTGGCCTGCTGAGTTCCTCCAGCATTTTGTGTGTGTGGCATGAACATCGATTTCTCTCACTTCCAGTAATTCCTCCCCCTCCTTCTCTCTTTTTCCATTCCCCATTCTGACTCGTCTCTCAACCCTTCTCTTCTCCTCACCTGCCCATCACCCCCTCGGTGCCCTTCCACCTTCCCTTTCTCCCATGGTCCTCTCTTCCCTCCTATCAGATTTATTCTTCTTCAGCCCTTTTCCACCTATCACATCCGAGCTTCTTCATCCCCCCCCCCACCCACCTGCCTTCCCCCTCACCTGTCACTCGCCAGCTTGCGCTGCTTCCCTTCTCCCCACCTTCTTATCCTGGCCTCTTCACCCTTTGCTTTCTAGTCCTGACAAAGGGTTTAAACCCAAAACGTCCACTGTTTATTCCTCTCCATAGTTGCTGCCTGACTTGTCAAGTTCCTCTGGCATTTTGTGAGCATGTGTTAGTCTGCTGAATCCCTTGTGTTCATAGCCTGCTTTCCCAGCTCCATTTGGTCTCCAGGTGTTCCTAAACAACCTGGACTGAGACCTCTAATTTTGCTTCCTCTGATTTGCAAGTGGCAATGGTCTAAGCCTCCAAGATGACCGAGATGAATCGCCTCCAATGGAGGGAGCCACCCTACTCATCCAGAGGTATTTGTGGCTGGCATGTTGGCTTGTCTCAGTCAGTGGTAGTACCAAAGGCGTCTTGCATTGGGATTCAAGACAGAGACAACCTATACCGTTTGCAAGGATGGGGAAATATAACATAGAACATTATAGCACAGTACAGGCCCTTCGGCCCTCCATACTGTTCCAGTATCTTAACCTACACTAAGATCAATCTAACCCTTCCTCCCTACATAGCCCTGCATTTTTCTGTCATCCATGTGCCTCTCTGAGATTGTCTTAAATGCCCCAAATGTATCTACTCTACCAGCTCCATGTGTTCCACGCATCCATCACTCTTTATGTATAATACCTACCTCTATACTTTCCTCCAATCACCTTCAAATTATACCCACTTCTTCTCTGGGGGAAAAAGGCCTCTAATTGTCCACTGGATCTCGGACCCTTGGTGCTTTCTACTCCTCTTTTGGGTTCAATTCCTGCCACTGCCTGCGAGGAGTTTGCACATTCTCATCGTGACTGTGTGGGTTTCCTCCCACAGTCCAGAGATGTACCATTTAGGAGGTTGATTGGCCATTGTAAATTGTCCTGTGATTAGGCTAGGGTTAAAATGGATGGTTGCTGGGTAGCGCAGCTTGAAGGGAAAGGAAGAAAGAGAGGAGAGAGAGAGAGAGAGAGGGGAGAGAAAGAGTGAGGGGATAGTAAAAGAGAGAGAGGGGAGAAAGAGAGAGAGAGGGGAGAAAGAGAGGGGAGAGAGAACGAGAGAGAGAGGGGAGAGAAAGAGAGAGAGGGGAGAGAAAGAGAGAGAGGGGAGAGAAAGAGAGAGAGAGGGGAGAAGAGAGTGAGAGGGGGGAAAGAGAGGGGGGAGAGAGAGGGGGGAGAGAGAAAGAGAGGGGAAGAAAGAGAGAGAGAGAGAGAGGAGAAAGAGAGAGAGAGGAGAAAGAGAAAAGGAGAGAAAGGGAGAAAGAGAAAAAGGGAGAAAGAGAGAATGAGAGAAAGAAAGAGAAAAAGGGAGAAAGAGGAAAAGAAAGGGGAGAAAGAGAGAACAAGAGAAAGAGAGGAAAAGAGAGAAAGAGAAAAGGGGGGGAGAGAAAGGGAGAATAAAAAGAAAGAAAGAAAGAGAGAAAGGAAGTCATCTCTCGTCCCCCTTTGATCCAGATAGGGTGAATTAAAATCAAACTCAAAGAAGAAAGAAACAAAAAGAGAGGAGTGCGTGAATCAGAAGACGCAGTTGTAAGGATCCAGGGAAAACAAAACACGGTGGATTGGGTCTAATGGTATTGCTCCCTTAGGAGCTGCCAAGGACACAATGGGCTGAGTGGTGTCTCTCTGTGTTGTAATCACTATAAATATAAGGGGAGATGTAAGTGACTGAAAGCAGAAGTGAAATATTAAACTTCGCAGTCAAATTTCCTCTGGGAATGACTTGCTGTGTAGGAGATCTTCTGATTTCAATAGAGCCTGAGTTTGCATAGCTGATGTCATAAGTACTGGTGAAGAAGGCCTTAACCACATAGACTCTCAGCCCCTAGTGACGGGGCTGCAGCTACGTGAACGTTCATGACCCCATTCTATCCTGAAAGTACAGGAGGCACAATATAAATCATTCAGCCTCGTTCGATCATTCACACCACTGGTTGTCATGAGCCCTATGGGCCTCTGCAGCGTACCGTAGTGCGTTGGGCGGCAGGGTTTCCTGAGCAACTGCATTTACTAATTGTTGTCTTGGCAGAGTGGTTAATCCCTTGTGCTTTCAGTTTAGCCTTGTCAAGTCAATCGTGACTGGCACGGGTTTTCCACATTCGGTGATTATGTAAAGTGGACTCTCATTTAGTGCTGTGGGTGGTGTCCTTGTGTTGAGAATGATTTCACTCGTGGTGTTTCTCAGCTGATACTCTCTTGGTATTCCTACATATACTCGTGTTGGCTTCTCTACATGGGGGTCTGCCATTCCTCCGTACTTGGGTCAGTCACTGCCAGCGCATATTGTGACACAGTCAGCCTACCTTCCTCACCAGAAATCAGCAGAATTTCTTCATTCTGAATCACTCAGTCCATAAACCCAACATCAGCTTCCCAAAGGACATTGGACCCAAAGACTATGGCAGCAGAATCAAGGACATATCATAGAACATAGAACAGTCATTGTCATTATGTGCCGTGTCATATGACGTGGGTGATTGTCCTCTTGACCATGATAGCTCCTGGTAAATTTGTCTGCAGAAGTGGTTTGCCATTGCCCTCTTCTGGGCAGTGTCTTTACAAGATGGGTGACCCCCCCCCCCCCCCAGTGATTATCAATACTCTTCACAGATTGTCTGTTTGGCACATAACCAGGGCTTGTGATCTGCACCGGCTGCTCATACAACCATCCACCTCCTGCTCCCATGGCTTCACATGACCCTGATCGGGGGGGGGGGGGGTTAAACAGGTACTACCCCTTGCCCAAGGGTGACCTGCAGGCTAGCGGAGGGAAGGAGTGCCTCACACCTCCTTTGGGAGAGACATATCTACACTCTACCACCCAAATAGAACAGTACAGCATGGGATCTGATACCAAACTAATTGAACTGATAATTCAAAAGCTAACTAGACTAATCCCTACTCCCTACATCCATATCCCTCCATTCTCTGCACATGCATGTGCCAATCTGACACCCACTTAAACACCCCTATTGTTTTAGCCTTCCTTATTAATCTCTGGCAACACAATCCACGTACCCTCCACTTTTTGGCTAAAAGTCTAGCTCCAAACCTCGTAAAGCCGACCCGCTCTCATCTTAAACATGTGCCTTCTAGTATCAATGCCTGCCTGGTGGTGTAGTGGCATCCGCACCTGGTCTTCAGTACAAGAGGTCCTGGGTTCGAATCCAGCTGGCTCCTTGCACAAGTTCTATCCGTGCTGGGTTGAGCGTCGAGCTAGCGACTTGGCCTCGTAAAGCAAGTCCTAAAGAAACAGCAAGATTGTCGCCCTGTGCACCTAACAGCATGGAAGGGAACTCTGGTATTAAGCATTTTGACTGGCTATCTATCTATACCTCTCATAATATTACAAACATCTACCAGGAGCAGATGTTTCTATGTGATGCGAAATGCTGGAAGAACTCAGCAGGTCAGGCAGCGTCATTGGAAAAGAGTGCCCAGTCTGTGTTCTGGGCTGAGACGAGATGAGGTCAGTGTAAGAAGGTGAGGAGATGAGAGGAAGAAGTACAAGGTGGTAGGTGATAGGTGAAACTGGGAGAGAAGGAGGGATGAAGGGCTGGGAAGTCGATCGGTGAAAGATAAAGGGCTGGAGAAAAGGGAATTGGATATGAGAGGACAGAAAACCATGGATGAAAGGGAAGTTGGAGGAGCACCAGAGGGAGGTAATAGGCAGGTAAGAAGGTAAGGTGAGAGAGGGAAATGGGAATAAGGAATGGTGGAGGAGATAATTACCCAAGGTTTGAGAAATTGATGCTCATGCCGTCAGATTGGAAGCTACCCAGATGGGATATAGGGTATTGCTCCTCCAACCTAAGTGTGTGGCCTCGTTGTGGCAGTAGAGGAGGCCATGGCCTGACATGTCAGAAATAAAATTGAAATAGGTGGCCATCCCTTCTCCCAGTTCTTCTGCCTCTGCTGCATCTGCTCTCAAGATGAGGCTTTTCATTCCAGAACAAATGAGATGTCCTCCTTCTTCAAAGAAAGGGGCTTTCCTCTCTCCACCATCAATACTGCCCTCACTAGCATCTCTTCCATTTCACGAATGTTTGCCCTCACACCATCCACCCGCCAGCCCACCAGGGATAGGGTTTCTCTTGTCCTTACCTATCGCCCCACAAGCCTCCACATCCATCACAGACTGGGCACTCTTTTCCAATGACGCTGCCTGACCTGCTGAGTTCCTCCAGCATTTTGCATCACATAGAAGCATTTGCTCCTGGTAAATGTTTGTAATATTATGAGAGGTGTAGATAGATAGCCGGTCAAAATGATTAATACCAGAGTTCCCTTCCATGCTGTTAGGTGCATTGGGTGACAATCTTGCTGTTTCTTTAGGATTTGCTTTAGGATTTTCTCTGTAACTTCCATCATCTCCAACAGGACACCACCACCAAGCACATCTTTCCTTCCCCTCCCCCAATTTCTGCGTTCCACAGGGATCACTCCCTACAGGACTCCCTTGTCCATTGATCCCTCCCTACTGATCTCCCTCCTGGTATTTGTTGTTATAAGCAGAACAAGTGCCATACCTGCCTGTACACCTCCTCACTCACCACCATTCAGTGCCCCAAACAGCCTTCCAGGTGAGTTGACACTTCACCCGTGAGTCTGTTGGGGTCATCTACTGTATCCGGTGCTCCCGGTGAGACCCGATGTAGATTTGGAGACTGCTTCACTGAGCTCCGTCTGCCAGAGATCTTTGGCTGACCACCGATTCCAATTCTACTTGCAATTCCCATTCTGACAAGTCAGCCCATGGCCCTCTCTACTCCTGCGATGAAGTTAACACTCAGGTTGGAGGAACAGCACCTTATATTCCACCTGGGTAACCTCCAACCTGATAGCATGAGCATTGATTTCTCAAACTTCCAGTAATTGCCTCCCCCACTTTTTCTTCACCATTCCCAAACCCATTTCTCTCTCCCACCTTATCTCCTTACCTAACCCTCACTCCCTCTGGTACTCCTCCCCTTCCCTTTCTCTCGTGGCCTTCTGTCCTCTCCTATCAGATTCCCTCTTCTCCAGCCCTTATTTCTTTCACCAATCAACTTTCCAGCTCGTTACTTCTCCTCTCCCCTTCTCCCAGTTATTACCTTGCACTTCTTCTTCCCCCCCCCTCCACCTTCTCATCTTTTTTTTCCCCCAGTCCTGATGAAGGGTCTCAGCCCAAAACATTGACTGTTTACTCTTGTTCATAGATGCTGCCTGGCATTTTGTGTGCGTCACTTTGATTTCCAACACCTGCAGATTTTTTGTTATTTGCAGACGTTCCAAGTTGCTTCGTTGAGAGATATAGAAAAAGAGACCCTTCATCAAACATCCATTCTCACTAACCATACCCTAATCTACTTAATCATGCCACGGTCATGTGGCAGAGAGCGTGATGCTATTGTAACGTGGGGTGTAGGAGTTTGGAGTTTATTTCTGGTGTCGTCCTGTAACAAAGTCTGCATGTGCTCCCCGTATGCACGTGGGTTTCCTCCAGATGCACTGCTTTCCTCCGACAGTCCAAAGACATGCCAGTTAGTAGATCAATTGGGCATTGTAAACTGTCCTGTCATTAGGCTAGGGGTTAAATTATTGAGTTGCTGGGCAGGTGGGCCAGAAGGGCCTGTTCCACACTGTATCTCTCAATAAAAACAAAATAAATTTCCTCATACTTCCAACGTCACGCTCCTCAGCAAAACTCAACTCACTAAAGAGCGATGTACAGTACTGTGCAAAAAGGCTTTGGCGCATGTATATAGCTAGGGTGCCTAAGAACTTTCAAGTCAAGTCAAGTCACTTTTATTGTCATTTCAACCATAACTGCTGGTACAGTACATAGTAAAAATGAGACAACGTTTTCCAGGACCATAGTGCTACATGAAACAGTACAAAAACTACACTGAACTACATAAAAACTACACTAGACTACAGACCTACCCAGGACTGCATAAAGTGCACAAAACAGTGCAGGCATTACAATAAATAATGAACAGGACAATAGGGCTGTAAGATGTCAGTCCAGGCTCTGGGTATTGAAGAGTCTGATGGCTTGGGGGAAGAAACTGTTACATAGTCTGGTCATGAGAGCCCGAATGCTTCAGTACTGTGGTACAGTACTGTAGTAATTTTATGTATTGCACTGTACTGCTGCCACAAAAAAAATCATGACATATGTGAGTGATGATAAACCTGATTCTCTATTGCAGGCTGAGAGAGGGAAGGGGGCAGGGAGACTGGAATCATGATTGGGGAGTGGGGAAGGGAGAAGTAAGTACCAGGGAGACATTCTGTAATGGTCAATAAACCAATTGTTTGGAATCAAATGACCTTGCCTGGTGTCTCAGGGCTGGGTATGTCTGAACCCATGCCACCCTGGCACTCCTTCTCTGCCACCTGTCCCACACTTCTACCTTGGCACTTAATTTTTGCTGTTCCCAATTTCTTTTGCTCTTATCAAATTTAAAAACTGATTCTCCACTCCATAGTATTGCTCAAATATCTTTGGCGACTGAGCTATATCTTGTATATATACCTAAGACTTTTGCACAGTACTGTCCACAGACCTACTAACTTACACACCTTTCAACAAAGGAGGAAACCAGATTTCCCAGAGAAAATCCACCCAGTCACAAGGAGAGCATGCAAACTCCACACAGACAGCACCGGGATTTGCAATTGAATGCGTATGACTTGTGTTGTGAGGTGGTGGCTTTACCAGCACTAGCCTGAGCGCCAACATCGTTGCCTCCCGGAACACAAGTGATTTCTGCAGATGCTGGAGGTGCTCAGCAGGTCAGGCAGCATCTATGGAGCTGATATTTCAGGGGTGAGAATCTTCATCAAAGTTTCAAAAGGTTCAAAGATCCATTGACTATCAGAAGATGTATCCGCATACAACCTGAAATTTGTACTCTTCACAGACATTCACCAAACAAGAAACACCGTAGAATGAATGATAGAAACATGGAAGCCCAGAAGACTCACCTCCCCTACCACTCTTTGCACAAGGGCGGAAAAGAAGGGAGAAGAAGCCATTTGGGGAAGGGAAAGGAGTACAAGGTGATAGGTGGAGCCAGGTGAGGGGGAATGGAGTGAAGTGAGAAACTGAGAGGTTAGTTTGTTAAAGTCTGTCCTGCGCCTTATAGGCTCATCAGGCCGGTGCTTATGCCGTGAAGCGGCTGAGAGTACGAGATTCCACCCCCCCCCTCCCAGATAGGACGCCAATCTATCGCAAGGTTAACCCCCAGCGTTTTGCTGGTACCCATTTTCAGCTGGGTGGACTGGAGCAATGTGTGGTTAAGTGCCTTGCTCAAGGACACAACACGCTGCCTCGGCTGGGGCTCGAACTCACGGCCTTCAGATCGCTAGTCCAACGCCTGAACCACTCGGACAAGCACCACAAAACTGGGAGGTGATAGCTGGAAAACGTAAAGGGCTGAAGAAAGAAGAATCTGATAGCAGAAGTGAGTGGACGATGGGAGAAAGAGAAGGAGGAGGAGCCCTAGAGAGAGGTGCTAGGCAGGTGAGGAGAAGAGAATGGTCAACAAGGGAGCCAGAGTGGGCAATGGAAAAGGTGAGAAGTGGAAAGCAGGAGAGATTACTGGAAACTGAAGAATCAAATATTCATGCTGTCAGGGTGGAGGCTACCTAGACAGAATATGAAATGTTGCTCCTCCAATCTGCCTTATTGGGGCATTAGAGGTAGCCGTGGGCCAACATGTCAGAATGGGAATGGGGAGAGGAATTAATATGGTCTGCCTCCAAGAACTCCTCATTACAGATGCAGCAAATTTGCCTCCAGCTTCCTCCCCATCCAATCTGAACCTTCATCTGAACTGCTTCTGACTGCAAGTTGTTGCTAATGGTCATTATAAAGGTTCAAAGTTAACTTGTTATCAAAGTGCATTTGTGTCACCATGTACAACCCTGAGAGTCATGTTTTTGCAGACATAATAAACTAAGAAACATAATAGAATCAATGAAAAGACCGCACCAACAGGGAGGACAACCAGCGTGCAAAAGACTGTACAGGTCTGTACAGGACTGTACAGGACTGTACAGGTACAGAAAGAAAAATAATGAAAGATATATTAATAATAAATAAGCAACAAATATCAAGAATATGCGATGAAGAGTCCTTGAAAGTGAGTCCATAGTTTGTAGAAACATTTCAGTGATGGCGCAAGTGAAGTTAACCCATTTGGTTCAAGAGCCTGATGGTTGAGGAGTAATAACTGTTCCTGAACATGGTGGTGTGAGTCTTGAGGCTTCTGTGCCTTCTTACTGATGGCAGCAAGAAGAAGAGACTGGGCCACCATGGGTAAAGCCTTCTTTTGGAGAATTTTCTGTTCAAGGGCATTGGAGTTTCCATACAGGCTGTGATACAACCAGTCTATACACTCTCCATCACGCACCTACAGAAGTTTGTTAAAGTTTTAGATGACATGCCAAGTCCTCACTAACTGCTACAGAAGTAGAAGAGTAGATTACACTTTCTTTGTAATTGGGGCCAGGACAGTTCCTTTGAAATGATAACACTGAGGAATTTAAAATTGTTGACCATCTCCACCTGTGATCCCCCGATGAAAACTGGTTCATGGATCTCTTCTTCCCTCCTCCTGAAGTCAATAATCAGTCCCCTGATCTTGCTGGCATTGAGAAAGAAGCTGCTGTGGCACCACTCAGCCAGATTTTCAATCTCCCTCCTATATGCCAATTCTTCACCACCTTTGATTCAGCCAACGACAGTGGTGTCATCTGCAAATTTTATGAGCTACAAAGTCATAAGTAAGCAAGTAGAGCAGGGGGCTAAGCACACAGCCCTGTGGTGCACCTGTGCTGATGGAGATCGTAGAGGAGATGTTGCAGCATCTATATCTGAACTGACCGGGGGTCTGCAAGTGGTGAAATCAAGAATCGAATTGCTCAAGGAGGTATTGAGGACAAGCTCTTGAAGATTATTGATTAGTTTTGAGGGGATGGTGGTATTGAATGCCGAGCTGTAATCCATAAAGAGCATCCTGATGTAGGCATATTTGCTTAATATGGTCCAAGTTTGATGAAGAGCCAATGAAACGGCATCTGGCTTTGACCTGTTGTGCCAGTCGGCAAAGTGGAGTGGATGCAAGTCAATCCTTAGGCAGGAGTTGATATGTTTCAGCACCAGCCTCTCTGGCATTTCTTTCGGGGGCACTGTGGAATTTGCACTGTATCACCATGGCTAAAACCCTGGGTTATCTATCCAGCGTTTCCAATTTAATTAATTAATTAGAGCTCTGGAGTCTAATTAAACTGGTACCCGCAATCATGAACACAACACAACCACGTTCTCAAAAGACCATAGGACCTAAGGTATAAACCCATCGAGTCTGCTCCACCATTCAGTCATGGGCTGATCCAATTCTTCCAGTCACCCCCACTCCCCTGCCTTCTCCCTGTACCCTTTGATGCCCTGGCCAATCAAAAAGTCCCATTCACCAATGACATTCAGGGATGGAAATCTACCATCCTTACCTGGTCTGGCCTATATGTGACTCAGGACCCAACAACGAGCTGCCCTCTGAGCGCCTGAGAAGCTTATTTGATTCAGGAAGCAGTTAAGGATGGACAATAACTACTCTCCATGCTCATAACCCTGGTACCATGAATGAGCTCATGTTATGAGGCGTCTTGCTTACTGCGTGTTATGCCACTGTTGTTTCGGGTAGCAATCAAGGTCTTTCACCTTTAACGGTGTTCAGGGCTTCCTTCATCTCGGTTTTTACCACTGTCAGTCGTGCAAGTCCCGGGTGGAGACTCAGGAATACCGTCACACTCAGATGTAGAAGGATTCTTCGTTGCCGTTTCTGCAACAGTTTTGTTTTACCAGTCAGGGTTGTTAGCCCTGAGCTGAACCCCCGAACCTTAAGGACTGGTGGACTATTCTTGGTCTGGCCTCTACCCTTTGACCTGTTTGGCATAGGTGACCCTACCACGAGCCAAAGCATAAAGCTCTGACTCCAGTCATTGAGGCCTGCAAATCCTCCAAACTACAACAAGGTTTTGGTCCTGTTTAAGGATGAAGTGTCCCAATAAGAAAAAATTTTCATCAAGCCGCAGTTAAACCTATTTTTAACTATGGGGGGGGGAAATCTTTGTGAACCTTGACTCTAACCAGTGCTGTAAAAAAAGGAGAGGAGCAGAGGTGGGGGGGGGGAGTTTAAAATGCTCTGATGAGCAGCTTAAAATTGGTCTGCCTACTGGAGGAGAACGTCGTCCTCGAAGGCCGGTTAAAAGGAAGACAGGAGCACCCTCCCCTCAGACCATCCTTCACCTCCGTAAGCAAAACACAACCTCCGTCTCCCCAAAGGGAAAAGAAAGCATTTAATTTGTTTGGCCTAAACATATTCATTTTGGAATAATAGCAGGCGGATCTAAGTGCTTTTGCTGACACTCATAAATCCAGTGAGTCAGACTGGGATCAACGCACAGCTCAGCACAATCCGAACCCATCCATCTTCACGGTGAAGTTTAATTCCAAGGAATGATTCTCATGTGGGTAAGCACAGTAATTCAATTTTATCCTCTGTGATTCGTTCCTACTCAGGTCAATGGGAAAGCATTTTTCTTCCTGACTGTCACCACGGCCCCATTCTGAGTGGTCAGTCAGATGCGAAGGGAGCCGCTGGCTCTCCAGATTAAAATCACTGTTTACGTTTTCAACCATTGATCTGGTGATATCTTTTCTATTTGATATGTTAAAGCTTCGCTCCTAGGTCGCTGCGGGCTGCGACACCTCGCCACGCTTTTAAACGCAACGGGGCGGCGGGGAGGGTGAGGGGTGTGTCTCTGCCCAGAAGGCAGACGTTAAAATCAGAGCTTTCTTGCTCCGAGGCAGCTGCCATCCAAGGCTGACGAGCCCCACTGGCCTGAAACAACTGGTTCTGAGGTGCCAGTGGTCCACCTTTGATCCTTCTCCTGTCAGTAGAAACAGTTCCACTGGGCCTAGTAACTAGGCCACACATGACGGGCAAGAGTTGGACTTGGTTGTCAGAGGCTGTTAGAGACGTACACCATTTGGAGTAATTTATAGGTAGTGGGAGCTTATCCCCACTACCAACCCCGGCTATGACAAACTTAGGAGGATATAATTATAATGTTTAAAGGATATTTGGACAAGTCATGGATAGGAAGGGTCTAGAGCAATGTGTGATAAGGGCAGGAGAATAGAAGTCTTTGATTAGAATAGCACCATAAGCTAAAAGAGCAGAATTAGGCCATTTCATCCATAGGATCTGCTTTGCCATTTCTTCATGGCTGATTTAGTATCTCTCTCAACCCCGTTCTCATGCCTTCTCCCCATAACCTTTCAAGCCCTGACTAATCAAGAACCTATCAGCCTCTGCCTTAAAAGCACCCAGTGACTTGGCCTCCACAGCTGCCTGTATCAATGAATTCCACAGATTCACCACCCTATGGCTAAAGAAGTCCCTGCTCATTTCTGTTCTAAATGGATGCCCCTGCAAAGGTTCAAAGGTTCATTTGTTATCAAAGTATATAATTCTGAATGTTTTTCTTCTCCAGATACAAACTCCTAAATCCCTCACTTCCAGCACAAAGAAAAATGGACCAAAACAGAACAGTAACATCAACCCCCAAATCCCCCTCCTCCGCACAAAAAAAAAAGCAAGATCAGGTGAAAAACATGGAATAAAAAAAAACTTTCAGACTGAAAAAAAAAATCCATAACCCATAGTCCAATTCCTCATCCATATCCAAAAATGCAGAAAACCTTGGTAACATTCTCCAGCACCATCACACAATCTCCCCTCTCTGTCAGCACAGCGATCCCACCAGCAATCAAAAGGCAGGCAGCACGTGCTCACCTTCTGTATTCGCCTCTGGACAAGTTGGGCTAAAGAGCCCCTTCCCATGCTTCATAACTCGATGACACTAATTTACCTCATGCCCCAAAACTCTTCTTCTTCAACCTTTCTTATTGGTCCGTCGCTCAAATTATAATTCACTTCCGATATTCACTTTGACAATGTAACACAGTGTACATCGTGTTGATGTGGACAGATAATTCAGCAAGTATTTCTCCTGACATCTCTTAGTAATATGCTGTCCAGATACAAATTTAACAAAATTAGTAAGGGGTTCTAACCTGTCATTCATTCTTCTGTTTCGCAGATGTCTCTGGAGAGTAAGAATTTCAGGTTGTAAACTGGATACGTTCTCTGGTATTAAATGGAACCGTTGAGCCGTTGAATCATTAACTTCAAATTCACAGGGAGATCCATACCACTGAGAAACAACATTTAATTGAGGTGATTGATTTTTGGACGCATATAAAGGATGTTGCCTTTTGAACCAAGTCCAACAAAGCTTCCTATCACCAGAACTGCTTCTTAGGAACATGCAGATGGACAAACATACAAATGAGGAATGAGCATACAAATTAGGCATGTACAAGAGAAGACACCTTGTTGGGCAGCAAGGTGGAGATAAGTCTCTACCAAACGAGATGTAAGGTCTCCTGAACTGGGTGGTGCCAGTTACGACCCTGGAACCAAAGAGCACAACTGCACTCACCTATTGAGATGTTCCCACAACCAATGATCTCACTTTAAGGACTCTTTATCTCATGTTCTCGTTATTTATTGCTATTTATTTATATTTGCGTTTGCACAGTTTGTTGTCTTCTGCACTCTGGTTGATTTACACTGACCCTGTTATAGTTACTATTCTATAGATTTACTGAGTACACCCAAAGGAAAATGAATCTAGGGTTGTATGTGGTGACATGTACAAACAAATTGGTAATAAAGTTTACTCCGAAGTTTGAACTTTGAACTTACAGTCTTATCACACCTTCAAAGATGGGACATCCTACCCTCCCCAGAAATCTAGCAATTAGCTGCAAGATGTGAAATAAAAGATAAAGCCCAAGCCTTATTAAGAGGGAAAGAAGTTAGCTACTGAGAATTAATTATCCCCGACAATACTGACAGATGGATAAGGTGCTTTAAGAAGTTAATTTCCAATATGGCAAAACAGCTACTGTGATAAAGAGTTTAACAGCCAACAGGAATTAGAGCAGGTGCAGTATAAACAGTGAACATGAGCAGTCTAATGATGTAAAGCCTGAAGTTAAACACAAAGTGAAGCCTCAGAGAGGGAGACGCCAGTGCAGCAGTGGTCATTAGACACTGGAGTGGTGTGTCCAGTACAATTACAGAGATTCAGCCTGTTACGATGAACCCAGCAGGGAGCGAGTGCGGGGAGTGTGAGGGTTACGCATTCTTCTAACAGCCTTGTCAAAGTGGGTCACACGTCAGGCAGTCCAAGGACTCACGTGTTCTCTCAAGCAGGGCGCGGGGCACTCATTGGAAGACAGACATTTCTCTGACGCGGCGTGCGGAAATCTACAGCTAGGGTGCCTAAGAGTTTTGCCCAGGACTGTATTTGTCCACGTGGAGAGTGGGTTTGTAAATCTGGCGGGAGCGAAAGGTAGCGGGGTTGGAGCGTCGTGAGAGGGGTGTGGAATGGGTGGTGGAGAAGGAACGCCAGAGGCTGGGGAGGGGTGGTGTGCGGACACTTGCAGCGTTAATTCACCAGGCAAGGTCATTTGATTCAAAACTATTGCTTTATTGATCAATAAAAACACAAAATGCTGGCAGAACTCAGCAGGCTAGATGGCATCTATGGGAGGAGGCAGTGACGATGTTTCGGGCCGAAACCCTTCATCAGGCCTGAAACGTTGTCACTACCTCCTCCCATAGATGCTGTCTGGCCTGCTGAGTTCTGCCAACATTTTGTGTTTTCATTTATTTCCAGCATCCGCAGATTCACTCGTGTTGCTTTATTGATCATTACAGAATGTCTCTCTGGTGCTTCCCACTCCCTCACCTCTCCTGCCCCCTCTCCCTGCCCCCTTCCCACTTAGTCCACAATAGAGACCCGTATCAGAATCAGGTCTATCATCACTCACGTGTGTCATGATTTTTTTTGCGGCAGCAGTACAGTGCAATACATAAAATTACTACAGAACTATGCAAAAGTCTTAGGCACCTTATCTATCTATCTATTTATATGCCTACATGATATGTGGTGAAAACTTTTGCGTAGTACTGTAGTTGAGCTGGTACCTCACTGTGGGTGAAAATTATATACTTCGCGACTGATATTGATGCTGTCCTGTCACTGTACATATGTCCAAAGATTACTTTATCCTCACTGTCCTCAAGAATACTAAATCCTTTAAGGAGAACAGAAACCGCTGGAAATATCGCCAACAATTTGTCTTCAAGTTCTCAGTATAAGTGTCACCAGCAAGTTGTCCTGGTCCAGCTGCTCAGATGTCATCACCATGGAAGTACCCCATTGCATCTACTTCCCCAGAAGGCTAAGAGCAGTCAGCATGTCAGAAACAGAATCAGCTTTAATATAACTGGCATCTGTCATGAAATTTGTTAACTTTGCAGTTGCAGTGCAATGCAATACATGAGAAATCCAGACACAAAGTAAATGAATTACAGTAGTTATATACTGTGTGTTGGTGCGTGGCCAAGTGGTTAAGGCGTTGGTCTAGTGATCTGAAGGTCGCTAGTTCGAGCCTTGGCTGGGGCAGCGTGTTTGTATCCTTGAGCAAGGCACTTAACCACACATTGCTCTGCGACGACACCGGTGCCAAGCTGTATGGGTCCTAGTGCCCTTCCCTTGGACAACAGCAGTGGCGTGGAGAAGGGAGACCCCCAGCTTGGGCAACTGCAAGTTTTAAAAAAAACCCTTGTCCGGTTTTTTCTCTTTGATTTTGCCCTCCATCCACACTAAAACGGCGTTTTCATCCCCCGAAACTGGGAGCTTTTCAGAAACGCTTTCCAGGGCAGGTATTTTTGAAAACACTGCTCAGGCAGATCAGTGTGGACGGGGTAACTGGTGATATCTGAAAACGCTGTCAGACTGCAGTGCGCCATTTCATTGTTTTCCTGAATGCAACCTAACAATTTCAGAACAGATGACGAGACTGAAGCCAGAAGAGTTAGAAATGTACTCACCAAATACTTTGACCCATAACTTACTGAATAAATAAGTATACTCACTTTGCCCTGTTTTCTGTCCTTGCTCGTATGAAGGTGGTTTACCTATTTATGCAAGTACTTCTCTGACAATAGATGTGTAACAGCCTAATGTAACATTGTATGGAAATACAAGATAACACTGATGCAGACATGTTTTATACATTTAATGCAACAGAGTTAGTCAGTTTTTCAATGTTCATCATCAGCCGGGTCATACTGTCCGTGAACTCCCTGTCGGTTGCCTCCGTATGCTCCAGTATTTGTTTTTTTAGTTTTAAGTCCTCCTGCGTGAGAGCCAACAGCTGTCCGTCGTTTTAAGTTTTGCTAATCTGTAACTGCACAAACTCGCACTTTTACGGCGAGATTCGACGCCAAACATGTCGCTTGTTTTCTGTAGATGTGTCCTGCGCATGCGCAGGAGGAGGTGATTCACCGAAATCTCCATTTCAATGTGGACAGAGATATTTTTTAAAACGCATAGTGTGGACGCCCGTCGTTTTTACGTGGAACTGGCGTTTTCAAAATGATCTGGTCTAGTGTGGATGTAGCCTCAGGAATCGGATGGCAGAGGGTGAATCGGTGTGGCTGTTGCTGAATCGGTGAGTATGTGCCTTCAGGCTTCTGTACCTCCTACCTCACAGTAACAAAACAGGGTATGTCTTGGGTGATGGGAATCCTTAATAATGGAAGCAGCCTTTCTGAGGCGTCACTACTTGGAGATGTCTTGGACACTACGGAGGCTAGTACCCATGTTGAAGCTGACTTACTGCACCTTCTTTCGATCCTGTGGAGTAGACCCTCCCCCCCCACCCCCATACCAGACAGTGATGCAGGCAGCCAGAATACTCTCCATGGTACATCTGCAGAAATTTTCAAAAGTTTTATATGACAAATCAAATCTGATCAAACTCCTAATGTCCCCGTCAGTCATCACAATTCCTACAGATGCATCACAGCTTGGCGTGACAACTGTTCCGTTCAAGACCACAAAAGAACAGAGTTATGAACACAGCCCAGCCCACCTGAGAAGCCAGCCTCCCCTCCACTGACACGTACAAACAAGCTGGAGGAACTCAGCAGGTCGGGCAACGTTTCGGGCTGAAACTCTTCATTGGGACTCCGTCGGGTTCCGGCCCGAAACGTTGACTGCTCGTTTCCACAGATGCTGCCCGACCTGCTGAGTTCCTCCGGCTCGTTTGTACGTGTTGATCTGACCACAGCATCTGCAGTGTATTTTGTGTCCCCTCCGGTGACTCTGTCTACACTTCTCACTGCCTCAGAAAAGCAGCTAACATAATGAAAGGCCCCTCCCACCATCATCTCCCCAAACCCATCAGGCAGAAGATACAGAAGTTGGAGACGTAAACCCTCATGTTCAAGAATTGCATCTGCCCCACTGTTACAAGACTCTTGAATGGACCTCGAGTATGATAAAGATGAACTCTTGACCTCCGGGTCTACCCCTTCGTGGCTCCTGCACTGCATTTGTCTTCCTGTACTTAACTTTCTATGTAACTTTGCGTCTTGAACTTTTTTCAAAATTCAGAGATTCAAAGTGCATTTATCATCAAAGTATGTATGCAGCATACAACCCCAAGATTCAACCTCACCACAGACAGCCACAAAACATGGAACCCACTCAAAGAAAAACATGAACAGCAAACACTGACTCCCCCCCATGCAAAAAAACTTGCACAAACAGCAACAAGAAAAAAAAAGGAAACATGGAATATAAAACACAAAATTAAAGGCTTAGTTCAGTACCGTCCAGCTCAGTGTTCATTATCAGCAGGACCTCCTAAAGGCTGTAACGAAAGAGGACTAGAAATGGAAACTAGAACACACCATAAACCCGAGTTAGAATCCATATGTACAACTGGTGTCAATTAAACCTTGCCCCGGTACCAGCATTGAGGGAGAGGGAGGTCACTTGAATGCAAGGACCTTCCCTCGAGAGCAGTGAGCGAGAGGCTGGTAGGTGGTGCCGAACGCTCTCTCACCTTCCACACGCCACCTCCATGATTTCAATCTTCCCCGGCACTTTGATCAGCGAGACTGGCGATTATATTCTGATTTCTGAATATCTTGATGTACCTGTGACTGAAATGATTGGACAGCATGTAAACGAAAGTATTTCACAGTTATCTTGATACATGTAATGATAACAAGCTGACCACAGTTACACTCAGCTACTTAGGAAACACTTTCAGAACAATGGACTTCAACTCAGATAAGTGTGAGGTGGTTCATTTTGGTAGGTCAAATATGATGGCAGAATATAGTACTAATGGTAAGACTCTTGGCAGTGTGGAGGATCAGGGGGATCTCAGGGTCTGAGTCCATAGGACACTCAAAGCTAAGGCGCAGATTGACTCTGTGGTTAAGAACACATACGGTATATTGGCCTTCATCAACCGTGGGATTGAGTTTAGGAGCCAAGAGGTAATGTTGTAGCTATATAGGACCCTGGTCAGACCCCACTTGGATTACTGTGCTCAGTTCTGGTCACCTCACTACAGGAAGGATGTGAAAGCCATAGAAAGGGTGCAGAGGAGATTTACAATGTTGCCTGGATTGGGGGGGGGGGGGGGTGGCGTGCCTTATGAGAATAGGTTGAGTGAACTCGGCCTTTTCTCCTTGGAGCGAAGGAGAATGAGAGGTGACCTGATGGACGGATACAAGATAATGAGAGGCATTGATCATGTGGATAGTCAGAAGCTTTCTCTCAGGGCTGAAATGTCTAGCACAGGAGGGCACAGCTTTAAGGTGCTTGGAAGTAGGTGCAGAGGAGATGTCAGGGGTAAGTTTTTTACGCAGAGAGTGGTGAGTTCGTGGAATGGGCTGCCAGCGACAGTGGTGAAGGCAGATACGATAGGGTCCATTAAGAGAGTCCTGGACAGGTACACGCAGCTCAGAAAAATAGAGGGCTATAGGTAAGCCTAGGTAAATCCTAAGGTAAGGACATGTTCAGCACAGCTTTGTTGGCCGGAGGGCCTGTATTATGCTGTAGGTTTTCTATATTTCTAAAAGAAAAAAAGGTTAACGGTTCTGGTGAAGGGGTCTCGGAATCACTGGAACCGTGACGCAGCAGCTCTGTGCCACTCACGATCTTCAATCTGAAGTGTCATCGTTGTTCCTCTCCCCGCAGGCGCCGCCTGGCCTTCTGAGTCTTTCCGGCATCACCTGCTTCTGTTCTGAATTCAAAGTCAAAGTCCAAGTATTGTCACCAGTTCATGTCAGGACAGGAGCAATGAAAAGCTTACCTGCAGAAGCATCGCGGGCTCATAACATCATATAAGCAGCAGTCATAAGAGAAACTATTTTTTACAAGAACACAATTAGAACAAAAAAGTCAACTTAATGCAGAGTGATCAAAGTGGTCATCGTCTTGCTAAGCTGTAGTGATTGGAGTTCTGCCAAATGGTTCAAGGAAGTAGCTGTTCCTGAATCTGGACTCGGACCACCGTGCTCAGGAAGAGTTATATCCTCAACCATCAGGCTCTTGAACCAAAGGAGATAACTTCACTCAACTTCACTTGCCCCATCATTGAAATGTTCCTGCACCTAATGAATTCACTTTCAAGGACTCTTCATCTCACGTTCATGATATTTATTACTTATTTATTATTATTAACTTGTTCTTTTTTCACTTATACAGTTTGTTGTCTTTTACACAGTGGTTGAGCGCCCAATCTGGGGCAGTCTTTCATTGATTGTGTTCGGGTTATTATTCTACAGCTTCATTGAGGATGCCCGCAAGAACACAAACCTCAGGGTTGTATATTGTGACATACATGTACTTTGATAATAAATTTACTTTTTGAACTTTAAGAAACACAAAGTACACTGCAGATGCTGTGGTTAAATCAACACGTACAAACAAGCTGGATGAACTCAGCAGGTCGGGCAGCATCCATTGAAAGGAGCAGTCAATGTTTCAGTCCTGACGAAGGGTTTCGACCCGAAACGTTGACTGCCTCTTTCAACGGATGCTGCCCAACCTGCTGAGTTCATCCAGCTTGTTTGTACATGTTACTTTGAACTTTGGTGTTTTAGGACTTTAGTCTTCCATGGAAGGATGGAACAGGCAAATAGGAAAAAATTGTTTGATCTTATTCTAATAACTGCCTTGGATTTATTATTAACCATGTTTTCCAAACAGTTAAACCTGCTAGAAGAGGTTTGTAGGATTCTCACCGCAAGTTCAATCATCTAATAATGTATTTTACAATGCAGGATAATCTATCATACTTATTTAGAAATTAAATAGTCATGAAAAGCAATTGGAATATCAGGCCACAATTTTTCTTGATATATACAGGTTGTTTACAAGCTCAGGGAACTGGAGAATTAGATCTGATCCAAATCTCCCTTTCCATAAAGTAGAGTGCAGTCTTTCAAAGGGAGGTGCTAAATGTGTGAACCGCAGGGACCCTGCGGAGATCAAGGGTCTACCAGAAATGAACATTCGACTAGGCAGTGTAAATGGTTCAGCATGGACTAGAAGGGCTGAAGGGGCTGTTTTCTATGACTCTATTAGTAGTTACCCCTTCGTTGCTTTTTCTGATGCAAAGTTAATTCCTTTGAATTTGCAAGGACTGTTTAATCCTTCATAAAGTGTCACGAGCACAACATAAAAATCCCATTTTAATATGAGATTACTTCTCCAGGGCCAATTTAATGCACTGATTTAATGATCATTCTTAGGAGAGATCAGATACAGTGTAGAAATAGGCCAACATGCCATGCCAACTATCGTACTCTTCCAAATTAAACCCATTTACATGGACATCATCTTGTGCCAGGATGAGGGCACTCAGCCATATATATGGACAGTCCTCCAAATCCAGAACAGGCATCCGGGCTTCCAGTCTCCATTCTTCTGGCTTCAGCCATTGGGCTTTGACTTCCCAACTTCTGATGGATTTCAGGCTTTGATTTCCGGTACCGACAACCGGACTAGCCAATGATAGGACCCTGAACTCCAGGCTCTCCAATTGACCGGGCTTCACACCGCCTGCTCACACAGACAACCGATCCTGGGCCCAACTGACAACCTGGGAGAGTTTATATTCACAGATCTCCTTCATTACCCATCCACATTATTGGCCTTCAAGGATGGAGTGGAGGCCTAGATTCTCAATGCCCCTCACCATTTCAAGGATGGAGTGGAGGCCTAGATTCTCAATGTCCCTCACCATTTCAAGGATGGAGTGGAGGCCTAGATTTTCAATGCCCCTCACCATTTCAAGGATGGAGTGGAGGCCTAGATTTTCAATGTCCCTCACCATTTCAAGAATGGAGTGGAGGCCTAGATTCTCAACGTCCCTCACCATTTCAAGGATGGAGTGGAGGCCTAGGTTCTCAATGTCCCTCACCACTTCAAGCGTGGAATAGAGGCCTAGTCTCTCGATGCCTTTCATCCTATGTCCAAGTCACTGGACCGAACATATAGCATGGAATGGACGTCTGATCTCCAACTGCTCTACATCCCTGTTCCTAAACACTAAACGTGACCCCTAGCACACCTTGCTACCAACAATACTATCCCTAAAAACTTAAAAAAACAACTAAGTCTATGTCACTGACAATGCCAGCATTTACTCCTCATCTCTAATTGACCCTGGAGTAAGGATAGCGTAAATTTTCTTTCTTCTGCCTTCCTCCCTTCTTAAAGAGTGGAGTGACATGTCATCTTTCAGTCCTTCAGAACCATTCCAGAATCTAGTAGTTCTTGAGAGATCATTACTAATGCCTGCACAATCTCTTCAGCTACCTCTTTCAGAACCCTGGGGTGTGCATTATCTGGTCCAGGTGATGTATCCACAGTACCTTCAGACCTTTCAACGTCTCAGGCAACTTCTTCTTGGTAATAGCAACTACACTCATTTCTGCTCCCCACATACTCTCGAATTTCCAGTATACTGACTAGTATCTTCATTAATGAAGACTGGCAAAAAAGAAAAGTTTTTCTGCCATTTCTTTGTTCCCCATTACTGCCTCTCCAGCATCAATTTCCAGTGGTCCAATATCCATTATTGCCTCTCTTTTCCTCTTTATATAACTGAAAAGAACTTTTGGTATCCCCATTGATATTTTGGCTAGCTTTCATCTTTTCTCTTGTTATGGTTTCCTAGTTACCTTCTCATGGTTTTTAAAAGCTTCCCAATCTCTAACTTATCACTATATTTTGCTATATTATTTGCTTTTATGCTGTCTTTGATTTCCCTTGTCAGACACGGTTGCCTCATCCTCCCTTTAGAATGCTTCTTCCTCTTTGGAGTGTATCTATCCTACACTTCCAGATTGCCTCCAGAAACTCCAGCCATTGCTGTTCAGCCATCATTCTGCTAGTGTCCCCTTACAGTCAACTTTGGCCAGCTCCTTCCTCATGCCTCTGTAAATCCGTTTACTCCTCCGATGCATCTGATTTCATCCTCTCCCTCCCAAACTGCAAGGTGAGTTCTCACATATTATGATCACTGCCTCCCGAGCATTCCTTGAACGTTAAGCTATAACTCGTAATAAATAATCAGAACATGAGATAATGAGGTAAAGGAGTCCTTGAAGTGAGATCAGTGGCAGTGGTTACATCTCAATGATGGAGCAAATTAGTGTTGTTATCCCCTGATGGTTGTAGTAACTGTTCTTGAACCTGGTGATCTGAGTCCTAAGACAATTGTAACTTCTACACAATAGCAGCTGCAAGAAAAGACATGGTCTGGGTGGTAAGGATTTGACAATTGATGCAGCTTTCCTACGGTGGAGTTTCATGCAGATGTGCTCAATGGCTGGGGGGCGCTTTACCCGTGATGTACTGAGCCAAGCCTATTACCATATTGCTTTGCCATGAGGTTGGTAAAGAGCAATGATAAAGGATCTATTACTTTCCTGGTGTACATGATGAATAAACTCTTCTCTGGCTTCCAGCCGCATACAGGTATCGATTTTAACTGATGTGTTGATGACAAACTCTCAAGTCAAGTCAAGTCACTTTTTATTGTCATTTGGACCATAACTGCTGGTACAGTACACAGTACAAATGAGACAATGTTTTTCAGGACCGTGGTGTTACATGACACAGTACAAAAACTAGACTGAACTACATAAAAAACAACACAGAAATAAAACTACACTAGACTACAGACCTACCCAGGACTGCGTAAAGTGCACGAAACAGTGCAGGCATTACAATAAATAATAAACAAGACAATAGGCACAGTGAAGGGCAGTAAGTTGGTGTTAGTCCAGGCTCTGGGTATTGAGGATTCTGACAGCTTGGAGGAAGAAACTGTTACATAGTCTGGTCGTGAGAGCCCAAATGCTTTGGTGCCTTTTCCCAGAATAATGCTGTTTCCTTTGTGGATGCAGCGTGTAGTGTAAATGTCCGAGATGGTGGGAAAAGAGACCCTGATGATCTTCTCAGCTAACCTCACTATCTGCTGTAGGGTCTTGTGATCCGAGATGGTGCAATTTCCAAATCAGACAGTGATGCAGCTGCTCAGGATGCTCTCAATACAACCCCTGTAGAATGTGATGAGGGTGAAGGGTGGGAGATGGACTTTCCTCAGCCTTCGCAGAAAGTAGAAATGCTGCTGGGCTTTATTTGCTATGGAGCTGGTGTTGAGGGACCAGGTGAGATTCTCTATCAGGTAAACACCAAAAAATTTGGTGCTCTTAACTATCTCTACCGAGGAGCCGTCGATGTTCAGCGGGGAGTGGTCGCTCTGTGCCCTCCTGAAGTCAACAACCATCTCTTCTGTTTTGTTCACATTCAGAGACAAGTTGTTGGCTCTGCACCAGTCCGTTATCCGCTGCACCTCCTCTCTGTAAGCTGACGCGTCATTCTTGCATGGTTGTGTCATCGGCGAACTTGATGATGTGGTTCGAGCTGTGTGTTGCAGCACAGTTGTGGGTCAGCAGAGTGAACAGCAGTGGACTGAGCACACAGCCCTGGGGAGCCCCCGTACTCAGTGTGATGGTGTTGGAGATGCTGCTCCCGATCCAGACTGACTGAGGTCTCCCAGTCAGGAAGTCTAGGATCCAGTTGCAGAGGGAGGTGTTCAGGCTCAGCTTTCCAATCAGTTTCTGAGGGATGATTGTGTTGAATGCTGAACTGAAGTCTATGAACAGCATTCGAACGTACGTGTCTTTTTTGTCCAGGTGGGTTAGGGTAAGGTGGAGGGTGATGGCAATGGCGTCATCTGTTGGGCAGTTGGGATGGTATGCAAACTGCAGGGGGTCCAGTGAGGGAGGCAGCAGGGTCTTGATATGCCTCATGATGAGCCTCTCGAAACACTTCATGATGATAGCGGTGAATGCAATGGGACGGTAGTCATTTAGGCAGAACTCTGAAGATTTCTTCGGCAAGGGGACTCTGCCATCTTCATCAGGGATAATGCTTAGTCCAGTGATATAGCTACTCCATCATCTGTCCCTCCTGATTGGTTAATCTTCATCCAATCAGGTTTCTGCTGTTCCACCATGCTTACAGCCGAGTTCCAGTTCTTACTTAGAGTGAAACCTTCGTCCTCGTTAGACATTACAATGCTGTAGGACTTCGACAGCACAAAACTACTGTGCTGTGCCAATGGCTTTTGGGACCACCTGGTGAAGGAAGCTATTGAAATAAAACTAGAGAAAAAACAATTTTAACAAAGACGAAGGTCTCGCTCTAAGTAAGAACCAGAATTCGATTGTAAACAAGGTGGGACAACGGAACTCGAGGAAATCTGCAGATGCTGGAAATTCAAACAACAACACACGCAAAATGCTGGTGGAATGCAGCAGGCCAGGCAGCGTCTATAGGGAGAAGCACTGTTGACGTTTCGGGCTGAGACCCTTCGTCAGAACTAACTGAAAGGAAAGATACTAAGAGATTTGAAAGTAGGAGGGGGAGGGGGAAATGCAAAATTATAGGAGAAGACCGGAGGGGGTGGGATGAAGCTAAGAGCTGGAAAGGTGATTGCGGAAAGTGATACAGAGCTGGAGAAGGGAAAGGATCATGGGACGGGAGGCCTCGGGAGAAAGAAAGGGGGAGGGGAGCACCAGAGGGAGATGGAGAACAGGCAGAGTGATGGGCAGAGATAGAGAAAAAAACGACTAAATATGTCAGGGATGGGGTAAGAAGGGGAGGAAGGGCATTAACGGAAGTTAGAGAAGTCAATCAGCAGATTGGGTGAGGACTAACCAATCAGGAGGGATGGATGATGGGGGTATGTATACCAGCAGACTGGACATGCCTAGGCATCAACCCAGATGAAGGTGGCAGAGTTTGCCATCGAAACCCGAGAAGAGTTCATTAGCAATGATACAGATTACAATACTAGACCCAGCACTTTATGATTACGCAGAAGCCAAAGCTGGGGTCCCTTTATTTTTTTGAATAAAGTAAAGTCAAGTGTCTACAAACTGACATGGTACATTAACAGGCAATTAATGCACAGCTTCAGATCCATTACTGCTGTTATATAATGTCCTGGACCATTAATTTATACAAGAGAGAATTAAGTGTGATATGTGGTCTGTTTCCACAGTATCCCTTCAGGCAATCTCATTTGAGAATATCGCAAGGATTATGTAATTAACTGCTAGATATGCGTGAATTATATCACAGTAATAAAATCTACTTGATCAGGCAATAAGTAGCACACTTAATAAATGGACCAATTCTGTGGAATGGGACTTCTTTTTACTCAAACGCTGTTCCATCAAAGCTTAAATTGAAATTGGAGAACACCATAAAATGGTTTCACTCTCCGAAGCAGAATCTGAGCTCACACAGGCAGCTGATGAAGGGGAAGTGTCAAAACCCGAAGATTCATCTCCATAAGTTAGACACCTGAAATTGAAAATATCGGTAACTTATTTTCTGGTTATTTCATTAGATTTTAAATTGGAGGCACTCAGCTGGAACCATTTAAAAATTATTCCAATCAAATTAATTGAACTAATGTCCTCTTTAAACATCTTTTAAGAATCTTTTTTTCTCATTCTAATCCTTACGGAAATTAGATCAAACTTTTTCTGGAAGTGAGATTGAACCTCTTCTGCTGTGCTAACTTTTTGAAGGCTTTGCCATGCCTGAACAAAGGTTAGTGAAACTTCCCTGGATGACATGTTGGCAGGTCCCGGTTGCTGTTGTGTGAGTGAAGTTGCCAGAGGAAATTACTGGTAGATACAAAGCAGCTTCTTTATTCGAGAAAGCAAGGCACAGCAGGCATCATATGGAGACGCTTTCAGTGGGAAGGTCTGCTGGCCCAATTTGGCCCTATTTTATACGCCAAACGTCAAAGGACAACTCCGTATTTACAAAACACAAAGTGCACTGCAGATGCTGTGGTCAAATCAAGACGTACAAAAAAGCTGGATGAACTCAGCAGGTCGAGCAGCATCTGTTGAAATAAGCAGTCAATGTTTCGTGTCGAAACCCTTCGTCAGGACGTTTCGACCCGAAACATTGACTGCTTATTTCAACGGATGCTGCCCGACCTGCTGAGTTCATCCAGCTTTTTTGTCCGTATTTACAATGTCGACTCCCACTCCATTGAAATTCAAATTTATGCTCATGGCTACTTTATTAGGCACACCTGTACACCTGTTCATTAATATAAATATTCATTCAGCCAATCATGTGGCATCAACTCCATGCATAAAAGCAGGCAGGCATGGTAAGGCGATTCACTTGCTGTTCTGACCAAACTTCTGAATGGGGAAGAGATGTCATCTATGTGATTTTGACCGTGGAATGGTTGCTGGTGCCAGATGGGGCAGTTTGAGGATCTCAGAAACTGCTGATCTCCTGCGATTTCCACACACATCTGGAGTTTACAGAGAATGGTGTGAAAAACTAAAGTACATCGAAGGTGTTTATGAGACATTGGGGAGGCCTAATTTGGAATATCATGTGCAGCTTATGTAAATAAGGTTGAAAGAGTTGAGAGAAAACTTACAAGAATGTTGCTGGGTCTGGAGGACCAGGGTCATGAGGAAAGATTGAATAGTTTTGACACAGACCAGAAGGGCCGAGATGGCCTGTTTCCGTGCTATAATTGTTGTATGGTTATATGGTTATAGGTTACGAATTTATTCCTTGGAACGTAAAAGATTGAGAGGAGATTTGATAGAGGAGTACAGAATTATGGGGGGTATAGATAGGGTAAATCCAAGCAGGCTTTTTCCATTGAGGGTGGGTGAGACTATAGCCAAAGCTCATGGGCTAAGGGTGGAAGGTAAGAAGATTGAGGGGAACATGAGGGGAAACTTCTTCAGTCAGATGATAATGAGAGTTTGGGATGAGATGCCAGTGCACGTGATGCATGCGAGCTCGATTTCAACATTTAAGAGAAGTTTAGTTAGGTACATGGATGGAGGGCTATGTTTCCGGGTACAGGTCAATGGGAGTAGGCAGTTTAAATGAATTCAGCATGGACTAGATGGGCCAAAGAGCCCATTTCTGTGCTGTACTTTTCTATGGCTCTATGTCTCTATCCAGTGAGACGCAGCTCTGCAGGCAAAAACACCATGTCAATGAGGTGGCTCTGAGAGCCAGCATATATTGAATGGGCCGAACATCATCCCTCCATATCACAAGAAAATATGAAATGTTAGTGATCAAGGCCAGGGGAGAACAGCCAAACTCATTCAAGCTGACAGGAAGGTCACTCAAATAACCACACGCTACAAGGGCAGCGGGCAGAACACCATCTCTGAACTCACAACACGTTGAAGCTTGAAGTGGATGGGCTACAGGAGCAGAAGGACATGTCCATACACTCAGTAGCCACTTTATTAGGTGCAGGAGATACCCGAGTGCCTACTGAGTATATATGCTTCCGATTTTTCTTTTCGTAATTTCGTGCATGTTTCCTTTCCTACCAACTTCCCAGAATTCTCATGTCTCACCTTGTCCTTTTTATTCATTGTTAATTCATATTTACTTATGATAGAGAGGGAGGACTCAGCCCTTTGACTCTATGCTATGCTAAAACTATTACAGATTCAGGGCAACGGACCTTCTGAAAATTGACAAAAAAAAAGGCAATCATCAAGATACTGGCCCTAAACTGTGGCAGGTACCCAAGACTAGTTCATTTGCCTCCGAGTGTGTTAAAGGAATTGGGAGACCATTACAGAAAGCAGAGCCACAGCTTTCCTCAATATCAGATCATTTGGATTAGGAAACTGCAAATTTTTCTCCACTACGTAGAAATGAGAAAAAGGGAGCCCACAGAATTAAGGACCAATTGATGTTTGGCGCCATGAAATTACAAGACCCACTAATGAAGGGAAGAGTGACTGAACAGCTTTTGGAGCGACACGGTAGTGCAGTGGTTAATGCAACACTTCACTGCACAGGAAGACCCAGGTTCAATTCCCAACACTGCCTGTGAGAAGCTTGTACATTCTCCCTGTGACTGTGTAGTTTCCTCCGGGTGCTCCAGTTTCCTCCCACAGTCCGAAGATATACCAGTTGGTAGGTTAATTAAATTGTCCTGTGATAAGGCTGAGATTAAATTTGGGAGGGTTGCTGGGTGGCGTGTTCCATGAATGGCCTGTTCCATGCTGTATCTCAATAAATAAAATTAATATTTTCAACTGTTATCTGTAACTATGATTAACTATATAGCTTTTGATGAATACAATGACGTTTTCACTGTGTGCTGCACCTGCGAGGCTGGGTCTGGTGGCACTGTGAAAGTCCATAGCGGGGGAATTCCCTTCTGCCGCCTGCATGGGATGACGAGTCTATCGGGACCCTGAGGACTTGTGGAAACTATGTGGTGGTTTCTTTCGAACTTATAGTCTTTTAACATCTTTGGACTATTTTTATTGTGCCTGTGGTCTATATATTTATCAATTATGGTATTGTTTGCACTGTTGAAACTATATGTTAACTATAACTATATGTAACTATGTGTAGGTCTTGTAGCTTTAGTTTTTGGTTTGTTGGGTGGTAGAGTTGGTCTCCTGACTTGGTGTGTCTGGGTAGTCTTGTTTTGTCTGGTGGATTTGGAGCTCCTTTCCGGGGAACGCGCTAGACGGTAGCGCGATATTAATACGCAGCAGACTCTCCGGACTCTGGATTTGGGGATTGCCAAACATTACGTGGATTTTCCGGTGTAGTCTGTTTTGTCGTGTGCTTTTGTGATACCATTCTGGAGGAACATTGTCTCATTTTTTAACTGCATTGCATTTGTGGTTTCTAAATGACAATGAACTGAAATTCAATTCAATTAAATTCACTAATATAACGGCTGCTTTCTTATTTGTGTACACAAGATAATGGGCATACTATCCAAACTTAGGCCCATTGTCTTAGTGAGAAACAGTATTCTGTAAAAGGAAATGCACCAACGTGACACAACCACATAGGGTAACAGTACACCAATCACTTTCAGTTGATCACAGAGAAATATCATAGCTTGCGAAGAACCACAACTGATGACATTCATTGGCACAGATGGCTGCGGAGGCCAGGTAATTGAGTATACTTGAAGGGGAGTTTGACGGGGTTAGTCAGGGTGGCAAAGGTTATGGGGAGGAGGCAGGAGAATGGGGTTGAGAAGGAAAATAAATCAGCCATGATGAAATGGCAGAGCAGACTCAATGGGCTGAATAGCCTAATTCTGCTCCTACAGTCTTTTGGTCTTCTTTGTATTGAACCCATTTTGCATATTTCCAACCTTACTGTGGTGTTGTACAATGGGCCATGTCTACAAAAAGCAATGGTGGAATAGCAGAGCCTAGTTCTTCTCCCATGCCTTACGGTCTTACGGTAATCTGAAATAAAAACAGAAAGCACCCAGTATCTCAAAGATTCAAAGTACATTTAGCATCAAAGTATGCATGCGGTACACAGCCCTGGGGTTCGTCTTCCCACAGACGGCCACGACACAAAGAGACACCATGGAACCCGTTCAAAGACTGTATCAGACATCCAACATGGAAAAAAAAAGAATGAATCGTGCAAATGGCATAAAATGAGTGGAAATCGCAGAATATAAAACGTCAAAACCACAGAGTGTTTGAAACAGTCTAGGACCGTTCAGTTTAGTTCAGTTCAATTTAGCAATGTGTCATTTGTTGATGGCAGGCCGCAGGGCCAGTCTGCCTCAATCAAAATTGCACAAAATAGCAATAAATAAGGGAGTACCAAGAAACCAGAGGCACATATAACAGACACAAACCTCTTTGATTAAACCTTGCCCAAGACCCAAGACTCCAGCAGCATTGGGCGAGAGGAAGAGAGAGACTGGTTACATGCAATTTGCGTTCGTATAAAGTTTCAAGCTAAATGGCCCTTGATCATAATTATAAAGAGTTTTATTTTATTTTATTGAGATACAGCGTGCAATAGGTCCTCAGGCTACCCGATCTAACCCTAGCCTAATCATGAGATAGTTTACAATTAACCTACCAACCGATACGCCTTTGGAATGTGGGAGGAAACGCAGGCTCACTGGGAGAATGTATAAACTCCTTACAAACAGCGGTCATGCCAGTAAAGAACACTTGGTGTAGGGTCTGTGAACTTCCAAAGTGCACTTGTCAGAGAATCCTCGGTCAGGGTTTCAAATCAAAACATCAACAATTCCTTTCACCCCTGGGACATGGCTCGACCTGCTGATGAGTTGAGAAGCGATGATGAATTGTTCTCAACCGCCTGCTAAGAAGCAATCTGCTGGAGGCAGAACAACGTGTCTCCAGCAGGTTGTTCGTTGTGCTTGACGTGGGCTTGGATGTGGGGATCAGCTGAGATCGCTGCTGACCAAACTGGATTTTGAAGCCCACCCTTTACAAGAATGCAGAACATGACACAAATGATCCTTGGCATCAAGACTTTGCAGAGTATAATGGTCCCCATGGTAGAACATGGGCAACCCACCGACTACCAAAAGGAGAAAGGGCACTGGCAGTTCTTTTGACTTTCACTGAAAGAATGATGCCCTGAACTAATCTGAAACTCAAAACAAAGGATTTCAAAACATTAAAACACCAGCAAATTTCAACTTAGAGTCATAGAGAAGTACAGAAGCACAGAAACAGGCCATCTAGTCTATGCTGAAACCACTTAAACTGCCTACTCCCATCAGTGTGCCTTCTCCATGGATTGTCACCTTGTCATGGTGGAGAAGCTCGTGTGGTCCTGAGATCCCAAGAGCGATGCCGTCTGGAGCTGTGCTCCTGGTAGGGTCACCCATGGCGGTGAGGTCGAGGGTGAGGTCCCTGACAAAGAACAATCCAACCAAGACCTCAACGGTGGAACAGGCGGACAAAGTTACTTCAAACTCAATGGCTGTGAAGGCAGACGAAGGCTGCAACAAATCCATCAGCTCCAATCGTCGTGGTTTCCATCCCATTGGAATCAGTTGGTTGATTTGTGAAGTGTCGTGAGCTTCTTGGAGTGCAACGTCAAGTACACGTTAAACAAATACACGCGCAGGCGTCTTCACTCTGTGGGCCTGAGAGCCCATAAATAGATTAACGGGACATAGACCATCATCCTCGACCTCAAGGGATAGCCACGACGATGACAACGATTGATGTGCACCAGGACCAGAACTCTCCATACCCCTATCTACACACTATCCAAACCCCTCTGACACATTAAAGTTGACCTTGAATGCACCACTTGTGTTGGCAGCTCACTCCACACTTCCAAGATCCTTTAAGTGAAGAAATTTCCCCTCATGTTCCCATTAAACTCCCCACCTTTCACCCTTAACCCTTGACCTCTTGTTGTAGTCCCACCCAACCTCAGTGGAAAAAGCTTGCTTGCATTTACCCTGTCTATAGCCCTCATAATTTTGTATACCACTATCAAATCTCCTCTCAATCTTCTACGGTCTAGGTTAGGTAAAGTCCTAACCTATTCAATCTTTCCTAATAACTCAGCTCCTCCAGACCCAGCAACATCCTTGTAAATTTTCCCTGAATCTTTCAACCTTATGTACAGCCTTCCTGTAGGAAGGCGACCAAAACTGCACACATACTCCAAATTAGCCCATCCAATGTCTTAAACTTCAACATAACATCCCATCTCCTGTACTCAATAGTCAGATCATGAAGTCCAATGTGCCAAAAGCTTTCTTTATGACCCTATCAACCTGTTGACACCATTTTCAATGAATTATGGACCTGGATTCCCAGATCCCTTTCCTCTATCACATTCCTCACTGCCCTAACAACTATCAGACTTCTATCTAATATTCCAAAAACAGAAAACTTTGAAATCAAATTTGAATTTGAATTTAAATATATTTAAATCTAACATATATCCCACAATGCGAGGGAGTAAAAATCTTTGCATTATGACTCTGTCATAATGTAGAGACATGTGACTTAAAGAGTCCAATGGCTTGTAGAAAGAAGCTGTCCCGTAGCCCATTTGTCCTGGCTTTAATGCTGCGGTACCATTGGCCAGATGGAAGCAGCTGAAACAGTGATTGGTGTCCTCCATGATCTTCCAGGCCTTCCTCCTGCACCTGCTGCTGTAAATGTCCTCAATGGAGGGAAGTTCACATCCACAGATGTGCTGGGCTGCCTGTACCACTCTCCGCAGTGCCCAGCGATCAAGGTCAGTGCCATTTCCGTACCAGGCTACAGCCAGTCCGGATGCTCTCGATGGGGCCCCTGTAGAAGGTCTTGAGGATTTGGGGGCCCGTGCCAAACTTCTTCAGTCGCCTGAGGCCGAAGAGAAGCTGCGGATCATTTTTTGCTACGGAGCCGGTGTGTACAGTCCAGGCGAAATCAAACTCAAAGTCTCAAAAATGCTGCAGCATTGAAATTAAAAGATAAAATAATATTCAAAAAAGACTTCAGAGTACTTTAAAACACCTAAATAAACAACTCATCAGCTAATGTTTTAAGATGATTATGAAAAGCATTTCTAAAGAAAACAGAGCACCTGTTTTTGTGGTAAATGGGATGTTTTATCTGAGATTCTCACAGATGTTCCCTTCTGCAGATCCATATTTCCTTGCAAGGTAGGAGGCTGTTTGACATATTGTATTTATGCCAACTCAAAGAGCAATCCCATTCTCCCTTTAATTTTCTGTATCACCCATTCTCTCTAAATTCCCATTCACTCACATCCCCCCAATTCTAACTGTCGCCTAGTCACTCTGGACAATTTACCACTGACAATTAGCCTACCAACCCGCACATCTCTCTGACAGAGGAGAAAGCCAGAGCATCCGGAGGGAACACTTGCGGTTTTAGGGAGAACGTGCCAACTCCACACAGCCAGTCGGTCATGATTGAACCCAGGTATCTGGAGCTGTGGCCATTGTTGCACACATTTTCACCAACAGACAGATCTGCTGGACTTCCTCTAACTTGGACCAGGACCCTTCACTAAGGGTGCAACATCTGGAAGAGGATGGCGCCAGGGAACAATGCTGCTGCGGCCAACGTCCTCCAGATGGTCCACAAATTTGTTCCTTTCACTTCTCTTATGTCCCCATTTCCTTTTAAACGCGATCCTGGTGCTGTTGGAGCCTCTGACCTACAGTTGGATGGCGTGTTTTCACGCCGATTGAGCGATCAGCCGCTTTGCTGTCTCTGAGAAGGCTTCGGGGGGCGAGCGGCCTCGAGGCCCATGCTCGACTGCATTTCTCACCAGTCTCGCCGTGGAAGATTGTCGAGGAAGATTGTAAACGGTGAGGCGAGCGAGTGTTCAGCGCCCTCTTGCTCGAAGCTGCCGGAAGAAGGTGCCTCTCTCTCACTCCCTCTCGCATTCCTTCAGCGCTCTCCATTCTTATTTCCCTCTCACACCTTCCCTTACCTGCCCCGCGTGGCCCTCACCCTTGCCTTGCTTCTACAGCCTTCTGTCCTTTCCTACCAGATTCCCCCTTCTCCAGCCCCTTATCTCTTCCACCAATAATCTTCCCAACGCTTTACTTCATTCCTCCCCCTCTCCCGGTTTACCTATCACCTGCCACATGACACCTCCTCCTCCTCTCCCCCCAGCATCTCATTCTGACTTCTCCCCTCCCTTTCCAGTCCTGATGAAGGGTCTCCGATCGAAATGTTGACCGACTATTCCCATTCGTCGATGCTTCTTGCCTTGCTGAGCTCCTGCTGAGCTTTCTGTGTATTGGTCTGGACTTCCAGCATCCGCTGTATTTCTTGAGTCTTGTCCAATTACAGATAAGTCCGAAAGTCAGCACCCATCAGGTGAGGGGACAGAGTTGATGTTGCTTCATCAGAGCTGAAAGATTCACCTGTACCTCGTCCCATGGATGCTGTTTGGCCTGTTGTGACTTCCGGCATTTTCTGTTGAAAATTCTGCTTTCCAGAATCTGCAGTTCTGGCCTTTAATCACCAATGCTGTCTCAATTTGAAGCTCATTTCTGTGAAGGGAAATTGCTGACATGTTTGTGAAATTGGCTCACCATCTGGAAGGAGGGAGAAAAGACAGGCAGGATGTTACCGGCAGAGACACAATGATCTGCGTAGGTGGGTGGAACCACTTAACATAATTATTAAAAACATTAATGATGGGATAGAGTGCCACATGGCCCAATTTGCCAATGACAAAACAGTAGGCACCGTTCCAGGGAGTGCAAATCCTTCCTTGCCTCCCATTACGTTGCCAGTGTTTAGGGCAGCAATGAAGACCCTCCATCTCAGTCTCGTCTTGCCCACTCAAATGCAGAAGGATCCTTCATTGCTGTTTGCATAATGGCTTTGCTTGACCAATCAGGGTTGCTAGCTCGGAGCTGAACCCATTGAACCTGGAGCACCGGTGGACCACTCTTAGTCCAGCCTCTGCCCTTTGACCTGTTTGGCATGGGTGACCCTACCCAGAGCCAAAGCATAAAGCTCTGACTCCAGCCAACAATGCTCTCTGGGTTATTGAGGCACGCAAGCCTCCAAACTCTTCAACAAGGATGTGGTCCTCTAGGAGTAAATGGAAGCATAAAATCACAAAGACATTAATATCATGGTGACCCAGTTTTGATCCTAACCTCAGGGGCTGTCCGTGTGGAGTTTGCACGTTCTCCCTCTAACTGTATGGGTTTCCTGCACGTGCTCCAGTTTCCTCTCACATTCTAGAGATGATCTGGTGGGTTAATCAGTTGGTGTACACCAAGTCTATGTTTGTGGTCTTCTGTTGTTGCAGCCCATCCACATCAAGGTTCAACGTGTTGTGAATTCAGAGATAGACAATAGACAATAGGTGCAGAAGTAGACCATTCAGCCCTTCGAGCCTGCACCGCCATTCTGAGATCATAGCTGATCATCTACTATCAATACCCGGTTCCTGCCTTGTCCCCATATCCCTTGATTTCCCTATCCATAAGATACATATCTAGCTCCTTCTTGAAAGCATCCAGAGAATTGGCCTCCACTGCCTTCCGAGGCAGTGCATTCCAAACCCCCACAACTCTCTGGGAGAAGAAGTTTTTCCTTAACTCTGTCCTAAATGGCCAACCCCTTATTTGCAAACCATGCCCTCTGGTACTGGACTCTCCCAGCATCTGGAACATATTTCCTGCCTCTATCTTGTCCAATCCCTTAATAATCTTATATGTTGCAATCAGATCCCCTCTCAATCTCCTTAATTCCAACGTGTACAAGCCCAGTCTCTCTAACCTCTCTGCGTAAGACAGTCTGGATATCCCAGGAATTAACCTCGTGAATCTACGCTGCACTTCCTCTACAGCCAGGATGTCCTTCCTTAACACTGGAGACCAAAACTGTACACAATACTCCTGGTGTGGTCTCACCAGGGCCCTGTACAAATGCAAGCGGATTTCCTTGCTCTTGTACTCAATTCCCTTTGTAATAAAGGCCAACATTCCATTAGCCTTCTTCACTGCCTGCTGCACTTGCTCATTCACCTTCAGTGACTGATGCTCTTCTGCACCCCACTGTTGTAACGTGTGGTTATTGGAGTCACTGTCAGCTTGAACCAGTCTGACCTCTCTTGTTTTCACCCTCAGAACTGCGGCTCACTGGACGTGCTTTGTTTCTCACACCACTTCCTGTAAACCCTATAAACTCTACCCTATCTTAACCCATCATCAATACTAACATATATCTTATTGGCTGCTTGTGGGAGCCAGGTGAGCACTAATTTGTGGCTATTATTCACTCAGTGATTGTAAAGTGTCAGAGTCAGAATGAAACATCCTCTTCAGCCCACAGAATTCACAGTGACCATCACACTCCCACTTACACACTAATCCTATCCTAATGTACTTTAATCTTCCCACATTCCCAATAAATTCATCACTCACCCGCTCCCTTGTAAGATTGCAGCAACCAATTACGTGAGAGTCACCAGCAAGCTCAAGCGCAGGAATCACGGAGACTTCAGCGATTCAAAATAGACTAAAGATTTATTGCAAAAATTAACTAGGAAAACTAACAGGAGCTCAGGCAAACAATCAAAAATCGTGATGAACTCTCTGTAAACTCTGGAGACTGTTGTGCATGAAAATCCCAGGAGATCAAGAGGTTTCTGAGAACCTAAACCTCCCAATCTGGCAGAAACAATCATTCCACGGTCAAAATCTCTTAGATCATATTTCTTGACGTTTGGTGTGAACAACAGCGGAACCTCTTGACCGTGCCTGTATGCTTTTATGCATTTTGTTGATGCCTCATGATTATCTGATTAGATACTTGCATTAACGCGCAAATAGAAAGGTTTACCCAATAAAGTGTACGTTGCTCCTGACAGGTAATGTTGAAGAGCACATGCAAGGGAATAGGTCGCTGCATGCAAATTGAGAAGGGCCCATTGTGAAAGTTAAAGTCTGTCCCGAGCCTTGCAGGCTCATCAGGCCGTTGCTTAGGCCGGTTTCCGTGGCGACTGAGAGTACGAGACTGCCCCACCTCCAGGATGCCAGTCTATCATGAGGTTAACTCCCAGCATTTTGCCGGGACCCATTTTCAGCTGGGTGGTTAAGTGCCTTGCTCAAGGACACAACACGCTGCCTCGACCAGGGCTCAAACTCACAACCTTCAGGTCGCTAGTCCTACGCCTGAACCACTTGGCCACACGCCACTTGTGAAAGTGGTGGGTTAGAATGAAGGTCCTGAATCTGAAGCTCTGCTTCTCTCTCTACAGATGCTGCCTGACCTGGTGAGAATCTGCAGCATTTTTGGTATTTACTTCAAGTTTACTTCAACATTGACATGTTTTTGATTTCCATCAACCCTCGTCTCCGTAGTAATGTTTCCAACTTACCGTACTGTGCAAAAGTCTCAGGCACTCTAGCTATATATATGATGGCATAAACATTGATTTCTCGAATTTCCAGTAATGCTCCCCCACCTCTTCACCATTCGCCATTCTCATTTCCCTCTCCCACCTTATCTCCATACCTCCCTATCACCTCCCTCTGGTGTTCCTCCCCATTTTCTTTCTTCCACGGCCTTCCGTCCTCTCCTATTAGATTCCCCCTTCTCCAGCCCAAATCTCTTTCACCGATCAACTCCCCAGCTCCTTACTTCATGCCTCCCCCTCCCCGGTTTCACCTATCACCTTTTGGTTCTCCCTCCACCCTTCCCACCACCACTTCCTCCTCATCTTTATTTCCAGTCCCGATGAAGGGTCTCGGCATGAAACGACGACTGCACTTTTTTCCACAGACACTGCCTGGCTTGCGGAACCCCTCCTGCATTTTGTGTGTGTTGCTATGATTCTTAGACAGGGCCAGGACCATGTCAAGGATTCGAGAGTTCGAGATTGTTTCATGTCATTTCCAGTACACAAGTGTAAATGAGAACAAAATAATTTTTAGCAACACACACAAAATGCTGGTGGAACGCAGCAGGCCAGGCAGCATCTATAGGGAGAAGCGCTGTCGACATTTCGGGCCAAGACCCTTCGTCAGGACTAACTGAAAGGAAAGATGGTAAGAGATTTGAAAGTAGTGGGGGGAGCGGGGAAATGCGAAATGATAGGAGAAGACCGGAGTGGGTGGGATGAAACTAAAAGCCAGACAGGTGATTGGCAAAAGGGATACAGAACTAGAGAAGGGAAAGGGTCATGGGACGGGAGGCCTAGGGAGAAAGAAAGAGGGAGGGGAGCACCAGAGGGAGATGGAGAACAGGCAGAGTGATGGGCAGAGAGAGAGATAAAAACCAAATATATCAGGGATGGGGTAAGAAGAGGAGGAGGGGCATTAACAAAAGTTAGAGAAGTCAATGTTCATGCCATCAGGTTGGAGGCTACCCAGCCGGTATATAAGGTGTTGTTCCTCCAACCTGAGTGTGGCTTCATCTTGACAGTAGAGGAGGCCATGGACAGACATATCAGAATGGGAATGGGACGTGGAATTAAAATGTGTGGCCACTGGGAGATCCTGCTTTCTCTGGCGGACTGAGCGTAGGTGATCAGCGAAATGGTCTCCCAGTCTGTGTCAGGTCTCACCAATATATAAAAGGCCACACCGGGAGCACCGGACACAGTATACCACACCAGCCGACTCACAGGTGAAGTGTCGCCTCACCTGGAAGGACTGTCTGGGGCCCTGAATGGTGGTGAGGGAAGAAGTGTAAGGGCAGGTGTAGCACTTGTTCCGCTTGCAAGGATAAGTGCCAGGAGGGAGATCGGGGGGAAGGAATGGGGGGGAATAATTTTTACTGCAGGTACGATGTAGATAAAGAACACAATAATTTTTAAAAAAACAATAAATTGAAATGCCTAAGAGTAACATGGGGTTCGTGGCATTAGAGAGTGAGACAGAAAATACGACTGCATATTATAGGCATCCGTTAGTCTCGTGACACCATGGATTTGCGCCTTGGAAGGTTTCCAGGGCGCAGGCCTGAGCAGGGTTGTATGGGAGACTGGCGGTTGCCCAAGCTGCAAGTCTCCCCTCTCCACACCACCGATGTTGTCCAAGGGAAGGGCACTAGGACCCAAGCAGCTTGGCACCGGTGTCGTCGCAGAGCAATGTGTGGTTAAGTGTCTTGCTCAAGGACACAACAAGTTGCATCAGCTGAGGCTTGAACCAGTGACCTTCAGATCACTAGACCGATGCCTAGTGCGAAGAAGTGTATTAATAATTTATTTGCAAATAGTTAAAAAAAAACAACCAAACATTCATTACCCCAAGTTACACAAACTACAGATCTAAATACTCGACAGATACTTAGTTCAAACTGTGCACGGAGTATACCTTCCCAAAGTTTCTATGCAGCATGCTTTAAGGACAGAACTGGGAGAGCAAGCCTGCAGCGCGTGATATTCTTTACACCCGGAGAGTTTGTAACCGGACGCTAGGGGCCTTGGCGCACAAGCCAACCAATTGGAAGAGCTGCTGCGGTTTTAAACCGGCCAATCAACAATCGGCTTTCGACTGGCAAATTAGCCACACCCCTACACACGAACAGGTAGCTTATATATGTCGGCTGACTGTGACACAAGGCACAGGGGTGTCCATACATAAGGTGACTCTGACAGGAAATGATAAAGCAGTAGCGGTGGGGGTAGATTGGGGGGTTGTTTGCCGATTGGCCTGACCGCTTGGGGCAAGTAACTGTTGAGTCCAGTGGGGATAATCCTCGTCCCTGACAGGAGTGGATCAAAGGAATCCACTCCATTTCCATGGAGTCCAGAGATTATTTTTCCCTGGATATGATCCATCCAAAACGGTTTAAGCATAGAAACATAGAAAACCTGCAGCACAGAACAAGCCCTTCTGCCCACAAAGCTGTGCCGAACATGTCCTTACCTTAGAAATTACCTCGGGTTACCCATAGCCCTCTATTTCTCTAAGTTCCATGTACCTATCCAGGAGTCGCTTAAAAGACCCTATCGCAGCCCATTCCACGCATTCACCACTCTCTGTGTAAAAAACTTAGCCCTGACATCTCCTCTGTACCTACTTCCAAGCACCTTAAACCTATGCCCTCTCGTGCTAGCCACTTCAGCCCTGGGAAAGAGCCTCTGATTATCCACACAGTCGATGCCTTTTGTCATCTTGTACATGAAGCAATCCAGTCTTTTTATAAGTAGCAGGAATATTTCCAGACACAGGAGTGAACAAGAAGGTCTCGATGCATTGGGTGCTGCCTACGGGAAAAGAGCTTTCATGGAAACAAAGATAGGTTAACCCATTCAGAACGTATGTAAATAATAAACAGTTTGAACGATTTGGACCCATAAGTGGAAAAATGTACTTTGAATCTCATTGGGATTCCGTACAATGAGAGTGAATAGGAGAGGTTTCAACTATCGGAGTTCTGCACTGGGGGAAGGAATGGGAAAGGTCTGCTCCACTGGGAGTTCGGGCCAATAGCCACAATGAAGTACATGCCTATTTGGAGCTGATTGCATTCTCAATCCATTTGGCCAAATGATGACTTGTCTGGGGCGCTAATGAAACAGCCCAGGGCCAATCATTCACTTGGCAAATTTCCTGTCAGCCTGTCAAACATCCCATTGACATCAGATGATCCATCCTCAGAGCGACAGTTAAAGCAGTCAGTGAATTTCCAACCTAAGTAGCTGGCTGACAGGTGAAAAATGGGAACCGTTCAAAAACGTGCTGTCACAGTGTCAACAGTTTAAAAGAAAGCCAACTGCCCAGTCTCGTAAAGCGCAGATAATTGCACATTCTGTGCCCAGACCTCTAATGAACACTTCAGTGGCAGTAATAACCATAAAACCCCTTCAAAATAGTGTTATTACTGTATTTATTAGTCCTTCAGGGGTTAATACAGCTGCCTACATCGAACTACACTGATGCTTTTCGAAAGGAGAGTGTTATTTTGGAAGTGGGATCTACGGCTTTCTCAGGTTGATTTAACATCAGCTGGGATCAATAGTGCGCGCTCGATTATCAGGTTTGGGGTTCAAGTGCCACTCCAGACACTTGTCATTGCCCTCCGGTGCTGCATTGTCTGCGGCACAATCATTTGTATGAAGTATTCACCCGAGACATCTAGCGTAGAGAGAGAATCGGAGGGGACCACGCTGAAGGGGGGGTGGTCCTCGGCCTCCTGGCCAATATTCATACCACGCTCACCTGTCAGATTCATAGTAAAGTACAATGCACAAACAGGCCCTTTGGCCCATTTGGAGTGTGCCAAACCATTTACACTGCTTACTCCCATCGACCTCCACTGGGGTCCATAACCCTCCATATCCCCACCATCCATGTACCCGTCCAAACTTCTCTTAAACATTGAAATTGAGCTTGCGTGCACCACTTGTGCTGGCAGCTCGTTTCACACTCTCGCAGAGAGAAGAATTTTCCCCTCATATTCCCCTCAAACTTTTTACCTTTTGCCCTTATCCCATGGCTTCTGGTAGTAGTCTCACCCAACCTCAGCGGAAAAAGCCTGCTTGAATTTACCGTCTCTATACCCCTCAACAATACCAAACTATATCTTATTAGCTGCTTGTGGGCAGCCAGGTGAGCACTAATTTGTGGCTATTATTCACTCAGTGATTGTAAAGTGTCAGAGTCAGAATGAAACATCCTCTTCAGCCCACAGAATTCACAGTGACCATCACACTCCCACTTACACACTAATCCTATCCTAATGTACTTTAATCTTCCCACATTCCCAATAAATTCATCACTCACCCGCTTCCTTGTAAGATTGCAGCAACCAATTACGTGAGAGTCACCAGCGAGCTCAAGTGCAAGAATCACCGAGACTTCAGCGATTCAGACAAGTCTGGAGATTTATTGCAAACATTAACTAGAAAAGCTAACAGGAGCTCAGGCGGACAATACAAGAAATTACTCATAATACACAGAAGAATTTGGTCTGGATTTCAACCGACGAGGAACCACAACTCCGACAAAGAGGGGTTGGTGTGGCTCCCTATAATTCACCCTGGAGCTCACAGGAATACCAGACATTGAAAACCCATGCTAATTAAATTAACGCAAATTGAATAAAAGTGATGAATACAAAGAGAGTTTAACAGTCCCCATGATCACAAATGAAAGACCAGAGCTGGTCCAAAGACAAGTGGTCAGTCGTGAAATGTAAACAATCCAACACATACCCATGAGGTGACGCTGAGAAAATACAATTCACATACCAACTAGCAAACAAAAATCTCCTTTTTAAAAATGACAGATTAACCTTCCAAACGTGTACATCTTCAGATAGCAGTTAGCGTGACTCCAATGCAACTCAGGACATTCCAGTGCTTAGAATTCAATTCCTCTTGCTGCCTGTAAAGGGTTTGTACGTTCTCCCCATGACCATATAAGACTCCCCCCCCCCCCCCAGAGCACAGGTTTCCGCCCACAGTCCAAAGACGCTCTGGTTAAAAGGTTAGTTAGTTATTGTGAATTGTCCAGTTATTACGCTAGGGTTAAATATGTGGGTTGCTGGGCGGTGCAGCTCGTTGGGCCAGAGGGGCCTGCTCCGCGCGGTATCACTGAACAAAACATTAAAAAATAAAGTGGGAGGAAGCTGGAGCACACAGAAGAACCCCCACACAAAAAGCCGGAGGAACTCAGCAAGTCAGGCAGCATCCACGGAAATGAATAAAGAGCCTATGTTCTGGGCTGAGACCCTTCGCCAGGACTGGGAAGGAAAGGGGAAGAATGCCGGAATGAAAATAGTAGAAGTCTGTGCAACAAAATACGTCACTGTCCAAAGTGCAATGGTTAAACAGACAGGCAGACTTACTTTGTTGATCCCGAGGGAAACTGGGTTTCGTTACAGTCGCACCAACCAAGAATAGTGTAGAAATATAGCAAAATGAAACCATAAATAATTAAATAGTAATAAGTAAATAATGCCAAGTGGAAATTAGTCCAGGACCAGCCTATTGACTTAGGGTGTCTGACACTTCGAGGGAGGAGTTGTAAAGTTTGATGGCCGCAGGTAGGAATGACTTCCTATGACGCTCAGTGTTACATCTCGGTGGTATGAGTCTCTGGCTGAATGTACTCCTGTGCCTAACCAGTACGTTATGGAGTGGATGGGAGACATTGTCCAAGATGGCGTGCAACTTGGACAGCATCCTCTTTTCAGACACCACCGTCAGAGAGTCCAGTTCCACCCCCACAACATCACTGGCCTTACGAATGAGTTTGTTGATTCTGTTGGTGTCCACTACCCTCACCCTGCTGCCCCAGCACACAACAGCAAACATGATAGCACTGGCCACCACAGCCTCGTAGAACATCCTCAGCATCGTCCGGCAGATGTTAAAGGACCTCAGTCTCCTCAGGAAATAGAGACGGCTCTGACCCTTCTTATAGGCAGCCTCAGTGTTCTTAGACCAGTCCAGTTTATTGTCACTTCATATCCCCAGGTGTTTGTAATTTGTAAAGTACATTTATTTTCAAAGTATGTATACTTCTGTGGCTTCCTGGAAGGAGACAAATCTCAAGGTTGTATAGTGTATACATACTTCGATAATAAGTTTGAACTTTGAACCTTGAGCAGCGTCATATTTTGCTGTTTCAGTGTACTGTACATGTGACCAATAAGTCTTATATTTAACCGTTAGTCTTTTAACTCACATAGACAAAAAGTAAATCTCAAGGTGACATATACGTCCTTTGATAATGAGTTTACTTTGAACTTTGTCAATAACGGAGATCAGGACTAAACCTGGGTGACAGGAGCTCTGAGGTAGCAGATTTACTGGCTACTCTATTCTGCTGCCCTTAAGTACAATGGGAAATCGTGGAAGGTGGAAGGTATATAAAAGGTGAAATACAAGTGCAAGGTTACCCTTTCTGAATATTTCTCCCAATTATCCGATTACCTTGGTATATGCCGGATACTCTCATGGGTCGAAGGTCATTCTTTGCCCTCCCTTGGGTATCTTTGTATAATGCACTTGAAGCACAGACCAATACGGCGCAAGTTGCATTTCAACTTCCCAGCCAGTCAACAGCAGATGAAGGGTCCAAATCCCACCACTTGATGGTGACCACAATACGTATCACTTCAGTAGCATCTGAGGACAGAATAATCTTTTGGGCCTGTCAGAAATACCACTCCAATGGCATTACAAAGACTTGTCATTGCTGGTGGGAGGGGGAACAATGGACAATCACTTCACCTCCATTCCCCCACCCCAAAAAAGCAATTGTAGATCAGTCTTACCTCCAGTCGTTTAAACCCCCATTAAATGGCGCGCTTGATATTTTGTGGAGATGAGATCACATGCTCACTCTGTGTGGATCGCCCTCTTTTTGATGAAGGGGACCTTGATGGACAAGGTAAATACTTTAAAGGCAATATCAAAATCAGCTCGAATAAATTCAACATTACATTTACAAACTGGCAAGACATTGCTCTTGATTGAGTCTAATATCTCTTGAATTGAATTGAATTGACTTTATTACTTACATCCTTCACATACATGAGGAGTAAAAATCTTTGTGTTATGTCTCCGTCTAAATGTGCAATGTGCAATTTATAATAATTTATGATAAATAGTATGTACAACAGGACAGTCAATATAGCACAGAAATACAGTTGCATCAGCATGAATTAATCAGTCTGATGGCCTGGTGGGAGAAGCTGTCCCGGAGCCTGTCGGTCCTGGTTTTTATGCTGCGGTACAGTTTCCCGGATGGTAGCAGCTGGAACAGTTTGTGGTTGGGGTGACTTAGGTCCCCAATGATCCTTCGATTTTAAACAGCTGTCTCTGTAAATGTCCTGAATAGTGGGAAGTTCACATCTACAGATGCGCTGGGCTGTCCGCACCACTCTCTGCAGAGTCCTGCGATTGAGGGAGGTACAGTTCCCATACCAGGCAGTGATGCAGCCAGTCAGAATGCTCTCAATTGTACTCCTGTAGAAAGTTCTTAGGATTTGGGGGCCAATACCAAACTTCCTCATCTGTCTGAGGTGAAAGAGGCGCTGTTGTGATTTTATCACCGCACAGCCGGTATGTACAGACCACGTGAGATCCTCAGTGATGTTTATGCTGAGGAACTTAAAGCTGTTCACCCTCTCAACCCCAGATCCACTGACATCAATAGGGGTTAGCCTGTCTCCATTCCTCCTGTAATCCACAACCAGCTCCTTTTTTTTTGTGACATTGAGGGAGAGGGTGTTTCCTTGACACTTCATGTTCCATGAGGATCTTCATCTATGCAGTGGTAACGACAACATCACAGAACTTGAGATACATGACAGCACACTAATATAGCTAAACACACTATAAAATACTCATATTAGATAATAAATACATGTGATTTAAAATACAAATACACATAATAGAACTGGCTGTTTTTACTGTCAAAGGTGCTATCCATACTTCACATCCTTCATATATACTTCATATCCATACTATCCATATTCAAAGTTGGGTGTTGAGGAGACGAACAGAGGAAAGCCCAAAACGGGATAAGGCTCGTCTGGTGCCGATGGGTAGGGACCTGTAGCAGCGTCCAGTTGACATGAGAGTGTAGTAGTGGGAAGTGCATGTGTAATGTCCTCTACTATTCGTTGAACTTTCTTAATTGTCCATCTCTTACGGATGCTGCTAAGTGGTTCTTGTTCCTGGCCAATGATCTTACTACTTACTCTGACAATTCTGTGGAGTGGGCCGAGGTTGATAGTGCTCATTGCTCCTAACCAAGTCGGGATGTTGCAGGTTAATATTGATTTACTGGAGCTTTTATAAAACGTCTGGAGAATCAATGGCTGGACCTAAAGTTTTTGCATCTCTCTAAGGAAAAAGTAGCCGTTGTTGGCACTTGGAGAGTATCGACCCACCACTGGTCTTAAAGGTGATTTTGTTATCTATAGTGTTGGCGCGTGGCCAAGTGGATAAGGCATCGTTCTAGTGATCTGAAGGTCAGTGGTTCGAGCCTCGGCTGAGGCAGCGTGTTGTGTCCTTGAGCAAGGCACTTAACCACACATTGCTCTGCGATGGCACCGGTGCCAAGCTGCTTGGGTCCTAGTGCCCTTCCCTTGGACAACATCGGTGGCATGGAGAGGGGAGACTTGCAGCTTGGGCAATTACCAGTCTCCCATACAACCCTGCCCAGGCCCGCGCCCTGGAAACCTTCCAAGGCGCAAATCCATGGTATATATATACCTGAAGAAAATCTGTTCACTAGGGACCTACACCGTACCGCAGAGAACAAGCGACTGAGAAAGGAAAGACCCAGCTAACCACTTGTGGTGAACTACATATACCTGTCTGGACACGCCCCCTGCTGACTGCTCCTGTGGCTCCCCCCACAGACCCCTGTATAAAGGCGATCAAGGCCTGAGCCCGGCCTCTCAGTCTCCAGGATGTAGTATGGTGGTCAACCACTGCCTGTTCCTTCTTCTCGTCAATAAAAGCCGATATCTTGCCTTCACGTCTCAGAGTGAGTTACTGATGGTGCATCACCACTGCCACCACTTACGTTTGCACACACGCTGCACCAGAATACGTGGATCGCAGACCAACCTCTACAGCCAGCTGAGAACCCACCAACAGACGACCCCTGAGAAGAACATCACACTGAACTGGAGTGATCGCGACACTCTTACTAATGAAGGGGATGGGGCGTAGCCACACAGATCCTTGCCACCTCCTCCATTTGCCATCCCAAAGCAATAACCCACTTCACCTATTAAACACATTTCACTGGGTGTTTGATGCTTGACGTTGAACGATGCTGTGTTTAACTCCATGGAAACCCTTCCTCCCTTCTCTATTGCAGAGGAGAAGGAATTACAGTGAGAACAGCAGAAAGTACTTCTATTCTATGATGTAAAGGGGAAAGGGCAGAGAGTTGATAGAGGAAACATTCATTTAAATGTATATGTTATAAATATCCCGATATGGTTTTAACATTTGCTATGGACTACTTTGCTTTCTCAATTAATGGAGTGTATTAAAGCACTTTTCAGTGACCATTCCAGAGATTTATTTAAGGCTAAAATTACTAGGCCTAATTCTATATTTAGCATTTACATCAGTAACCATGGCGATGGCTAGAGCAGAGAGAGCTTGTGGCCGTTTTTCATACCGGAGCCTGTGCGGGGAAGTTCCCTGGGATTGGCTGTGGCAGGTTGTGTGATATTGGAGAAGCTTGTCATCGACACAAAGCATGCCTCTGCCTGGTCAGAACTGGACACAGCCCAGTCCATTCCAGGAGAGGTCGTCCCCACCATTAAGCAGTGCTGCCACAGGAAAGCAGCAATGACCCTCACCACCCAGGCCATGCTCTCTTTTCACTACTGTAATTGTGAAGAAGTACAGGTCCCATTATCAAGGACAACTATCACCCAAAACATGCCACCTTCTCATTGCTACCATCAAGAAGAAGTTACAGGAAATTCAGGAGCCATTCCTGAGCTTCTTTGTCACCACCATTAGAGTTTCATATAACATATAACCATATAACAATTACAGCAGGGAAACAGGCCATCTAGGCCCTTCTAGTCCGTGCCAAATGCTTACTCTCACCTAGTCCCACCGACCTGCACTCAGCCCATAACCCTCCATTCCTTTCCTGTCCATATACCTATCCAATTTTACTTTAAATGACAATATCGAACCTGCCTCTATCACTTCTACTGGAAGCTCATTCCACACAGCTACCACTCTCTGAGTAAAGAAGTTCCCTCTCGTGTTACCCCTAAACTTTTGCCCCCTAACTCTCAACTCATGTCCTCTTGTTTGAATCTCCCCTACTCTCAATGGAAAATGCGTATCCATGTCAACTGTATCTATCCCTCTCATAATTTTAAATACCTCTATCAAGTCCCCCCTCAACCTTCCGAATGAATAATGAACCTATGAACACCCCATCTGGCACACAACAATCATTCCACAGTCAAAACCACTTAAATCACTTTTCTTCCCCTTTCCGATATTTGACCAACAACTGAACCTCTTGACCATGTCCACTGCTTTCGTGCATTGAGTTGCTGCAACATGATTGGCTGGTTAGATAAAGTGACTACTGAGTTTATACCCACACAAAATATCACACACACATGCACACGCACACGCACATGCACACGCGCACATGCACACGCACACAGACACAGACGCACACACGCACACGCACTCAGACACAGACACAGGCATAGACGCACACACACACGAAGTGTTAAGTTACATAAGAAGATAAGAAATAGGAGCAGGAATCGGTCATCTGGCTTGCTGAGTCTGCTCTGCCATTCCATAAGGTCTTACCTGATCTGGCCATGGACTCATCTCCATCTACCCACCTTTTCCCCATAATCCTTAATTCCCCTACTATGCAAAAATCTATCCAACCTTGTCTTAAATATATTTACTGAGGTAGCCTCCACTGCTTCATTGGGCAGAGAATTCCACAGATTCACCACCCTCTGGGAAAGCAGTTCCTCCTCATCTCCGTCCCAAATCTACTCCCCCGAAACGTAATGCTACGTCCCCCTAATTCAAGTTCCACCTACCAGTTTGGAGCAACTTTCCTTCCTCTATCTTATCTCAACAGAACTATAAAACCAAGAGGTCCCCATCAGCAGAGTCAGCCTTACTGTCTGTGAACACAAAGTCTCATCTTTTGCTGGACATCACTGGCAGGTTGCAGGACGACAGGGAAAAGTTCGGTTCCTTCACTGCTGCCTGGTTGAGTCAATGGACATAATGTCCAATGTCAAAGGTGGTCCCGAGGATGCTGTAGATGTGACTCACCCAGATGTACCAGATGATACACTGGTGCAATACCTCTGTGATACACCCCGACATCCAGTCTCACAGTCTAATGTGACCTGCACGTGCATAATCGCCCACCGTCATTGAGTATTGTGGCTGGCATGCCGTCACGCAGTGGTCTCAGTATTCAAATGTGCTTCTCAGAGAAGCCAAGTCTTGCTAGTGTATGCCAGAGAGCTTGGCGGTCTACTGTATCAAATTCCTTTCTCAAGTCCATGGAAGCAAAGTATAAGGGTTGCCTCTGTCTGCTGCATTTTCGAGTAGTGTTAGTGCAGCCTGTGCAAGATTGAGGAGAAGAGTCTGTGACCTACAGGTCCCAGCAAAATATATGGTCGACAGAGCAGTCATCCCCCCCTACGGTAAACGTTTGGAGCTGAATCATATCCCCCTACAGTAGGCACCTGAAGGCCCTGCAACAATACCACCTGCAGTCCTTACAGAAGATCTGGAGGATTATCTGCATGGACAGACACACCAGTGTACTGGAGGAGGCCAACTTGAAGAGCATCTCCACTACCATAAAGCAACTCAAACTCCAATGCACTCCAAACGTCCAACTCGTGTCTCCCCAAACAGATCCTTCACTCCCAGTTGGTGGATGGTCAACGAGACCCTGGTGGGTAAAGGAAAGTGAGGACCCCACCGTTAGGAAAACATCATACTTAGTGGGCAAAGGCTTCCAGCCCGAAGAAATTCACCACTACATCTAACTAAGCCATTGCACTCTGCACTCAACAGAGTCACCTGAGGAAATCTGTTCAAGAGGGAACCTCGCTACATGACAGCAACCTCCGCTGTGCTACATAGAACAAGCAGCAACTGCGAAAAGAGAGTCTGAGCTACCAAAAGATCCGACCACTAACCACAGCCTCCACTTAAGGCTGATTTATACTCGTGTGTATGGGCTATGCCATAGTGAGCATGGGTTGGTGTGCGCCAAAACGCTAGCTGGCGGGTGGGGTTTCTATGCCACTGTGTTGAGTTTCTTCGTGAGAGACATGGGCGAGGAAATGCATTTCAAACATTTTCGCATGTCGGCAACTAGATTTGACGATTTGGTTCATCTATTTCGCGTCGGAGTACAGACATGGCGGAGAAAAAGCAGCCGGAAATGCTATGCTACCAAGCGGACCAATCACAGTTGTTGCGGTCTGCGTTGCCACGACGTGTGAGTTACTTTTTTGCGGAGGTGCACGTCACCCTACGGCATAGGGTACGCAGTACCTACGGCATAGATGCGACGCAGGAGTATAAATCAGGCTTTACTCTTGTCCGTTCTGCACCAGAATACGTGGATCTTGGATTGGCTTCCACAGCCATCTGAGGACCCTCCAATGGACAACCCCTTAAGGCAGGGGATTCCAATGACCCCTACCGTCAACATTTGGGTCTGTGGACAGCAGGTTGGGAACCGCTGAATTCCTTCTGCTTAGCCTCTTTGGAATATACAGATGCTCTAAACCAAATCCATTGTGTTTTCATCCGTCTGACAATCAGGTTTCTGTTCTGTAGGGAATGTAACATAAACTTTGGGCAGAGCTTTACCTTCTGCCACTTTTTGCCAACACATTTGAGACTGTGTAGAACGGGATCATGTGCAATCTTCAGTTTGTTCCTTCTGTTAGATATGTTAGATATGGCCCTTGTTCCTAAAGGGATCAGGGGGTATGGAGAGAAAGCAGGTACAGGGTACTGAGTTGGATGATCAGCCATGATCGTACTAAATGGCGGTGCAGGCTCGAAGGGCCGAATGGCCTACTCCTGCACCTATTTTCTATGTTTCTATGTTTCTGGCGATCTCCCCAAAGTCAACATTATTGATTTTGCTTTGAATATCCAAACAAATTGCACAACCCCGTGTGCAACACAGATTATTCTCAACACTGAGCTTGTCACGAGGTGCAGGTACGTCCATAGGACCTGCTTTTATTCACCTTGAAGACGCGCCTGCAATCATTTCCCCCATCAAAGGGTCTTCAAAATCCACATGTATCCTTAACCAAAGTTTGAGCAGAGAAGCGGGAGGGTCTACTGTTGCACGCATTCCTCCACATTACCCTGTGGTATTCCCTAACCCAAGGAGCTGTAGAGAGTCAATCGCTGACTGCATTTAAATCGGCGATGATTAATGAGATTTTGTGTATTGGAGAAGTCAAGGGATGTTGGGTTAGGGTGGGAATGTGGTCCTGATTGTAGAATGGAGGAGCAAGCACAAAGGGCAAGTGTCCTATTCGGGCTCTTATATCTCATCCTAATATATCCCCGGCTGGTCGTCTATTCAAAGCCATGGGAATAATCTTCTCCCTTCATGCCATAGACAAGCTACACCTATTTCTCTTCATATCGAACCATCCTTCAGGACACAACTTCTGCGTTGACCATCGTGCCAGTTTAGATGGTCCATATCCTGCCATTCCCTGCTGCTCAGTCACCTGTCCCGAAACCTCTTAACTGCGTATATCCCGCGGAAAAAGGCAGCACAGCGGTGCAGCAGGTAGAGCCCCTGCCTCATGTCTCCAGGGACCCCAGGTTCAAGCCTGAGCTGAGCCTGCACGCTCTGCCTGTGTTTCCCTCGGGCACTCCAGCTTATGAAACTTCGAGACACATAGGAGGAATAACCAAGTTGGAGTTAATAAACGTAAGAGTGACTAGGTTACTGGGGAAAGTAGTTTTGATCTCTCACTTTATCATTTACCTGTGCTGCTTTGACGCTTATCGCATTCTTACTGTTTTACCATATTCTACCTCAAATTTCTGTGTAGGGTTTAATTTCTATAACAGTATACATGACAGGCTTTTCACAGTGTGTTAGTATGTCATCACCACCATCATCATTATGTGCTGTCTCATATGACACGGGCGATCACGGTCTGTCCATGACCATGATTGCTCTGGGCAAATTTCTCTTCAGAAGCGCTTTGCCATCGCCTTCTTCTGGGCAGTGTCATGACAAGACGGGTGACCCCCAGCCACTATCAATACTCTTCAGGGATTGTCTGCCTGGCGTCAGTGGTCACATAACCAGGACCTGTGATCTGCACCGGCTGCTCATACGACCATCCACCACCTGCTCCCAAGGTTTTACGTGACCCTGATCAGGGGCTAAGCAGGTGCTACACCTTGCCCAAGGGTGACCTTCAGACTAGAGGAGGGAAGGAGCACCTTACACCTCCTTTGGTAGAGACGTGTCTCCACCCCGCCATGTTGTGCATGTGGCAATAATAACTGAAACCAAAACAACGAGAATGAGGCTGAAGGGATATATCCGTTGGGAGCTAGTGTGGACTCTGTGGCCCAATTCTGTGTCATAGGGAAATGAAACAGTGCCACTTTCAAAAATACTGCAGACACAAGAGGGTGCTGGGATCTGGAACAAAGTGATATTTCAACCAGAAACATTGACAATTTCTTTCCTTCCGGCAATGCTGCTAGACCTGCTGAGTTCTTCCAGCAGATTGTGTTTTGTACCTAAAGATACCGCACTGGAAGATGAGCCCAACGTCGGACTCCTTGTCATGTGACAGTGCGTCATGCACAACACTAGAGACAGCTGACAATCCGTCAAGGGTTCTAAACCAGCTGAGAAAACTTCCCTGGCAGAGAATATTAGTGGAAGACAGAGATTTAGTTAGCACAGGGTTCTTCAAAGTCATGGAAAAGTACAGCACAGAAACAGGCCCTTTGGCCCATCTAGTCTTGAGTCGACTCCCATCGACCTGCATTGGGACCACAGCTCTCCATACCCCTAACATTCATGCACCTGTCGAAACTTCTCTTAAACATTGAAATTGAGCTCACATGCTCGTTCCGCACTCTCGCAACTCTGAGTGAAGAAGCCTCCCCCTATGATTCCTTTAAACTTTTCACCTTTCACCCTTAACACATGACCTCTGGTTGTAGTCCCATCCAACCTCAGTTGCAAAAGGTCTGCTTGCATTTGCCCTCTCTATACCCCTCATAATTTTGTATACCTCTATCAAATCTCCTCTCGGTTTTCTACATTCTATGGAAGAAAGTCCCAACCTATTCAATCTTTCCTTATAACTCAGGTCCTGGCAACATCCTTGTAAATTTTCTCCGTTCTTTTTCAAACTTATTTACATTTTTCCGGTAGGTCGTTGAATCTAGATTAGACCTCATGACCATCTTATACGTCTTCAACGTAGCAACCTATTGGCCTGCTCCAATGGCAGCATTGGTCTCCAGGTTTGGAGCAGTAAGGGCACAGGGAGCATACTTCACATCCACCAGTGCTCCCAAAACCTTCCTGCTTCCCCCAGCGTCAAATCCCGAGCTTGAGAACAAATAACTGAACACAGACTGCGGACCGACATTACCCTGCAAAGTTTTTCTTTGTTGTCCACATAATACGGGACGGCTAGTTACTAAAACATCTCACCATCCAGAATATTGCCTGTTAAAACATTAAACTATTTCAAAGGAAGACATGGGAGCCCAGGAATGTGGGACTAACTTCGAGTTTGCTTACAGCGAGGCGCCCACGTATCACATGGTAGCATGATGACTTAGACAATTCATGTCTTTATACATCGAACCTGCAATGGATTATTTAAATATACAAGAATGCTTAATCGAACAATATTTATATACAAAGCAACACACACAAAATGCTGGAGGAACTCAGCAGGCCAGGCAGCGTCTACGGAAAGGAGTGAACAGGGATGCCTAGCCTGAAGGAGATTAAATCTTCCCTTCGGCAGGAGTTCAGCTTTCTCAGTGCTCCCCCTCTGTGATCTCTGCTGCCTGCCGAGTGCATGGTGGCTGCCTGGCCTGCTGAGTTTCTCCAGCATTTTGTGTTGTTGCTCTGGGTTTCCAGCACCTGCAGATTTTCGCTTGTTTGGAATATATTTACAAGATTACTCAATGATTGCTCAAATATTGAATACACAACACTATCCCCAGTGGGGGGGTGGGGGGGAGTACAGGAACCTGAAGAACTGCACTCAGTGTTTTAAGAACAGTTTATTCCATTCAGATCCATAAGATTTCAGGACAGGCCATGAACCCATGATCACTACCTTGTTATTCATCTTTTGCACTATTGATTTATTTTCTAATTTATAGTAATTCTGCTGTACTGCTGCCGCAGAACAACAAATTTCATGACGTACTGTGTGAAATTACTGATCTCAGATCTCCGCTGTTTTTGCAGCCATGCCCACTCATGGGGAAGTCTTCGGGCGTAAACCCTGCGGAAAATTCCGGAGCTGGAGTCCCTAAGGCAGTCCTACGTTGAGTTCAATGCCGACTGGCAACTCCTGGTGCACAAACTGTATCGGTCTCTGCCGTTCCTTTGGGTTTATCGGATGCGTGGAGAGGGGGAGCTTGCTACACGGGCAACAGCTAGCTCTCCGTATTGTACTGCCCAGGCTTGCGTATGTAGACAGCTAGGATGCACCATCCATGGCTGACCCTGACTGACAAAGGCCTCAACCAACTGTATGTCAGTTGGTTTTGATGCAGATTTTGATTTCTGTGGAGAGCGACCCTTGTAGGAATGGATATAGGCTTAAGTGATAAGGCCAGAGTAATTATTGCCCATCCTAAATGATCTAATTTAACTAGGAACACACACAAAATACTGGAGTAACTTGGCAAGTCAGGCAGCATCTATTTAGGGGAATGCACAGGCATTTCCAGCTGAGGGAGACCCTGCATTAGGACTTGTCCTGAAAGTAGGCCTCGACCATTGACTGTTCATTTCCCTTCAGCATCTGCAGAATCCCTTGTGTCTAACTTAATGAACTACAAGTAGGCCATGTGGTGTGTGATGCTCCAACTGTCCCTTTGCCTGCACTAGGCCCAATGACGATGAGGGAGACGCGACCAATTTCAAAGTCGATCTATGACCAGGATAAGTACACCCACCTGATCATAGCAGTTCACCGCATCAGCCACTTGTCAACCAGCCCGTGTGTGGATCGCTCAAAGTGCCGAGCCAATTTGGGAGAGGCAAAGAACAGCTTCTTTGGCAGCAAAATCTAGGCCCGAAGTGAATTGCTGGGTGGGATGTTCTAGGCCCGGAGCGATCTGCCGCAGTGGAACCTAGGTCCTGATGCGAGGTATGACCTGCCATTTGGATAACTTGAACACCGGCCCAGTTAGATTGGGAAGGCAGGGTGTCCAGAGTTGGGCCTATTTCACTCACTCTCCCGTTGTGTTCAGTCCTGTCTCTGTGACCTGAGGCTGTGAGACCGCCCCTGTCTGCTGTACTGCGTGTCTGCAAACTTTGCGGCAATTTACTACATGGATTTTAGTATGGCATTTGACAAGGTTCCACATGGTAGGCTTATTCAGAAAGTCAGAAGGCATGGGATCCAGGGAAGTTTGGCCAGGTGGATTCAGAATTGGTTTGCCTGCAGAAGGCAGAGGGTTGTGGTGGAGGGAGTACATTCAGATTGGAGGGTTGTGACTAGTGGTGTCCCACAAAGATCTGTTCTGGGACCTCTATTTTTTGTGATTTTTATTAACGACCTAGATGTGGGGGCAGAAGGGTGGGTTGGCAAGTTTGCAGACGACACAGAGGTTGGTGGTGTTGTAGATAGTGTAGAGGATTGTCAAAGATTGCAGAGAGATATTGATAGGATGCAGAAGTGAGCTGAGAAGTGGCAGATGGAGTTCAACTCCGAGAAGTGTGAGGTGGTACACTTTGGAAGGACAAACTCCAAGGCAAGGCACAGTACAAAGTAAATGGCAGGATACTTGATAGTGTGGAGGAGCAGAGGGATCTGGGGGTACATGTCCACAGATCCCTGAAAGTTGCCTCACAGATACATTGGGTAGTTAAGAAAGCTTATGGGGTGTTAGCTTTCATAAGTCGAGGGATAGAGTTTAAGAGATGCAATGTAGTGATGCAGCTCTATAAAACTTCAGTTAGGCAACACTTGGAGTACTGTGTCCAGTTCTGGTCACCTCAGTATAGGAAGGATGTGGAAGCATTGGAAAGGGTACAGAGGAGATTTACCAGAATGCTGCCTGGTTTAAAGAGTATGGATTATGATCAGAGATTAAGGGAGCTAGGGCTTTACTCTTTGGAGAGAAGGAGGATGAGAGGAGACATGATAGAGGTGTACAAGACATTAAGAGGAATAGACAGAGTGGACAGCCAGCACCTCTTCCCCAGGGCACCACTGCTCAGTACAAGAGGACATAGCTTTAAGGTAAGGGGTGGGAAGTTCAAGGGGGATATTAGGGGAAGGTTTTTCACTCAAAGAGTGGTTGGTGCATGGAATGCACTGCCTGAGCCAGTGGTGGAGGCAGATACACTAGTGAAGTTTAAGAGACTACTAGACAGGTATATGGAGGAATTTAAGGGAGGCAGGGTTTGAGGGTTGGCACAACATTGTGGGCCGAAGGGCCTGTAATGTGCTGTGCTATTCTATGTTCTATGTTCTAATATGGTGAACTTATACCGAGGCTTTGGGCCCAACCCAGGCTGCTCCGGGAATTTCGATCGAACGACTCAATGTGGTTCAGAATGCTGTTGTTGTTGCTCACTTTTGCTGTTTGCACAATTTGTTTTATTTTTTATTCCCTCTGCGCATCGAGGGTTGGTCGTTATTTTTTTTAATTAGGTCCTTTCGAGTTTCTCGCTTTGCGGCTGCCTGCGAGCAGACAAATCTCGAGGCTGCATAACCTACATATTCTTTTGACTATAAATGAACTTTGAAATCTTTTGAAATGTTAGCCCCTGTCCTGACACTGATAGTCAGAGTGGATGGGGTGCGGGGTGATATCTTCGGCCGGGACGGTAATCGTGAGCTTGTGAACTAATATCCCCCAGACCCCAGCAAAGTGCCGAGTGGCAGCTGGACAAAGAGATGCATTTGAACAGCTGCGCGTATCAGGAAAGGCTGGCGGGGGGACAAAGTAGGGAAGAATGCGTGCTTTCTTACTCCTCCTGTGTCACGTTATCCATTGTCTTTGCCTATTGCTGCCATTGTTCAAGTACCAAGAGCACTATCAGCAAGGGGATTAGACATCGGGTCACTGCTCGCCTCTGCCCATTGTCCGATTTTTATCATCCCATTGACTATTTTATTCTGAATTGCTCAACCCATTGCTCCCTAACCCATAAAAATGGTTAAAAGAGAAAAGCCTGTAATTTCCATCCCTTGCGAGGGCGCAGCAGAAGGCATGCAGACAAAAGACTGGCTAGAAAGCATCGGATAATAAGGGGCTTGAGGCTGGTCAGAAGATTCCAGGAGATGGTGGAAGTGGGGCTTCCCCTGCGATTCTGGAGTGGAATTTCTACGGCTTGCTGTTTCTCTCCCCTCCCCTCAGGCTCCCGTGTGCCCTGCTTTCCGATTCCCTGAGACTGTGAAAAGGCCCACAGGAGTAAGTGATGTCCACAGGTACAAGGGAGAAATCTGGGTACAGTGAGACCCTCAGGTGTGCTGTAGATAGTGATAACCATATTTAAATTTGTAAATGGAAATAGTGTGTTTTAGAGAGTACTGAATATTGTATAATAGTGTATTTCTGTAATATTGTTGTGATTTGAATGAATTTTTTAAGACCATAGACTTAAAACATACAGTATCGAACAAGTCCTTCAGCCCACAATATCGTGCCGGCATTTTAGCCTACTTCAAGATCAATCTCACTTTTCGCTCTCCACATTCATGGAGATGTGAGGGGTAAGTTTTTACTCAGAGAGTGGTGAGTGTGTGGGATGGGCTGCCGGCAACAGTGTTGGAGGCGGATACGATAGGGCTTTTAAGAGACTTTTAGATAGGTACATGGAGCTTAGAGAAATAGAGGGCTATGGGTAAGCCTAGTAATTTCTGAGGTAGGGAAATGTTCGACACAACTTTGAGGGCTGAAGGGCCTGTATTGTGCTGTAGGTTTTCTATGTTTCTATGCTCTTTTCATCCATGTGCCTATCTAAGAGTCTCCTAAAAGCCTCTACTATATCTAGTTCTACCGTCACCCCAGGCTGTGTGTTCCTCACACCCACTGCTCTCTGTGTAATAAAACTACCTCTGACATCCCGCCCCACACTCTCCTCCAATCACCTTAAAATTACGTGCTCCCGTATTAGCCGTTGCCCTCTAGGGAAAAGAGGCTGGCTGTCCATTCTATTTTTGCTTCTCATCATTTTATCAAGTCATCTCTCACCTCCTTCACTCCAAAGAGAAAAGCCTTAGCTCCATAAGAGATAGGAGCAGAATTAGGCCATTTGGCCCCCCTGAGTCTGCTCCGCCATTTCATCATGGCTGATCCTTTTCTCCCCTCCTCAACCCCACTCTCCGGCCTTCTCCCCGTAACCTTTGATGCCGCGTCCAATCAAGAACCTGTCAATCTCTGCCTTAAATACTCCCAACGAGCTGCCTGTGATAGCAAATTCACCACCCTCTGGCTAAAGAAATTTCCACATCCGCTCTGCCTAGGCCTGTCATCATTTGAAAGGTTTCAATGAGATCTCCACTGATCCTTCCAATTTCCAGAGAGTACAGGTCCACAGCCATCAAACGTCCCTCTTATAGTAACGCTTTCACTCTTGGAATCATGCTTGAGAACCTCCTCTGGACCGTCTCCAACACCACTCAAACCACCCTCATAAAGACATACTCTCCAATCCAGGCAGTATCCTGGTGAATCTTAAACATGAGAGAATTTGCAGACAACACACACAAAATGCTGGTGGAACGCAGCAGGCCAGGCAGCATCTATAGGGAGAAGCGCTGTCGACGTTTCGGGCCGAGACCCTTCGTCAGGACTAACTGAAAGGAAAGGTAGTAAGAGACTTGAAAGTAGGAGGGGGAGGCGGAAATGCGAAATGATAGGAGAAGACCGGAGGGGGTGGGATGAAACTAAGAGCTGGAAGGATGATTGGCAAAAGGGATAGAGAGCTGGACAAGGGAAAGGATCATGGGGCAGGAAGTCTAGGGAGAAAGAAAGGGGGAGGGGAGCACCAGAGGGAGATGGAGAGCAGGCAGAGTGAAGGGTAGAGAGAGAACAAAAAGGGGAAGGGGGAAAAATAAATGAATCAGGGATGGGGTAAGAAGGGGAGGGTAGCCTCCAACTTGATGGCATGAACATTAATTTCTCTAACTTCCGTTATTGCCCCTCTCATCAGGACTGAAAATGAAGGGGGGAGGAGCCAGGCCAAGAAGGTGCTGGGGGAGAGGGTGGTAGAAGTACACGGTGGTAGGGTATAGGTGAAACCAGGAGAAGGGGAGGGGGTGAAGTAAATACAGTAGCCAAGAAGTTGATTGGAGAAAGAGATAAAAGCCTGGAGTGGATAGCGGAAAGAGATAAAACACTGGTATTTCTCCACAGCACCCTTTCTAATACTTCTGTAATGAGGCAAACAGACAGAATGCAACGCGTACAACACGCTGGAGGAACTCAGCAGGTCGGGCAGCATCCGTGGAAACGAGCAGTCAACGTTTGGGCTGAGACCCTTTGTCAGGACAGAATGCAATACTTCATGTGTACTCTAACCCGGGTTTTGTAGAGTTACAGTATCACTTTGTAGCTCTTCAAGTTCAACCTTGCAAAGTGAAACACTTCACATTTTTCTGCGTTGAACTCCATCTCTGATTTCTCAGCCCGGGTTCAACACCCTGTCATTGCCCCATCATCACGTACGACAAACTTCTACACAACCCACAACACCACTAACCTTCTATTTTCTCCTTCCGGAGTTGCTGTTTGCTTAGCTGACCTCACCAGTATTTTCTATTTCTGGGTCACAGTTCCTGACTGTAATCTTTTTTTTTGCAGTTTGCAAATTGAAAAAAAAATGATTCCCTCAAAAATAAGTATGTTTTAATATTCAAACACGAGGAAATCTGCAGATGCTGGAAATTCAAACAACAATACACACAAAATGCTGGTGGAACGCAGCAGGTCAGGCAGCATCCATCGGGCCAAGACCCTTCGAAGTGTCTTGGCCCGAAATGTCGATGGCGCTTCTCCCTATAGATGCTGCCTGGCCTGCTGCGTTCCACCAGCATTTTGTGTGTGTTGTTGGAAAGCAACAGTAACTCAAATAAGCATGCATTATAACATTGGTATGCAGAAGAACACCTCTGAATGCAGAACGTGTCGAACCTTGAGGTGATTGCGCTATTGCAGCAAAAGACTACAAAGATATATACTCAGTAGCCACTTTATTTGGAACAGGAGGCACAGGCTGTTGGTGTCTGCCGTTCATTAGAATGGAAATAGCCGTACTTGGTGTGATTTCTTAGCCTTTAAACTGTAAAGAATAAAGAGATCTTCATAACTTCATGAAGATTCTACCACTGTTGACTCTCCCAGTGCACAGTGCATCTCATTGTTGTGTGTGGGGAGAGCAGTGGGTGTTTCTCTCACCTTACAACAGAAATTCTCTTCCAGCTGTGAAGCTTTTGGGCTATCCTGCCTTTCTCTGAGGCGTCCCAAAGTCAAGATGTCCAACCACACAAGAAAATCTGCAGACACTGGAAATCCAAGCAGCACACACAAAATGCTGGAGGAATGCAGCAGGCCAGGCAGCACCTATGGGAAAGAGTGAACAGTCGACGTTTCCGGCCGAGACCCTTCATCGGGACTGGAAAGAAAGACGAGAAATCAGAATAAGAACGTGCAGTGAGGGGAGGAAGAAGTATGTGGTAGGTGAAACCAGGAAGGGGAGAGAGTTGATGTAAAGAGCTGGGAAGTCAACTGATCAAAGAGATAAAGGGCTGGAGAAGGGGGAATCTAATAGGAGAGGACAGAAGGCCATGGAAGAATGGGAAGCAGGAGCAGCACCAGAGGGAGGTGATGGGCAGGTTAGGAGATACCGTTAGAGTGGGAAATGGGAATGGGGTACAGAGAAGGAGAAGTGAGGGGGGGGGCACAATTACCAGAAGTTCAAGAAATCAATGTAAGCCTCAGTTAGTCTCGATAGACCATGCATTTGCACCTTGGAAAGTTACTAGAGTGCAGGCCCGGGCAGGGTTTTTTTTTATGGGAGACCAGCAGTTGCCCAAGCTGCAAGTCTCCCCTCTCCACGCCACCGATGTTGTCCAAGGTAAGGGCATTAGGACCCATACAGCTTGGCACTGGTGTCGTCGCAGAGCAATGTGTGGTTAAGTGCCTTGCTCAAGGACACAACACGCTGCCTCAGCCAAGGCTCGAACTAGCGACCTTCAGATAACTAGACGAACGCCTTAACCACTTGGCCACGCGTTAACACCCTGACTGAATATGAGGTGTTGTTCCTCCAACCGGAGTCTGGCCTGTTTGCGACAGTAGACGGACACTGACATGTCAGAATGGGAACGGGAAGCTGAATCGAAGTGGGTGGGCACTGGGATGTCCTGACTTTTCTGACGGATGGAGTGTAGGAGTTCGGCGAAGCGGTCTCCCAATCTACGTTGGGTCACACCGGTGTACAAGGGGCTACACCGGGAGCACTGGATACAGTAGATGACCCCAACAGACTCGCAGGAGAGTGACGCTTCACTGAAAGGACTGGAGCCCTGAATGGTAGTGATAGAGGAGGTGTGGTGGACAGATGTAGTCCTGCTGAAGTGTCTCCATCCTAAACATCGACTGTTGACTCTTTTGCATAGATGCTACATGGCCCGCTGAGCTCCTCCAGCACTGTGTGTGTGTGTGGGGCGCTTGTTCTGCTTGCAAGGGTAAGTGCCAGGAGAGAGATCAGTGAGGAGGGACAAATTGAGATGGGAGTTGCATAGAGAATGAGGGAGGGTGGGGAGATGTGCTTGATGGTGGGATCCCCTTGGAGATGGTGAAAGTTGTGGAGCATTATGTGCCGCACGCAGAGGCTGGCGAGGTGGTAGGTAACATTTAAGCAAAACGTTTAAATTGTCTTGCTTCACTGTGTCATTTATTTTGGTGATTATTTTGTAATTACCCGCGAGCAATGGAACTTAAGTAGAGATTATGGGAGAGTTGGTGTGCAGAATTAGAAAGCCAGAGACCATGAGATATGTATAGATTTGGAATCCTGACTCCAGGTTCTGACCCAGGGAGTTGAAATTTCTTTTCTTCTCACGGATGAAGGATCAAGAATCAGCTTTATTCACCATATGTATATTTACATGCATTAGGAATTTGTTGTGGTGTGATGGTAACAATATTCTAAAATTATACAGATTTCCTCCGCTATCCAAAGGTGGAGCATTGCTGTAAGCTGAAATGTCGTAAAGCGAAGAAGCAATTACCATTAATTTATATGGGAAAATTTTTTGAGCGTTCCCAGACCCAAAAACCAAATAACACATAAAATCTAAGATAACATGAACATATAGTAAAAGCAGGAATTATATGATAAATATACAGCCTATGTAAAGTAGAAATATTGTATGTACGGTGTAGTATCACTTATCAGAATCAGGTAGACAGCGAGCTGAAATCGATTTGTAGAAAAAAAATTGGCATTTATGCGCATGCACATGGACACGCCTACACACGTACATCCATACGCATGTACACGCATGCACACACAACTGCCCGTACAAGGCTTCGCGGTCACGGTAGTCTTTCTCAGGGTAAACACATGTATAAAACGGGCGTCTTTTTATCATAAAAGTGAAAATCCTCTTTGGTTAGGGAAAACGGGCACTAATGTAGCTCAAACACGAGGACATTCAAACAACAACACACACAAAATGCTGGTGGAACACAGCAGGCCAGGCAGCATCTACAGGGAGAAGCGCTGTCGACGTTTCGGGCCAAGACCCTTCGTCAGTCCTGATGAGACCCTTCGTCAGTCGACAGCGCTTCTCCCTATAGATGCTACCTGGCCTGCTGTGTTCCACCAGCATTTTGTGTGTGTTGTTGTTAACGTTGACAGTGCTTCTCTCTATAGATGCTGCCTGGCCTGCTGTGTTCCACCAGCATTTTGTGTGTGTTGTTGTTAACGTTGACAGTGCTTCTCTCTATAGATGCTGCCTGGCCTGTTGTGTTCCACCAGCATTTTATGACTAATGTAGCTCTTTCGTAACAGTGAGCTGTCGTAAAGCGAACGTTCGAAAAATGGGGGCCACCTGTAAAGAGTAAAGAATTATCCAATTCAAAGGTTCAACTTAATATCAGAGAATGTACACAGTATACCACGTGAAATTCTTACTCTTCACCGACATCCACGAAACAGGAAAATAAAATAAAATAATGAATGACAGAAAATGCTAAAACACCGATGCCCCTCCACCCCTCCCACACACAATCAGCAGCAAAAGCAGCAACACTACCCCCCACTTGCTCCTGCAAAGACATCGGCCTCCCACCACCCACCATGCAAGCACAGCAAAGCTCCCCAAAGAGACCACGGTCCAGGGTCCATCACAAACTGCTGTCCACCCCAACATTTAGACACCGCAGCCTAGCTCTCTCTTGTGGAGAGGCCGTTCGCCTGCTCAGACCGCGGGGAGGGGTTCACTCAGCTATCCCAACTTGTGAGGCAATGGGGAGTGCCCCCCTGTCCTGTGTGAACCCACGAGATTTACTCAGTCGACCAATCCTGCTGGAGCTCCAGCAGCCTCACTCACGGGAGGAAGTATAAATAACTCTATGTTGATAGTTAACCATCACATTTAGTGAATTCAGCTGCAAGTTCAAGTGTTTCTGTTGGTTCAACGTGTAGGGCTCGCAGCACCACTAACTGCGGTGTTAACTGTTCAGGCTAACAAAATGACTTCTCTGTAATGTTATTCAATGCTGTAATGGGTTTCTGAGTCTGGAATGTTTGGGTTATGACTGCAGATAAGGGGGGAACTAACCAATGGAGAATGGCTATGCTATCTTGTATGTGTGAGCTGAGCGGGAGTTTGTGGTCTTTTTCGGGAGGTGAGCGAGGGGGACGGACATGTGTGGAGCGGACAGCGGTTCCAGAGCAGCGGATACTGGACGTCGGCGGTTCGGACGGTGGCCGAAGGCTCGGAAGGTCGTTGTGGATGGAACCGGAGGCGTGAGCTCCAACTCATTAAAATATTATGTGCACAAAACTGATAAACTTACTGACTTGGTGCCTTCAGATTATCGGTTTCTACTAACCCATCACTAAGAAATACCTATAAAGTAGTAATTATTTACTCGCCTTTGGTGTATTGTCTGATATTTGTGTTGCGAGCGTGTACTGGGGGGCATTACACCAAAGTATTGCACTGTTGGCAGGGCAATGGCGGTTCACCCTAGGCGAACGGGGGTAAATTGGGGGGCACAGATGCTACAAATGGTTCCACTTAATATGAGAGAATGTATACAATATACAGCCTGAAATTCTTACTCTTCACAGACATCCACAAAACAGAAAAAAAAACAAAATAATGAATGACAGAGAATGTTAGAAGCCCAAAACCCCTCCTCCCCACTCACACACACACAAGCAGTAGCAAAAGCATCAACCCTGCCCCCCGTTTGCTCCAGCAAAAACATCAACACCCCCACCACCACCAACCACCATGCAAGCAGGAGCAAAGCCCCAGAGACCATGAGGTCAAGCTCATCAGAAACTACTGTCCACCCCACCAACTTCGACACTTAGTCAGGCTCTCTCTCTGATTAGCAAGGGAGAGATAGATATCGCTCCTGCACGAGCGAGAGAGGAGACAACCAGCTCTCTGTTTCGATGTTACGCGCATTGCTTGCCTGAGTTCCCCGGCTCGAGGACCAGCAAAGTCTCATTCACCATTGAGAGAGAGAGAGAGAGAGAGAGAGAGGGCTGGGGCCTTCCTTCAACAGTAGCGTACGACAATTCAATCTCCCGCGACGCTTCAGTTGAGGAATCTGGCTGTCCACCCTGGCCGCGCCACGAAGACACACAACATCCAGACCGTTCTTGGAGATAATCGACTCGCCAGGACACCCAGCGAGTCCCAGAGCGAGAAGCCACTGTCCATGAAGAACTGTAGTTTGAGTGCAGCTGTAGCTCACAGACTCCGACAGGACCCCAACCACCTTGAAGAGTCAAAAGGGGACACGAGAAGAGAAAAGTATGCTGTTTCTCGGAAAAACCTCTGGCGCCAGATGTTTAAGTACCGAAATGGAATAAAATGCTTGAGGCACTGAGGTCCTCCAGGAGATTATTTGTCGATTCAGATCCCAGCGCCTATCATCTCCCTGCTGCCATAGAGTCGGAGAGTGTGAGACAGTTAGAGATCACAGAATGTTGTGCAGAGATAGAGAGCGATTGGGAGACTATCGGATACAGAGCAAGACTGGAGAGTGTGAGGGCGCGGACGGCACGGATGATAGTGGAGAGTCAGAGTTGTTCATTCATTGGGGTTCTTCTGTTTTTCATAGATGTTATCTGGGTTTCAGCACCTAAGTTACAGGGAAAGGTTGAACAAGTTAGGTCTTTATTCTTTGGAGTGTAGAAGGTTGAGGGGGGACTTGATAGAGGTATTTAAAATTATGAGGAGGATGGATAGAGTTGATGTGGATAGGCTTTTTCCATTGAGAGTAGGGGAGATTCAAACAAGAGGACATGAGTTGAGAGTTAAGGGGCAAAAGTTTAAGGGTAACACAAGGGGGAATTTCTTTACTCAGAGAGCGGTAGCTGTGTGGAATGAGCTTCCAGTAGAAGTGGTAGAGGCAGGTTCGATATTGTCATTTAAAGTAAAATTGCATAGGTATATGGACAGGAAAGGAATGGAGGGTTATGGGTTGAGTGCGGGCCAGTGGGACTAGGTGAGAGTTAGCATTTGGCACGGAGTAGAAGGGCCGAAATGGCCTGTTTCCGTGCTGTAATTGTTATGTGGTTATATGGTCTGAGAAGGCTAAGTATTGTATACATTGCCTGACTGTAAATAGAGCCATTGAACCATTGAAGAGGAGAGCACTTCAAGTACAGATCCACAAAGTTGGAGAGAGTTGTGCACAGTGTAGGGTTGGGCATGAGGCCTGTAAGTTCCATGGTCAGACAACATCTATACTGCACCTCCTCTTGTTCTATCATGATGATTCCAGGGTGACAGGAGAACCCCCAGAAGGTACCTAGAAGAACCAAGGATTATGGATAATAATGTCTGGAGGCCTGGAGGCCTAGTGGCCTGGAAGCCTGAGGCCTGGAGGCCAGTAAACCCCTGATCGACTCCATTGCTTCTCTCCGATTGAAGCATCAAGCAAGGTTGAAGCTAACAAGGACAAGAGCGGAGGACGGGAGGGTGTTTGGCGCCAGCTGCCTGCTTTTGGCGGGTCTTCCTCTCCCTATTGCTGAAGGAAACTGCAGGAATCTTGGGTTCCGCATTTTCAAGGGTCGATCGGCAAGGCTGAGGACCCATTTTGGGGCACTTTGAAGTTCATGTTACATGTGTTCTTGGATTCTGGTTTCTCTTCTCTTTACAGGAGTGGTTTTTGAGTGGTTCAATCGGGGTGATCACTGTAGTCCGGGATGCTTCAGCAAAGAACAATTTGCAGGGGGCTAGCGGAGCAGTGCTACTCTGAACTAAACTGGATGCTATCGGACTCCTGGTTTGATACTTGATATTCTATGCCCTGTCTGCTCACTTTCTGCCATTTGCACAATTTGTTTATTTTCCGCTCGTTGGGTGTTTGACGTTTTCTTGAACAGGTTCCATGGTGTTTCTTGGTTTTGTGGCTGCCTGAGGGGGGACAAATCTCAGGGTTGTATCCTGTAAACACAGTTTGATAATAAACGTATTTTGAAACGTTAGATCTTTGAGCCTGGGGGTGGGAGAGCTGGAAGTTGATGTTGTGCATCACAAACATAGAACCATAGAACATTACAGCACAGAAACAGGCCTTTTGGCCCTTCTTGGCTGTGCCGAACCAATTTTTTGCCTAGTCCCACTGACCTGCACACGGCCCATACCCCTCCATACACCTCTCATCCATGTACCTGTCCAAGTTTTTCTTAAATGTTAAAAGTGAGCCCTCATTTACCACTTCATCTGGCAGCTCATTCCGCACTCACGCCACTCTCTGCTGTGTGAAGAAGCACCCCCCCCCCCCAATGTTCCCTTTAAACTTTTCCCCCTTCAACGTTAACCTCTGGATGTTTTCTCCCCTAGCCTCTGTTGAAAAAGCCTGCTTGCATTCACTCTATCTATACCCATCATAATTTTATATACCTCTATCAAATCTCCCTTCATTCTTCTACGCACCAGGGAATAAAGTCCTAACCTATTCAACCTTTCTCTGTAACTCAGTTTCTCAAGTCCCAGCAATATCCTTATAAACCTTCTCTGCACTCTTTCAACCTTATTAATATCCTTCCTGTAATTCGGTGACCAAAACTGCACACAATACTCCAAATTTGGCCTAACCAATGCCTTATACAACCTCACCATAACATTCCAACTTTTATACTCAACACTTTGATTTATAAAGGCCAATGTACCAAAAACTCTCTTTACTACCCTATCTACCTGTGACACCACTTTTAGGGAATTTTGTATCTGTATCTCTAGCAGAGGCAAAAGTGCATTGTTCGAAACAATGGGAGAAGGAAAACAAAGTATATTTAGAAAATGGACTTTAGATTTTAATTTTACATGTCACCCCACAATCACACAGTTGGGACTTTTCAATCTACATTTCCATATGGAATTCTGCGCCAGCTAGAAATTTCAATCCTTCAGAATTTATATATTCACTATTTTTTTAAGAGCCTGCTTCTCAACGTGTTCATACATGCACAGGATGACGGGGTGGGGATACATCCCTACCAAAGGAGGTGTAAGGTGCTCCTTCCCTCCGCTAGCCTGCAGGTCACCCTTGGGCAATGTGTGGCACCTACTTAACCCTCCGATCAGGGTCACGTGAAGCCATGGGAGCAGGTGGTGGATGGTCGTACGAGCAGCCGGTGCATATCACAAGTCCTGGTTATGTGACCACTGACACCTGGCATCTCTGAAGAGTATCGATAATGGACAGATCACCCATCTTGTAAAGACACCGCCCAGAAGAAGGCATTGGCAAACCATTGAATTCCCAAGAGTTGTCAAGAACAATCATGGTCAAGAAAAGATCACGATCACCCACATCATACAATAAGGCTTATAACAAACGAAAGGAAGAACGTAGAGGCTTCTGGCCAGTTCTGGTTGTTTGAGAGATGTGGTGCAACGAGGGAGACCATGTTGATGGTGATATATTTTAAGTAGTTATGGGACAGATCCTTGGCTGCCCAGCGTCACTGGCCTCCCCTCTCTGCATCACGCTCCCCACTGTGGTCCACGACAGAGATATCTGGCTCTCAGCAGGGCGGTGAGGCCCAGCATAGGACAGGACTTTTCTCAACCTGTGATGGCCGCTCTGATACAATGGCTTTGACAGCAGGCAAGGTCACCAACCGCTGGCTCCAAATCTATCATCTATCACTGATTGTTCATGATTGCCTTTGACATGCACAAGCATTCAGGGTCACTTGGGACCTTTTAAAGTATTTAAATCATTGAGCTTTCGTAAAACACAATTTAAATTATTGTGCTTTTGTAAAACACAGGTACCCTCACTCATTCAAGCTCTGATACACACACATGAACACACACACACGTCAACACACTCATACACACATATTCACACATAAACAGACACACACACACAAACATACACACGCTCTCACACATACTCATACATAAACACTCATACACTCACACATAAACACTTACACAAATGAGTAGAAGCACATAAACATGCGCACACATCACACACATATACACACGCACACACATACACACACGAACATTGTTAAAATCGATTTTAAAAGATTGAGCTAGTATTTACATTCACAGAGAATTCCCACCTTTCTCCCAGCAGGCTCAGAAGGCTCGTAGTTGGACAGTGTGGAAGTTGGCAGAGCTCTGATGAACTCCTGCATGTATAGAAGAGTGGGCTGAACGATGGCAGATGGAGTTTAATGCTGATAAGTGTGAGGTGCTACATTTTGGTAAGAATAATCAAAATAGGACATACATGGTAAATGGTCGGGCAATGAAGAATGCAGTAGAACAGAGTGATCTAGGAATAATGGTGTATAGTTCCCTGAAGGTGGAATCTCATGTGGATAGGGTGGTGAAGAAAGCTTTTGGTATGCTGGCCTTTATAAATCAGAGCATTGAGTACAGGAGTTGAGATGTAATGTTAAAATTGTACAAGACTTTGGTGAGGCCAAATTTGGAGTATTGTGTACTGTTCTGGTCACCGAATTATAGGAAAGATATCAACAAATTAGAAAGAGTACAGAGAAGATTTACTAGAATGTTACCTGGATTTCAGCACCTAAGTTACAGAGAAAGGTTGAACAAGTTAGGTCTTTATTCTTTGGAGCGTAGAAGGTTGAGGGGGAACTTGATAGAGGTATTTAAAATTACGAGGGGGATAGATAGAGTTGACATGGATAGGCTTTTTCCATTGAGAGTACATGAGTACAAACAAGAGGACATGAGTTGAGAGTGAAGGGGCAAAAGTTTAGGGGTAACAGGAGGGGAAATTTCTTTACTCAGAGAGTGGTAGCTGTGCGCAATGAGCTTCCAGTAGAAGTGGTAGAGGCAGGTTCAATTTTGTCATTAAAAAAAAATTGGATAGGTATATGGACAGGAAAGGAATGGAGGGTTATGGGCTGAGTGCAGGTTGGTGAAAGTAAGCGTTTGGCATGGACTAGAAGGGCTGAGATGGCCTGTTTCTGTGCTGTAATTGTTATATGGTTATATTATATATATGATGGCATCAACATTAACAAGTTACCCCACCTTCTTCTAGTTTTATTCCTCCTATTTGATTAGGAACACAGGTTACACAGACTGACCATTATACAGACAGGCCCGTAGGCAGAAATAAAGGCAGACGGACAGATAGACAAGCCAGTCGGCAGCACTCCCCCACGGACATCTCCGTGTGCTGGTAGACCATCAAGTTTCAGGACGACCAAAGCGCGTCTTTCACCGAGTTGATGATCTGCCAGCAGCACCGGATGTTGGTCTCGGTGTGCGTCCCCCGGGAACAGTCCGTAGATCAGAGAGTCCTCTGTTACGCAGCTGCTGGGGATGAACCTCAACACCGTCCCTTCCATCCTCCTCCACACCTTCTCCGCGAATCCACAGTGTGCAAAGAGGTGGGTCACCGACTCCTCCTCACTGCAGTCCTCCCGTGGGCCGCGGGGTGTGGAGTCAACGTTCCAGGCGTACAGGAGGGATTGCACTGGGAGGGCCCCTCTCACCACCAGCCAGGCGAGGTCTTGGTGCCTGTTGGTGAGATCTGGCAATGAGGCATTTTGCCAGGAACTGGACGGTCTGCTCAGGGAACCAGCCCACTGTGTCCATCTCATCCTTCTCCTGCAGGACCTTACGTGCTGACCACTGCCTAATGGCCCTGTGGTCAAAGACATTGACCTGGAAGAACTTCTCTACGAAGGACAGGTATGGCGGCAACAACCAGCTGACAGGGGTGTTGCGCGGGAAAGGGGCCAGACCCATCCTTTGTAGCCAGGGCGACAGGTAGAACCTGGGCACATGGAGGTACTTGGTGCCCACATACCGGGGGTCCACACACAACCTGATGCAGCCACACACGAAGCTGGCCATCAGGGTGAGGGCGACATTGGGAACGTTTTTGCCCCCGTTGTCCAGGGACTTGTGCATGGTGGTCCTTCTGACCCGTGATAAAGGGGCCAATTTCACGACACACGCCGGCGATGCTAATCCTGATTCTTGGAGCTGGCGTGCACTCAATTGGCCAAGGAGCTTCCTCCATTCTGTAATAATTTTGTCACAGTGGAATTCGGTGGTGACAGATGAGACGGGAGCATCGCAAAGCTGGTCTGCTGAGGCCATGAAGGGGAGGGGAGATGGATAGGGGAGGGAAGGGGGGGACTCATTGGCAGCCTCTGTGTAGACACACAACGCGAAGGAATGCAAATGAAGCTCGCGGTGCAGGAGGAGATGCTGAGCTTCAGCTTCATTAGGGCTCTTCAACTTAATGAGGGTTCAAGCAGCCATGAATGACTTCAGCAGCCATTTGGGCCAAATTATCCTGTCATTCTCCCCAGCATATTCTTTGTGTTGTTGGAAGAGAATCGTGCAGAACCGAAAACATTAGCCATGGAAATCCGATTCAAATTAGGCTGCTGGTTGTACATCAGGAGATTAACAAGCCATTAAAGGCACTTTGAGATGAGACGATAATTTCCCACATCATCATAAATTCCATAGGGTGGAAGGGTGCCCGCCTGCTCCCCCTCCTCCTCAACTGGAAAAAACGCGGCTGAAATGTGTACAGAACTGACAGCACGATAAAAACAGAGACATTTTACGCACCGGTGCACCATTTCCTTTCCTTTTTTTTTGTTCTTTTTAAAGCTCTCACAGTGTGAGTCCAGTAAAAGGCAGGCTGCTGATCTCTCCAAGCAGACTACTAATATGGTTAATCAGGAGATATTAGGACTGGCCGTCTTGTGGCTCTATGCAAACGCAAGACCTTTCTGGTTCCTTCCAGGCGCTCAGTTAGTTCGTCCCCTTGTTTGTGGCCCTTCGCCAAATGGACAGAATCAGAAGCAGGTTTTTCCATGTTTCTATGCGAGTATTCTGCCCAATTGCACCATGTAACTGATTAACCCATTTGTTGAGGCCACTGGCCACTACTTCCACTGGCAGATAGGTTCACACCCTTGCACCTCTCTGTGAAGAAGATACCCTTCGTGTTCAACTTTCACCCTTAATCCATGACCTCTCGTTCTAGTCTCACCCAACCTCAGTGGAAAAAGAGTAAACATGAGGAAATCTGCAGATGCTGGAAATTCAAACAACACACACAAAATGCTGGTGGAACGCAACAGGCCAGGCAGCATCTATAGGGAGAAGCACTGTCGACATTAACAACAACACACACAAAATGCTGGTGGAACACAGCAGGCCAGGCAGCGTCTATAGGGAGAAGCAATATCGACGTTTCGGGCCGAGACCCTTCGTCAGGACTAACCGAAAGGAAAGATAGTAAGAGATTTTTAAGTAGGAGGGGGAGGGGGAAATGTGAAATGATAGGAGAAGACCGGAGTGGGTGGGATGAAGCTAAGAGCTGGAAAGGTGATTGGCAAAAGTGATACAGAGCCGGAGAAGGGAAAGGATCATGGGACAGGAGGCTTCGGGAGAAAGAAAGGAGGGGGGAAGCACCAGAAGGAGATGGAGAACAGGCAAGCAACTAAATATCTCAGGGATGGGGTAAGAAGGGGAGGAGGGGCATTAACGGAAGTTAGAGAAGTCAATGTTTATGCCATCAGGTTGGAGGCTAAAAGCCTGTTTGCATTTACCCTATCTATACCACTCTCAGTACTCCTGTCAAAGTGTTAAAATGGTTGTTATGGAAGTCTAGTGAGGTAGAGTGGTGGGTGGTGCTTGTCACTCTCACTTTCAGCCTCCACCGTTGGCGAGCAGACTCGGAAAAAGGAGAGATGAATGTGTAAGTAGCCTCTCCAACAGCAAGCCTCATGGAAGCTAAACTCATTTTGGACTCAGGCTGAACTACAGGGGACGGGGAGGAGATCTGACCCCTGCACACATAGCATGCAGGCCCACCGGTGTGTGGACACCCCCTCGTGCTCGCGAACCAGATCTCCAGCTATGGGTAAATAGCCCCACTGACTTGTCGGCAGCCTCTGGGAGAGACAAAGGCTACGGGACAGCAAATCTGGAATGGAGCCCCAAGGGCAGTGAATATCCTTCCAGAATCTCCCGCTGCCAGGCATATTGCTTCGTCAGCTTTCCTTTGGTGGGGCCGAGAGGGGGATCTTGATGACTGAGCATCTCAGGATCTCCATACCTTCTACCCAGGCTTGTGTTGATGATCATCAACCATTGTCCTTCGAGACAGATGGATGCCAACCACTTCTATCAAATCATTCCTGATTCTCCTATGCTCCATGGAGTAAAGTCCTAAGCAATTGAGCACCACCATCAAGAGTGCTTGCCGTGCTATTTGATGTCCAAACATCAGAAAATCTGATCACCTGCTGTACTTCTACTCTCCGAGCATAGGCTGAAGACTGCAGCACCAGTAGTGAGGACCAGGCAGGTATGGACAGGGGAAGCACAGGAGCGATTACAGGACTGCTTTGAATCGGTGAACTGGACCGTACTCAGGGATTCATCTTCAAATCTGGACGAGTGTGCTGCAGTTGTTACCAGCGTCATTAAAACCTCTGTGGATGAGTGTGTGCCTATTGAAACTTGCTGTACATTCAAACCAGGAGCCATGTTGAACCAGAAGATTCATTGCCTGCTGAGGGCTAGGTTTATGGCATTGAAACCTGGTGACCCAGTCTGCACAAGAAAACCAGGTAAGACCTGGGCTACTCAAGAGCCGAGAAACAATTCCAAGCGAAGTTGGAGGCGACATTGGGTGCACGTCAACTCTGTCAGGGATTGTAGGACATTGCTTCCTACAGAGTGAAACCCAACAGCATGAATAGCTGTGATGCTTCACTCCCAGACAAGCTCAACATTGAAAGAGAGAATATAACTCCACCCTACTGCACCTGGTGACTCTGTGATCTCTGTCTCGGAGGCCAATATTGGGCTGTCTATCAAGAGTGTCAACCTTCGCAATGTGGTGGCCCCAATGGAATACTTGGCTCTGAAAACTTGTGTCAACCAGACGGCGGGAACATTCAAGGATATTTTCAACCTCTCACAGCTATGGTTGGAATTTTCCACCTGCTTCAAAAGGGCAACAATGATACTAGTGCCCAAGAAGAGTAGAGTGAGCTACCTTAATGACTTTCCTCCAGTAGCACTCACATTTACGGTGATGAAATGCTTTGAGAGGTTGGTCATGACTAGAATCAACTCCTGCCTCAGCAAGAACCTGAACCTACTGAAATTTGCCTATTGCCACAATAGGTCTATGGCAGATGCAATCTCGATGGCTCTTCACATGGCCCTAGATCACCCAAACAAGACAAACACCTGTGTCAGGATGCCATTTGTTGACTATAGCTCAGCACTTAACACCATCATTCCCACAGACCTAATCATTAAGCTGCAGAACCTGGGCTTCTGCAATTGGATCTTCAGCTTCCTGATTAGAAGACCACAATCTGTGTGAATTGGTATTGTCCTCCTCGCTGATGATCAACACTGGCGCTCCTCAGGGGTGTGTGCTTAGCCCACTGCTCCACTCCCTCTACACCCATGACGACCTGGGAGCCAGGATCAGAAACGTCGCTGATCTAGTCCACGGCGTTCTTCAGAGGGAGGGTGAGCAGCCAGAGGTTGTGGTTTACATCGATACCAATGACATGTCTAGAAGGGGTGACGAGGTCCTGCAAAGTGAGTTCAGGGAATTAGGTGCTAAGTTAAAGGACTGGACCTCCAGGTCTGTGATCTCAGGATTGCTAGCTGTAGAACGTGCTTGTGAGGCTTGAAATAGGAAGATCATTGTTTAGGAGATGGTGCAGGAGGAAGGGCTTAAGATTTTTGGATCCAGGGAAGGTGGGACCAATACAGAACGGATGGTTTGCACCTGGACTGGTGGGGGAACTAATATCCCGACAGGAGTTAAACTAGAGTTGCAGGGGAATGGGATCCTGAGTGGCAGAACAGAGACTTGGTTGCAGGAGAGGCGGGACTGGATATTCAATGTTCCAGGTTTCCATTGCCTTAGACGTGACAAAATTGGAGGGATCAAAGGGTGAAGGGTGGAAATTACTCATCAGGAAAAATCTCATAGTAGTGCTCAATCAGTACAAATTGGAGAACTCGTCCAGTGGGCCTTTATTGGCAGAACTGACGAATGCGAAAGGTGTGACCATGTTAATGGGATTATGTATATTATTAAAGACCACCAACAGCCCACAGGATTTAGAGGAGCAAATCTGTAGAGAGATCACTGACTGTTGCAAGAACATAGGCTTATGGCAGTAGGTGGTTTTAACTTTCCACCTATTGATTGAGATTGATACTGTAAAAGGGCTGGATGAGAAAGAATTTGTCAAATACGTTTAGGGAAGTTTCAATAATCAGTACATAGAAGCCCCTACTCCAGAGAGCGTAATACTAGATCTATTAGGGAATGAGACAGGACAGGTGACAGCAGTTTGTGCAGGGGAGCTCTTTGCATCCAGTGATCATCATGTCATTAGCTTCAGGGTAAAAAGATGGGTTTGGTCCTTGGGCTGAGATTCCAAATTAGAGAAAGGTCAATACTGGTGGTATTAGATAGGATCTAGCACGTGTGGATTGGGACAGGATTTTTTTTCTGGCAAAAATGTGCTTGGTAAGTGGGAGACCTTCACAAGTGAAATTTTGAGGGTACAAAATTTGCATATATCTCTCAGAATAAAAGGAAAGGATAAAGTTTCTGGAATCTTGGTTTGAGAAATATTAAGGCCACGTTTATGAAAAAGAAGGAGGTGCATAGCTGGTAGGAACAAATGAGGTACTTACGGATCGTAAGAAATGTAGGAGAACAGCTAAGAAATCAGGAGGCTGAAAAAGGCCTGAGGTTGCTCCAGCAGACAAGGTGAAGGAAAATCCCAAGGACTTCTACAGATATATTAAGAGCAAGAGACGAAAGTGGTCCTCTTGAAGATCAGAGTGGTAATCTATGTGTGGAGCTGAAAGAGGTGGGGGAAATCTTAAATATATTTTTTACGTCTGTATTTACTCAGGGAACTGACTCAGTGAGACAAAGCACCAGCGAGGTCACGGACCCTATACCGATTACAGAAGAGAAGGTGTTTGCTGTCTTGAGGCAAATTAAGGTGGATAAATCCACAAGGCCTGACAAGCTGTTCCCTCGGACCCTGTGAGAAGCTAGTGCTGTAATTGCAGGGACCCTAGGCACAGGAGAGGAGCAGGAGGGTTGGAGCATAGCTAAAGTGATTCCATTGTTTAAGAAAGGCTCTAAGAATAAACAAGAAAGCTTATAGCTCAGTGAGAGTGATATCAGTAGTGGGAAAGTTATTGGAAGGTATTCTAAGGAACCGGATATACAAGTATTTGGGTAACTGGGGTCTGATTAGGGATAGTCAACATGGCTTTGTACTTAATAAGTCATGTCTAGCTAATCTTACAGAATCACTTGATGAAGCTACCAGTGAAGTGGATGAGGGCAAGGCAGTGAATGTTATCTGCATGGACTTTAGCAAGGCCTCTACATAGGAGGGTGACCAAGAAGGTTCAGTGGCTTGGCATTCAAGATGAGGTAGCAAATTGGATTGGACATTGGCTTTGTGAAAGAAGGTGGAGCCAGAGAGGTTGCCTCTCTCAGACTTGAGGTGTGTGACTAGTGGTGAGCCGCAGGGATCAGTGCTAGAACTGTTGCTTTTTATCTGTATCAATGATCTGGATGATAATGTGGTGGATCAGCAAATTTGCAGGATGACAACAAGACTGGGTGTTGAGTAGATTGCAAGAATGACTGGCAAAGCTTGCAATGGCTGAAACATGGCAGATGTAATTTAATGCAGACAAGTGTAAGGTTTTGCACTTTGGGAAGGACCAACCAGGGCAAGTCTTACACAGAGAGCAATAGAATACAGAGATCTGGGAATACGGGTCCATGACTCCTTGAAACTGGTGTCACAGGTAGATAGAGTCATAAAGAAAGCTTTTGGCATATTGGACTTCATGAATCAATGGATTGAGCACAGGAGTTGTGACGTTACATTGAAGTTGTTAAGACATTGTTGAGTCCTAATTGAGAGTATTGTGTGCAGTTTTGGTCACCTACCTACAGGAAAGATGGAAATAAGACTGAAAGAGTACAGAGAAAATTTACAGGGATTTTGCTGGGACTTGAGTTCCAGGGAAAGATTGAGTAGGTTAGGATTTTATTCTTTAGAACATAGAAGATTGAGAGGGGATTTGATAGAGGTATACAAAATTATGAGGGGTAGAGATAGGGCAAATGCAAGCAGGCCTTTTTCCACTGAGGTTGGGTGGGACTACAAGAGGTCATGGGTTAAGGGTGAAAGATGAGTCGGACCTCGGATACATCCTTTAAATTTGAGGAAACGGCGACCCTTTATTCGTTATTTTCAAAGGCTCTGACTTACAGCCCTCCCAGTTACCTTTCTGAAGTTTTGGATTTGATCAAAAAATTTCCTGCTTTTACTCTCCTGCTTTTTTGGGGTTTTTTTGGTGTTTTGGGTTTTTTTTCAATGTACATTTCAATTATAAAAGTTTCTTCATCTTTTTTCTTCTTGTTATGGATAGGAAGAAAATCAATTATCTCTTTTTTATTATATACTATTAGATTAATTCTATGTTTGATTGTGATAATTTGTATTTTTCCTTCTATTTGAATTGTTATTGATATAGATTTTTAAGACAATTCTCCTCTTGTTTATATGTACCTTTTTATTTAACTAATAAAAAGATTGATAAAGAAAGAAAGATGAGAAGTTTAAGGAAACATTAGGGCAAACTTCTTCATCAGAGGGTCATGAGAGTGTGGAATGAGCTGCCAACACAAGTGGTGTATGCGAGCTCGATTTCAAAATTTAAGAGGGGTTTGGATTGGTGCAAGGATAGTAGGGCTTTGGAGGGCTATGGTCCTAGTGCAGATCGATGGTTCAGCATGGACTGGATGGGCCGAATGGCCTGCATCTGTGCTGTAGTGCTCTATGATTCTAAAAGTTTTATCTCCACTGTTATCAGGTTCCCAAAACAATCACCTCTTTCACAGCTGCTTCCCAGAGGTGCTCAGACTTCCACTATTAATTCCATTATTGTCCTTGAACTTCTCTTTTTTTCACCGCTTCAGGTTGCAATAGAATCTTTCTACCATTCAGTTGTTTTCAGCTCTTTGCTCTTTATTGTTGCATTTATCACTTCTCCATACACTGTTTACTCTGTGAGCACTATGTGAACAAGGAATTTAATTTTACCCTGGTGTGCTGTATCCGACAATAAACAGATCCAAATTTAATCTAAATCTGAAGGAAGATCACAGTGAGAAGGCAATAAAATAAAGACAAGCTCTTCAGAATAAATGTTGGTGGTGTAGTGTCATACACACCCAGATGTCGGAACAAGATTTCCTAGGTGCGTTCTTATGTGCGTACGTAATAAAGAACTTCATTTCCCGCTGTGCAATGCAGGTGGTTTACCTGGAACAGGAAGTAACAGTGGTGAACTGGGTGTGCAGCTGGAAGCTGTGATTGTTAATATGAGGGGTGATTGATAAGTTCGTGGCCCGAGGTAGAAGGAGTCAGTTTTAGAAAACCTAGAGTGTTTATTTTTTCTACATGTACACACTTAGTCCAGCGGTCGTGGAGCATACGGATCCCTTCTTTGTAGAAGTCGGCATCTTGGACCTCCAGAAGTGGTCCACAGCAGGGGGTGATTGATAAGTTTGTGGCCTGAGGTAGAAGGAGATGTTATTAACTTCAAACTTTCTGCATTTTCACTCAAAGTTGAACTGCACGTGCATGTAACGAGAGCTGGATAACTCATCTCCTTCTACCTTAGACCACAAACTTATCAGTCACCCCTGCTGTGGACCACCTGGAGGTGCAAGACGCTCTCGTTAAATGCACCTGCACTTCAACTCTCTGACTGAAAATGCAGAAAGTTTGAAGTTAATAACTCGTCTCCTTCTACCTTAGGCCACAAACTCATCAATCACCCCTGCTGTGGACCACTTCTACAAAGAAGGGATCCATATTCTCCACGACCGCTGGACTAAGTGTGTAAATGTAGGAGGCGACTATGTCGAAAAATAAATGTATTAGGTTTTTTAAAATTGACTCCTTCTACCTCAGGTCATGAACTTATCAATCACCCCTCGTAAATGCCCTTGCGTTTGGAATCCTGCTCAGAGTTTGTCTTTGTTAAGAGACAAATGTATCACTGGATTCGACTCCGGCTGGCTCCTTGCACGCTTTCCATCCGTGCTGGTTTGTGCGTTGAGCCGGCAACTCGGCCTCGTAATAACAGACAGACGCTAAAGAAATGGATTGGTTGCTGCTCGATGCACCAAAGCAGGTGTGGAGGAGGGGGGGGAGGAACTTACGTTTCACCTTCAGGATAAAGCAGCCTTCACACAAAACATATGAGGAGCGTTTGGCAGCTTTGGGCCTGTACGCGCTGGAATACGGGGTGGGGGGGGGATCGCACTGAAGCCTACCAGACGTTGAAAGGACTAGACAGGGTGGATGTTCAGAAGCTGTTTACTATGGTTGGGTACCCAGAACTAGAGGGCGCAGCCTCGAAATTGTGGGGCGACCTTTTAGAACAGAGGTAAGATAAGGAGGATTTTTTTTCGCCAGCGAGTAGTGAATCAGTGGAATGCTCTATCACAGACTACAGTGGAGGCCAAGTCCATGTGTATAATTAAGGCGGAAGTTGATTGCTTCCTGGTCGGCCAGGGCATCAAAGGACAGGGCGAGAAGGCAGGTGTATGGGGTTGAGTAGGATCCGGGATCAGCCATGATGGAATGGCAGAGTAGACTCGTTGAGCTGAATGATCTAATTCTGCTCCTTTGACTTATGATCTTAAAAGGGTGAACCTCTCTCCCACAAAATTATGTGGCCAGTGCAGGGGTGGGAGAGGCGAATTCAACTGAGAACTTTGGTATGTCTATTGAAGGATATGCAGCCCAGGTGGGTGAAAAGATAAATATAGACAATAGACAATAGGTGCAGGAGTAGGCCTTTCAGCCCTTCGAGCCAGCACCACCATTCAATGTGATCATGGCTGATCATCCACAATCAGTACCCCGTTCCTGCCTTCTCCCCATATCCCTTGACTCCGCTATCTTTAAGAGCTCTATCTATCTCTTTCTTGAAAGCATCCAGAGAATTGGCATCCACTGCCTTCTGAGGCAGAGCATTCCACAGATCCACAACTCTCTGGGTGAAAGAGTTTTTCCTCAACTCCGTTCTAAATGGCCTACCCCTTATTCTTAAACTGTGGCCTCTGGTTCTGCACTCCCCCAACAGCGGGAACATGTTTCCTGCCTCTTGCATGTCCAATCCCTTAATAATCTTATATGTTTCCATTAGATCCCCCCTCATCCTCCTAATATACAGGTTAGCCATGATCTAAATGGAGGCCAAAAGTTGCTGGAGGGGCTGAATTTTCCTGAATTTTTCCCATCTCCACACTTCCCTCCATTTTGCACACTACATCACACATTCCTTTTCAATCAATCGGGACACAGCTAGGCCCGCTTTTGGAGTAAAAATCCACACAACTCTACAAAGATGTCATCAAGTGGACATTGACTGATTTATATTTTAACTCCATTGATACCAGATCCTTGAAATTATTTTTTATTACTCTTTATTTTTATTTAGAGATATGCCATGGTGGAGTAGCGGTTAGTGCAATGCTATTACAGCCTGCGGTGTCAATCCTGGTGACCTCTGTAAGGAATGTACATTCTCCTCATGGAATCTATGAGTTTTCCCTGAGTCCTTCAGTTTCCTCCCACAGTCCAAAGATGTCCAGTTAGGCTAATTGGTCATTGCAAGTTGTCCCAAGATTAGGGTATTCGGGGTTGTCGGGTAACTGGGGTAGCATGGTTCAAATGGCCTGAATGGCCTACTCCGCACTGTATTGCGAACGTGTCGGGACGCTCTCAATAGTGCTTCTGTAAAACACAGTTAAGGTGGTGATGGGGGGAGATCCTTGCTTGCCTCAATCTTCTTAGGAAACGGAGGCACTTCTGTGCCTTCTTGCTCAAGTAGGTGACACTGAGGGACCAGGTAAGGTCATCCGTGATGTGAATTCCCGGGAACGTGGTGCATTTAACTCTCTGTACAGAGGAGCCATGTAATCGCAGAGGGGCATGGTTTGTCTGCACCTTCCTGAAGTCCACAATGACTTCCTTTGTCTTCCCCAAGTTCAGGCTTAGGTTGTTCTCTCACACCAATCCACTTCCTCTCTGTACTCTGTCCTGTCATCGTTCTTAACATGACCAACCGTCGCTGCGTCACCCGCAGACTTGATGACGCGGTTTGAGCGACACGGTCATTCGTCAGCGGCGGGCTGAGCACCCAGCTGTGTGGGGCGCCGGTGCTCAGCATAATAGAACAAGAGATGTCGCTGCCCACACGGACTGGCTGCGGCCTTACCGTCAACAAGTCCAGTGTCCCATTGCAGAGGGAGGTGTTGAGACCTAGTAGCTTCAATGTCTCATTTGAGCTTTGTAAAGGAAGGCCGTTGCATCGTTGGGCCCCAGTCTGTTGTTGTTATATTTATTTTTTATTAAGAAATGGTGCAGAATGGGTCCCTCCGGCCCTTTGGAGCCTCACTGCCCTGCAAACACTGGTTTAACCCTAAACTAATCACGGGACAGTTTACAATGACCAATTTAGATTTTAGATTAGATTATGAGGACATTCAGTCCTCGTTTATTGTCATTTAGAAATGCATGCACGCATTAAGAAATGATACAATGTTCCTCCAGAGTGATATCACAAAAAAAGGACAAACCGAAGACTCACACTGACAAAAACATATAATTATAGCATATAGTTACAACAGTGCAAAGCAATACCATAATTTAATAAAAGCAGACCATGGGCACGGTTTAAAAAAAAAGTCTCAGTCCCGATCGACTCCAATAGCCCCCGCTATCAGGCAGCAAAAGGGAGAAACTCTCCCTGCCATAAACTTCCAGGCACTGACAACTGATGCCTGGGAAGCACCCGACCACAGCAGACTCTGAGTCCGTCCGAAAACTTCAAGCCTCCGACCAGCCCCTCCGATACAGCCTCCCGAGCGCCATCCTCTGCCAAGCGCCTTCGACCTCGTCCCGACCGCTTAAACAAGCAAAGCCGAGGTCTCGTTGGCCTTCTCCTCCGGAGATTCCGGACCGCACGGTAGCAGCGGCAGCGAAGCGGGCATTTCAGAAGTTTCTCCAGATGTTCCTCCACGCTCTCACGTCTGTCTCCATCAAATCAGGATTGTGCACGGACCCCTACTTAACACGGAACGGATATCCATTCTCCAGAGAGGCCATCATCTTCTCCAATTAATCTACCTGTTAGGCCTTTGGACTGCATTCCACAAGGAGGATGTACAGAACTGATTCCTACACTCAGTGACCATTTCATTACGTACCTCCTTAATCTAATAATACATTTGAGTTCTTCTGTTGCTGTAAACTGTACGTGCCAAGATCTGACATGTTGTGCTCTTCTGCACACTACTATTGTCACCTGTGGTTATTTGGGTCACTGTCACCTTCCTGTGAGCTTGGACCAGTTTGTCCCTTCTCTTGTGACATCCCTCACTTAACAGGGCATTTTTGCCCACAGGACTCCCTGTGACCACGTGGGTTTCCTCCGGGTGCTCCGATTTCTTGTTGGTAGGTTCATCGGGCATTGTAAATTGTCCCGTGATTAGGCTAGGATTAAATCAGAGGATTGCTGGGTGGCCTATTCTGTGGTGTATCTCTAAATAAAATATCTTTAAAAACTGCCACTCATTGGATATTTTAGCTCTTCACAAACTCCAGATTCTGTTGTTCCTGAAAATCCCAGGAGATCAGCAGTTTCTGAGATACTCAAACCACCCCATCTGGCACCAACAGTCACTCCACAATCAAAGTCACTTAGATCACGTTTCTTCCCAGTTCTGATCTTTGACCTGAACAACAGCTGAGCCTCTTGACCATGTCCACGTGCTTTTATGCATTGAGTTGCTGCCGCACAGTTGGCTGATTAGATATTTGCGTTAACCAGCAGGTGTGCAGGTGTTCCCAATAAAATGTGGGCATGAAGGGTAACTATTGACATGCTTGCAAAATAATGCAGAAGGTGCTGGAGACACTCAGTGGGTCAGGCAGCATCTGTGGAGAATCAAACAAAATCAGAATTAGGTTTAATATCACCAGCATATGTTAGGAAATTTGTTAACTTAGCAGCAACAGTACAATGCAATACAAGACCAATATAGAAAAAAAAGCAAATCAACCACAGGAAGTATAAATACTGTTTATGCGTGGAGGGAGCTGGGGGGGGAGGGCTTTGGGGTTCTAACATTTAACTGTCATTCATTCTTTGGGCACTCCGCTGTTTTCATGGATGTTTGCAAAGAAGGAGAGTTTCAAGATGTATATTGTATACATTTCTCCGATGTTGCGTGTACCTATTGAAATTAAAAATAGTGCAAGGGCAGAAAGAATAAATGCCAGGCAGTGTTCATGGGTTCAATGTCCATTAAGGAGTCGTACGACAGAGAGATCTAAACAGAGTTAAAGTTTCAGACTGAAGACAGTGAGTGACACAAAGGAACAATCTTAGAGCCGCTGGCTCACAGCTCCAGTGATCTGGATTCTATTCTGACCTTCCGTTCTGCCTGTGTGACCACGTAGGCGTCCACCCACATCCCGAAGACGTGTGGCTCATGTAAACTCTCCCCCTCCACCCACCGCGTAATGATGAGTAGTAGAATCTGGGTTGGCAGTTGATGTGAATGTGGGAAGGAGAGGCTAGCTGGTTAATGGGTTACGTGCAATTAGGCACTGGGTGGTTAGCATAGAAGGGCTGAAGGGCCTGTAGGATTCTATCACTTGATGACTCCTCATGATGAGCTGGCAATCTGAGGTATATAGCCATATAACCATATAACAATCACAGCACAGAAACAGGCCATCTCGGCCCTTCTAGTCCATGCCGAATGCTTACTCTCGCTTAGTCCCACCGACCTGCACTCAGCCCATAACCCTCCATTCCTTTCCTGTCCATATACCTATCCAATTTTTCTTTAAATGACAAAATCGAACCTGCCTCTACCACTTCTACTGGAAGCTCATTCCACACAGCTACCACTCTCTGAGTAAAGAAGTTCCCCCTCATGTTACCCCTAAACTTTTGTCCCCTAACTCTCAACTCATGTCCTCTTGTTTGAATCTCCCCTACTCTCAATGGAAAAAGCCTATCCACGTCAACTCTATCTATCCCCCTCATCATTTTAAATACCCCTATCAAGTCTCCCCTCAACCTTCTACGCTCCAAAGAATAAAGACCCAACTTGTTCAACCTTTCTCTGTAACTTAGGTGCTGAAACCCAGGTAACATTCTAGTAAATCTCCTCTGTACTCTCTCTATTTTGTTGACATCTTTCCTATAATTCGGTGACCAGAACTGTACACAATACTCCAAATTTGGCCTCACTGATGCCTTGTACAATTTTAACATTACATCCCAACTCCTGTACTGAATGCTCTGATTTATAAAGGCCAGCATACCAAAAGCTTTCTTCACCACCCTATCCTGACCTTCTGTTCTGCCTGTGTGACCAAGTCTGAGTCCACCCACATCCCAACGTTTATGGGTTAAATTGGCCACTGTACGCACCACCCCCCCCGCCCACCCACCGCGTAATGGTGAGTATGTGAGGAATAAGCATCGGTGTGGAATGGAAGAAACTCCCTGCTCCTCCAGAGTTAGGTTATATTCTTCTAAAAGAAAACAGAACATAGAACATAGTATGGATCCTTCAGCCCAAGATGTTATCCTGACCTACTCTAAAATCAATCTAACCCTTCCCTCATACATAGCCCTCCATTCTTCTTTCATCCATCTACCTATCCAAGAATTTCTTAAAATCCTCCGATGTATTTGCCTCTACCATCACCCTGGCAGGGCATTCCACACACCCACCACTTTCTGAAATCCCCACGAGACTTTCCTCAAATCACCTTGAAACTACAGCACTGAGCGAAACTCTTAGGCATGTATTTTTAGCCAGGGTGCCCAAGACTTTTGCATCGTACTGCTGCCGCAAATAAAAAAAACACATTTTGTGACATGAGTGAGTGATGACAAACCTGGTTCTGATCTGGGTCTCTAACAAAAGAATATCTGCAGATGCTGGAAATCTGAGTGACCCACATGAAATATTGGAGGAACTCAGCAGGCCAGGCAGCATCTATGGAAAAAAGGTACAGTCAACGTTACCTTTTGGCATTTTGTGTGTGTGTGTTGCTCTGATATGTCAAGTTAAGTCATTTTTTATTGTCATTTCGACCATAACTGCTGGTACAGTACATAGTATAAATGAGATGACATTTTTCAGGACCATGGTGTTACATGACACATTACAAAAACTAGACTGAACTACGTAATAAAAAAACAACACAGAGAAAGCTACACTAGACTACAGACCTACCCAGGACTGCGTAAAGTGCACAAAATAGTGCAGGCATTACAATAAATAATAAACAAGACAATAGGGCAGTAAGGTGTCAGGCTTCGGGTATTGAGGGGTCTGATAGCTTGGGGGAAGAAACTGTTACATAGTCTGGTTGTGAGAGCCCAAATGTTTCGGAGCCTTTTCCCAGATGGCAGGATGAAGAAGAGATTGTGCATGGGGTGCATGGGGTCCTTCATAATGCTGTTTCCTTTGCGGATGCAGCGTGTCGTGTAAATGTCCGTGATGGCGGGAAGAGATACCCCGATGATCTTCTCAGCTGACCTCACTATCCGCTGCAGGGTCTTGCGATCCGAGATGGTGCAACTTCGGAATGAGGCAGTGATACAGCTGCTCTGGAAGGTCTCTTTTGCGGAATGAGAGTGGGAAGGGGTCAGGGAGAGGGGAAATCGTGGTTGGGTAAAAGGGAAATGGAGAGGGGAAGGAGCTGGAAGCACCACAAAGACATTCCGTAATGATCAAGAAACCAATTGTTTGTAATCAAATTACCTTACCTGGTGTCTGCACCTGCACCAACCCCCACCCCTGGCGCTCCTTCTCTGCTGCCACCACTGCAGCACTCCACCCTCGCCACTCCCAACATCCTTTGCTCCTGCCAGGTTTACAGACTCACTCTCTGCTCCAAGTTGACAAATACAGTACTGATTAACAGTCTTAGGCGCCCTATCTGTAGACATGTGCCTGAGACTTTTGCACAGTACTGCGTGCCCCCTCATTTCAGCCCAAGGGAAAAGCCCCCGGCTGTCCACTCATTGTTCTCTTGTGTAAGAGGGAAGACAAAAGTCAAATGTGTGTAGCACTCCCTCAGTACTACACAGAGCAGACTTTATGCTCACAGCTCTGAAGAGGGAAACGATCCCAAAGTATCTGTCTCAATGTTGAGGACCCCACCCACTGAGATTTTGGGTGCCAAATAGATAGCCATTTTTTCTTGGGTCACACCCATTAAATATGAAACAATGAACGTGGGTTGAAGTCTGAAGCTCAGTTCTCTCAGGTACAATGGTTCAACATCTCAGGTGATGTACAAGCAGCCGAGGGCAGACATTTTGTTCCCGGTGCCTGTGAGGGCAATATGGTCATGTTTGATGTCTGGTCTCTCTGAGTAAATGGTATTCCTCAACACTCAGCATCATCGTCACTACGTGCCATGCTGTATGACATCATCACTATGTGCCGTGCCATATGACATCATCATTCTGCGCCTTATCGTATGACGTATGGGCCGTGACCACGATTGTTCTTGGGAAAATCTTCCACAGAAGTGGTTTGCCATTGCCTTCTTCTGGGCAGTGTCTTTACAAGATGGGTGACCCCCTTCCCCCCAGCCTTTATCCATACTCTTCAGAGATTGTCTGCCTGGCGTCAGTGGTCGCATAACCAGGACTTGTGATACGAAGCAGCTGCTCGTACGACCATCCACCACCTGGCTTCACATGACCCTTATTTTGGGGGGGCTACACCTGCAGGATAGTGGGGGGAAGGAGCACCTTGCACCTCCTTTGGTAGAGAGCCTAACCCACCAATTTTGATAATGGTACTTAATCCAAACCTTTCCTACCCTGAATAACAAGCAATGCTGGAGTAATCAATGAGCACAGAAATATTCAAAGTAGAGGCTGATAAGTTCTTTATTGGTCAGAGAGTCAAAGTTTACGGGAAGAAAGCACGAGATTGGGATTGAGAAGGATAATAATATCTGGTATGGGGGGGGTGCTACTGCAGAAGATCGAAAGAAGCTGCAGAGGGTTGTAAATTTAGTCGGCTCCATCTTAGGCACTAGCTTACAAAGTACCCAGGACATCTTCAAGGAGCCGGGTCTCAGAAAGGCATCGTCCATTATTAAGGACCCCCAGCACCCAGGGCATGCCCTTTTTCTCACTGTTACCATCAGGTAGAAAGTACAGAAGCCTGAAGGCAAACACTCAGCAATTCAGGAACAGCTTCTTCCCCTCTGCCATCCGATTCCTAAATGGACATTGAACCCATGAACACTAGCCCCCCTCCACTTTTTTTTAATATGTATTACATCTGTTTTTGCACAATTTTAATCTATTCAGTACACATATACTGTAATTGATTTACTTACTTATTCATTTTACTATTTTTTTCTTCTGTGTTATGCATTGCATTGAACTGCTGCTGTGAAGTTAACAAATTTCACGACAACATGCTAGCGATATTAAAACTGATTCTGAAATCAGCCATGTTGGAATGGTACAGCAGGTGTGATATAACCATATAACAATTACAGCACAGAAACAGGCCATCTCGGCCCTTCTAGTCCGTGCCGAACGTTTACTCTCACCTAGTCCCACCAACCTGCACTCAGCCCATAACCCTCCATTCCTTTCCTGTCCATATCCCTATCCAATTTTACTTTAAATGACTATACTGAACCTGCTTCTACCACTTCTACTGGAAGCTCGTTCCACACAGCTACCACTCTCTGAGTAAAGACATTCCCCCTCGTACTACCCTTAAACTTTTGCCCCTTAACTCTCAAATCATGTCCTTTTGTTTGAATCTCCCCTACTCCCAATGGAAAAAGCCTATCCACGTCAACCCTATCTACCCCCCTCATAATTTTAAATACCTCTATCAAGTCCCCCCTCAACCTTCTACGTTCCAAAGAATAAAGACCTAACTTGTTCAACCTTTCTCTGTAACTTAGGTGCTGAAACCCAGGTAACATTCTAGTAAATCTCCTCTGTACTCTCTCTATTTTGTTGATATCTTTCCTATAATTCGGTGACCAGAACCGATGGGCCAATTGGCCTAATTGTGATCCTATGCCTTATGCTCTTATATCTTCGAATCAACTGAATGAAACAGCACCAAGGAAGGTTGCTTGGCCCATGTGCTTGTGCCGGTCCTTTGGAAAGAGTTACCCAGCGTGCCCCACAACCTCAGTTCGTCCACGGCGCTGGAATTTTCATTACCGAGGTTAAAGAAACATCCCAGAAAGACCATATAGCCTATTTATTCCACTTCATCCCGGTGCCTTACATTCTTCCTCGGCTTCTGTAGTCTCGCTGTTTCTCATTTTCTTTCTCCTCACAATACACATAGAGCCATTTAACTGATTTTTTTTTATTTTTCTTCTCTCACTAAGTAGTGCCTGTGGCAGTTATCTGTAGTCTCCTAACTTCCACTAGAGGCTTCGCTTCAATATCTTGTAGTGGTTTTTTTTTAGCTTTTTGCTTTCTCTCCTCAGAATCGCATTGATTTTTCAATTCAGCATAAACAATCTGAAGCCACACCGGCCCTGCTCTTTAGAGTGACCCTGCCTCTGGCACTGGCAGACAAAGATCCCACAGTTCCATCTTCAATTCCCCGTTAAGTAGATCCTCCCTCCCTTTTTATCGATAGCAACATGCTGCATCTGAGCATCTTTTGGCCATAAACGGCTCCAGAACGTTATCGGGCTCTCTCAAGAATAATGGGGAAGGAGAAAAGGATAATTTCTCTCCCCAACCCATGATGCCTTGCACTGCTATCCATCGTAATGGGCTCCCAGAACTGCTCCGGAGTAATCGAACCAGAACCTAGCTTAATATTACTGGCTTACAGTACTGTGCAAAAGTCTTAGCCACATAGACATAGCTAGGGTGCCCGTAACCTTAGCGCAGTACTGTAGTCATTTGATGTACTGCTGCAGCAAAAAAAAAACCCAACAAATTTCTTGACCTATGTGAGTGATGATAAACCTGATTCTGATCTGAGTCCCTATTGTGGACTGAGAGTGAGAAGGGGGCACGGAGAGGGGAATCAATGGCTGAGAAAAGGGGGAGGGAGAGGGAAGCATCAGAGAGACATTCTGTAATGATCAGTAAACCGATTGTTTGGAATCAAACGATCCTGCCTGGTGTCTCAGGGCTGGCTGTGTCTGCACCCGCGCCACCTCACACCCCGGCACTCCTTCCTGCCACCCATCCCACACTCCTCTGGTGGCACTCCGACATCCTTGGCTCCTGTTAGATTTACAAACGCCACATTGACAAATACAGTACGGTGGAAAAGTCTTCAGCACCCTAGCTATATAAATGTGACTTTTGCACAGTGCAGTATCTCATGAAGTTTGTTGTTTCGCAATGCATAACAAAATATATAAATTACATGAAGTAGAAATAAAAAAGTAAATTAAATAACCAGTGTAAAAAGTGAGGAAGCAGAATCAGTGAGGTACTGTTCAAGTTCTTATTGTCTATTCAGAAATCTGATGGTGGAGGGGAAGAAGCTGTTCCTGAAACATTGTGTGTTTGTCTTCAGGCTCCTGTGCCTCCTCCTTGATGTAGTCAATGAGAAGAGGGCATGTCCTGGGTGATGGGGGTCCTGCGTTATGGATGCTGCCTTTTTAATGTATCATCTTTCGAAGATGGCCTAATGCTGTGGAGGCTAGCGCCCATGAGGAAATGGCAGAGCAGCTTTCTTCGTCCCAGAGATGGATCAACAAGGATGGTATTACATCCAAACACGGGGAAATCTGCAGATGCTGGAAATTCAAACAACAACACACACAAAATGCTGGTGGAACACAGCAGGCCAGGCAACATCTATAGGGAGAAGCGCTGTCAACGTTTCGGGCCAAGACCCTTCGTCAGGACTAACCGAAAGGAAAGATAGTAAGAGATTTGAAAGTAGAGGGGGGAGGGGGAAATGCGAAATGATAGAAGACCGGAGTGGGTGGGATGAAGCTAAGAGCTGGAAAGGTGATTGGTGAAAGTGATACAGAGCCGGAGAAGGGAAAGGATCACGGGACGGGAGGCCTAGGGAGAAAGAAAGGGGGAGGGGAAGCACCAGAGGGAGATGGAGAACAGACAAACAACTAAATATGTCAGGGATGGGGTAAGAAGGGGAGGAGGGGCATTAATGGAAGTTAGAGAAGTCAATGTTCATGCCATCAGGTTGGAGGCTACCCAGCCCGTATATAAGGTGTTGTTTATAAGGTATTACATCCATTTTGGCCCTGTACCCTCAGCGAGAAAGGCTAGACGAACATTTTAAGTTTTGAATCAGACCAGTCTCCTGCTTATTGTCTGACTGAGGTCCTCATGGAGTTTTACATCAGAAGTGCAGGCCTTCCTGTCCATCTTACTGATTCCGAACCTTTGCTGCCCAGTTGGACCCCTCACCCTCTTTGTCCTCGGCCGCGATTATCTATCAATTCCCGTTTTTAAGGTGTTGTCACAAGAAACCTCGATTGCCGAGAATTTACCTCACACTTCAGCTGCTCCGTGGTCTGGTGTTTATGCTTTTTTCATCTCGCTCCTTCAGCATCTCCCCTCATCCCTCCGAGCCATGTTGCCAGTGGCTCCATGGCCTCCACATACTCATTGGTCTCCTGAGTCCCCCTAAATCTATTACCTGGTGGTCATCTCACATGGACGTGGCATTTACAGTGCATAACCCGATCCTTCAGCACAACTGATCCATCAATTTCCTTTTCCTTACTGTCACCACTTCTTCTATAGTTTTCTATGTTTTCTGATTCTCCAACACCTCCTTAATGTGCTACCTGAAGCCCTTGTGCTAGTATTTCACTAATGACTCAGTCCTTTGACCCCAGTCCTATGACATCATCTTTGACCATAGTGATGTCAACTGTGACCCCCACGTCCACATCACCCGTGACCCTAGTGACGCCAACTGTGACACCACAGTTGAGTGAACTTGGCCTTGGTTGAGTGAGCTTGGCCTTTTCTCCTTGGAGCAACAGAGGATGAGAGGTGACCTGATAGAGGTGTATACAATGATGAGAGGCATTGTTCATGTGGATAGCCAGAGGCTTTTTCCCAGGGTTGAAGTGGCTAACATGAGGGGGCGTAGTTTTAAGGTGCTTGGAAGTAGGTACAAGAGGGATATCAGGGTAAGTTTTTCACTCAGAGAAGAGGCTCTTGGATAGGTACATGGTGCTTAGAAAAATAGAGGGCTCTGCGGTAGGGAAATTCTAGGCAGTTTCTAGAGCGGGTTACATGGTCGGCACAACATTGTGGGCCGAAGGGCCTGTAATGTGCTGTAGATTTCTATGCTCTATGTTTCTATACACACATCACCTGTGACCCCAGTGCCAATGACCCCTGTGACCCAAGCGACATCAGCTGTTATCCCAATGCCCACATCATCCGGGATGCCATTGCCAACGTCACCTGGGACCACATTCCCATGGCAACCACACTCCCACTGCTATTCTCGCTCCTTTGTGTCTATCAAATGTCGATGGTGTCCCACACATCATCAAGTCACGGCATCGCAATTATATCTGTTCTTCAGTCAGCGTGACTCAGTGGTAACCTCATCCAACAGATTCAGGTTAAATAATTGGGCTCATATCTAGAGATCTAGATATGTTACTATGAACGTGTGAGTTCAAATCCCACGAATGGATTTAATTTAATCAAATAATTCCGGAATAATAAGGTACAACCTTCGACATATTCATGAATACATTGTGGTTCATTTGCAAACAAGAATACTTAAGTGACAAGCTCAAGGGATTCTGCAGGTACTGGAATTTCAGAGCAACACACACAAAATGCAGGAAGAGCTCATAGGGTCGAGCAGTATCGATGGAGAGGAATAAACAATTGATGTTTCAGGCCCAAGACCCTTCAATGGGACTGGAAGGGAAGAGGGAAGAAGCCATGGAAAAAATACGATGCATTGAATGATATGACATCAAGGAAAGCCCCCTCTCTCCTGAAGGAACAGGCACCCTCTCTGACTGTAGCTGAGGCGAGGACGATCCTGGCCAGGGAGAACCTACACAAAACTGCGGGGCTGGACAATGTACCTGGTCAGGTGCTGACGGATTGTGTGGCCCTGCTAATAGAGGTCTTAACGAACATCTTTATATCTCTTTGAGACAGTCCACTGCTCCCCGCAGGCTTCAAGGGAGCCGCCATCGTTCCAACCCAAGAGAGCGACAGTAACTGGCCTAAGCGGTTACTGCCCAGTAGCGCTGGCTTCAACAATCATGAAGCACTTTGAACGGCTGGTAATGGATCGTATAAAATCCCACCTTCCAGCCACGTTGGGCCCTTTCCTGTCGCCGACCACTCAAACTGGTCCACTGATAATACAATAGCCTCAGCCCTCTACCTCGTCCTGTCCCACCGAGAAAACTATGCCTCATTTGCCAGGATGTTGCTCAATGACTTCAGCTTGGCATTTAGTATGATCGTCCCTCGGAAGCTGGTGGGTAAACTGCCCTCATTGGGACTGAGCACCCTAATCTGTAACCGGATCTTGGACTTCTTGGCGGAAAGACCTAAATCAGTCTGAATAGGCAGAAACATCTCAAGCTCCATCACTGGTGCCCCCCCTGCCCACCCCAGCAAGGTGTGCTCAGCCCACTGCTGTTCACATTGTTGACCCATGCCAGATCGCATCATCACATTCACTGATGATATTACAGTGGTTGGCCTCATTGGCAACATCAACACAGCTGGAAGCTGAGAGGCTTGTCAAATGGTGCCGGAACAACAGTCTGAGTCTCAGTGTCGATGAGACGAAAGAGATGATTGAGGACTACAAGAAGACACAGGTCGACCACTCTCCCTCAATGGCCCTGCTGTGGAAAGAGTGAGGAGTGCTAACGGACGGCCTGACCTGGGCCCACACCACCTCCTCACTGGTCAAGAAAGCACAGCAACGTCTACACTCTCTGAGGTACGGAGTGGTATTGTGGTCCCAGGTGACGTTGGCAATGGCATCCCAGATGATGTGGGCATTGGCGTAACAGTGGATGTCACTTGGGTGTGGCAGGTGACATTATCACTGGGGTCACAGGCGACGTGTGCACAGAAACATAGGACATAGAAATCTGCAGCACATTCCAGGCCCATACCCAATTAACTTTCTAAAGGAACCACATTGAGAGTGTCCTATCCGACTGCATCATTGTGTGGTGCGGGAGCTGCAAGGAATCGGACCGCGAGAGCCTGCAGAGAACGGCAAAGAATGCCCTATTTGTGACATTTACTAGGAGCATTGCAGACGAGGGCCCCACAGCTTTGTTGAGGATCCCTGCCGCCCATCATGCAATCTCTTTGACCCGCTGCCGTCAGGACCCACGGAGGCCGCCAAGGCTAGGTAACAGCTTCTTCCCTCAGGCTGGGCGACTAATGAATACCCTGCCAGCTCCGCGGTCTCGTCATTAGGGTAGCAAGCCTTTTACTGCTTACCTATGCTGCACACTACATGCACTTTGAATTATATTTTATTGACCTATTTATGGTAGTATTTTAGTTTAGGTGTCATGTGTGTTTTCTGCTCTGAGGGTGCACCGCAGTCCAGAGAAACGTTGCTCCATTTGGTTGTACGTAGGTACAGTCAGATGGTAATAAACTGAACTTGAACTTGTATGTGGGGGAGGACCTTAATGCTCAAGTTACATAAATCTTGGGTCTTAATTTCCTGCTGAGTGCCTATGACATAACATACGACTCCCCTATCAAGGGAAACTCTGCGGATGCTGGAAATCTGAGCAACACACACAAAATGGTGGAGGGACTCAGCCAGCCGGGCAGCTTCTATGGAAAAAAAGCACAGCCGACGTTTCGGGCCAAAAGCCTTCCGCGGGACTGGAGAGGAAAAAGCTGAGGAGTAGATTTGAAAGGTGGGGGGGAGGGTAGAGAGAAAGGCCAGGCGATTGGTGATACTGGGAGGGCGAGGAATGAAGCAACGAGCTAGGAAGTTGATTGGTGAAAGAGACAGAAGGCCATGGAAAAAGGAAAACAACATGAGCGGGGTGGAAAAGCACCAGAGGGAGGTGATGGGCGGGCAAGGAGATAACATGAGAGAGGGACGTGGATGGTAAATGGTGAAGTGGGGAGGTGGTGGAGGCATTAACGGAAGTTTGACAAGTCAATGTTCATGCTGGGGGCTACCCAAACGGAATATGAGGTGTTGTTCCTCCAACCTGAGTGTGGCTTCATCCTGACAGTGGAGGAGACCGTGGATGGACGTATCGGAATGGGAAGTGGAATTGAAATGGACGGCCACTGGGAGATCCCGCTTGTTCTGGTGGACGAAGCTTCAATGCTCAGCAAAGCAGTCTCCCTGATATACAGGAGGCCACACCGGGAGCACCGGACACACGGTGTCCCCAGCATACTCACGGGCGAGGTGTCGACTCACCTGGAAGGACTGTTTGGGGCCCTGAATGGTGGTGAGGGAGGAGGTGTAGCACTTGTTCCACTTGCAAGGATAGGCGCCGGGAGGGAAGAATGGACAAGGGGGTCGCATAGGGGAGCGGTCCCTGTGGGAAGTGAGGGGAGAAGGGAAGGATGTGGCATCCAGTTGGAAGTGGCGGACGTTTTGGAGAATTTCGTGCTGGACACGGAGGCTGATGGGGTGGTAGGTGAGGACAAGAGGAACCCTATCTCTGGGAGCGTGGCGGGAGGATGGGATAAGAGCGGACGTGTGTGAAACATAACTCAGCAACATCGCAGTGCACACACGTGTATAAACAAGGCCAGGTTTAATGTCACTGGCATATGTCGAGAAATCTGTTGTCTTTCCAGCAGCTGTACATTGCAATGTATGTGAATTACAGTAACCATCTATATACATAAAATACTTTAAGTAAGTAGTGCAAAAATAGAAATAAAAGTAATGAGGTAATGTTCATGGGTCCAACGTCCATTGAGAAATCGGACGGCAAATGGGAAGAAGCTGGTCCTGAATCATTGAGTGTGTGGCTTCAGGCTTCTGTACCTCCTCCCTGAGTCAGAACAAGGAATGGCCTGGGTGATGGGGGTCCTTAATGCTGGATGCCACCTATTAGAGACACAGTCCCTTAAGATGTTCTTGATACTACAGCGGCTAGTACCCATGCTGGTGCTGACTAACGTTACCACTTCCAGCTGCTTGTTACAATCCTGTGCAGTAGCATCCCCCCACCCCCTAATGCAGCCAGTCAGAATGCTCTCCACGGTACATTTGTAGAAATATACCGGTGCCATTGGTGACGCACCAAATCTCTTCAAACTCCTAATGAAGTATAGTCACTGTCGTGCCTTCTTTGTAGTTGCATCAAAATGTTGGGCCCAGGGTAGACCCTCAGAGATGTTGACACCCAGGAACTTGAAGTTGCTAACTCTTTCCACTTCTGATCCCTTGACAAGGACTGGTGTGTGTCCCTGTTCCCTTGTCTTACAGTGCTTGGACATGTATGTGGAAAGGAACACTCTTTGAGAGATCTTGGCCAAATGCTAGCACACGGGTCCAGCTCAGGATGGAGAACTTGGGCCAAAGGGCTTGTTTCCATGCTCTGTCTATATGAGCGGTGGGAATGACAGTGATCAAGATGTACAAACACATTTGTTTTGGTATCACAAACACCAGAAAACCTGTAGATGCCAGAAATCCAAAAGCAACTCACACAAAATGCCGGAGGAACTCCGCAGGCCAGGCTGTATCTATGAAAAAGAGTAAACAGTCAACGTTTCGGGCCGAGACCCTTCATCAGGACTGGAAAAGAAGAGGAGACATCAGAGAAACAGGTTGGGTGAGGGGGAGGAAGAAGTACAAGGTGATAGGAGTTTGGGGAGATATGGTTTGTCACCAAAGACACTCGGGAGATTTCTACAGATGTACTGCGGAGAGCGCTCTGACAGGCTGCATCACCGTCTGGTATGGAGGGGCGGGGTGGGGGGGGGGTTGTCGACTGCACGGGATTGTAGCAGGCTGCAGAGGGAGATAAATTTAGTCAGCACCACCATGGCCACCAGCCTCCGTGGTATCCAGAACATCTTCAAGGAGCCAATGCACAGGATTGAAGAAGCTGAAGAACGGTGTGAACTCAGTCAGCTTCTTCATGTCTCCAGCCTCTCCAGCATCCAGGACATCTTCAAGGAGATGTGGCATCCCTGTTCTCATTGTCACCATCGGGACGGAGGTACAGAAGCCTGAAGACACACTCTCAATGATTCAGGAACAGCTTCTTCCCCTCTGCCATCTGATTTCTGAATGGACATTGAACCCATGAACACTACCTCACTACTTCTTTACTTCTATTTTTGCACTACTTATTTGATTAACAGTTTTATATTTTTTTTCTTCTGTAATTCCCAGGTCATTTTTATTATTATGCATTGCAATGTACTGCTGCTGCAAAACAACAAGTTTCATGACACACACCAGTGATATTAAACCTGATTCTGAACTGTTCTAAAGCCCAGGAAATGGAGAGTACAAAGGAACATCACTCCATTCTAGCGGCAGTTTGTCAGATTCCTGCTGTGCTTCAAAGTCAAGCCCAGAATGTACTTGACAGGCCATTTGGGTGCCTTTCCGTGTGATTTTTAGTGGAAACAAAACACGCGTGCAGGAACGAAAGCCTCGCAACTAGACAAAGGCAAAAGTTGGGAGGTTGCCGAGAGTCCGGCCCTGCTGCATGTCCGGCCCCCTGCACCGAAAGGGTTAAAGAAGTAGCTTGATTATGGGACACATAATGCCGCGCTCACTGATTGCTCTGTGCCCAAGGAGACGGTGTTACAGACTAAATACAGGAAGCAAAAGCCGAGGCCTGCAGCCAAATGGTCAAAGGTAGTGTTTCTTTAGAGGCAAGATAGAGTAAACGATGTAAGACACTGGCACTACCTCCCCTCTGTCAGGTCGATAGAAGCCATGACCCATGTGGCATAAGTACCTAATTTAATCCAGAGGGGGAGACCTGATCTCCTATGACTTTTCTCATGAGGGCCGGGGAAGAGGTTATCCACAACTAATTGGACCCCTGGCTCTGTATAGGGAATGGTATGAAGGTTAAGATTAGCCGTCTACACGAGTCTGGTTATTTGGGGTTTGCAATAACTTGAAATGGTGACAGAAAGAGCAACAGAGAGTTGTACCTCTGTCCTCGAGGCAAATCACAGAAGTCACCTTCTGCAATGGGAATGATGTCAATCCCTCGCCCAAATTTCCTGCTTCCCTTGCTGAGCGCCCTGGCTCCAACTGGGATCCGGTTTCCGGAATGAGACGTGCCAAAGTGCGCAGCGTCTGGCTTTTTTTAAAATGCGAGCCCGTTCGGTTACGGGCAGGAGACGGAGGGTTGTGAGAAACTGAGCTGAGAGCAGGGGTTCCCAACCTTTTGTTATACCACGGACCCCAGCCGTGAGCCGAGGAATTCGGGGACCCCAGGTTGGGAACCCCTGGTGCAGAGGAAGGGAGAGAACTGGGGTGCACATCTGTAAAACCCCAGATGTAACAGCGTTGGTAGATAAACTGGCTAAGGCGGCACATAGGCAATGCGTTGTAAGCTGGGGAATGGAATACAAAGAGCATGGAGATCACAACATAGTAACGGGCCATTTGGCCCATCTGGCAATGCTGAGCATCAAATACTAATCTGTTCTCATCCCATTAGTCCAGAATTTCATCTGTTGCCTCTGTGTCATGCCAATTCAAAGACTCAAAGCACGTTTATCATCAAGGACTGTATAAATTATACAGGGACCATTCAGGCCCCCAAACAGTCCTTACAGGTGAGGCGACACTTCACCTGTGAGCCTGTTGGGGGTCATATCCTGCGTCCAGTGCTCCCGGTGTGGCCTCCAGTGTATCGGGGAGTCCCCGACCTAGATTGGGAGACCGCTTCGCCGAGCACGTACCCTCCATCCGCGAGAAAAAGCGGTAGCCATCCATTTTAGCTCCACTTCCCATTCCCATTCCGACATGTCGATCCATGATTGTCGTGATGAGGCCACACTCAGGTTGGAGGAGCAACACTTTATATACCGTCTGGGTAGCCTCCAGCCCGATGGCATGATCATCGATTCCTTGAATTTCCGGTAATGTTCCCCCCCCCCACCATTCCCCCCCCACCACCCCCTTTTTGCCCTCTCCTTGCCGTCCTATCACCTCCCTCTGGTGTTCCTCCCCTTTTCTTTCTTTCGTGCCCTTCTGTCCTCTCCTATCAGATTCCCCCTTCTCCAGCCCTGTAACTCCTTCACCAATCAACTTCCCAGCTCTTTACCTCACACCTCCCCCTCCTGGTTTCACCCACCACCTATCACCTTCCTCCCCTGCCCCCACCCTCTCACTGATTTCTCATCTCTTTTCCCAGTCCTGGTGATGGATACAGAATTGTTTAAAAGTCTTAGGCACATATATAAAGCTGGGGTGCCCATATCTTCTGCACAGTACTGTATTTGTCAACATGGAGCAGCGAGCGAGGCTGTGAATCTGGCGGGAGAAAAGGATGCTGGGAATGGCCAGGGTAGAGCGCCGCGGGAGGGATGAGGGACAGGAGGCAGAGAAGGAGAGCCAGAGTGGGGAGGGGTTGACGTAAGCATAGACACACCCAGCCCTGAGACACCGGGCAATATCATTTGATTCCGAACAATTGGTTTACAGATTGTTACAAAATGTCTCTCTGGTGCTTCTTGCTCCTTCCCCTCTCCCTTCCTCTTTTCCCAACCATGATTCCCCTCTCCCTGCCCCTTTTCCCAACCATGATTCCCCTCTCCCTTCCCCTTTTCCCAACCATGATTCCCCTCTCCCTGCCCCCTTCCCACTCTCAGTCCACAATAGAGACCCACATCAGAATCAGGTTTATCATCACTCACGTGTGTCATGAATTTTTTTTTTTTTTTTTGCAGCAGTACAGTGCAACACATAAAATTACTACAGTACTGTTCAGAGGTGTCAGGCACCCGAGCTATATATATGTGTGCGACTAAGACTTTCGCACAGTGCTGTATATGCCATGGCTTCTTCTAAAGTATCCCATCGTGCTTCACTGAGTCCTATAAATACATATTGGGGCAGTGACCAACAGCTTGATCAACCCCTGAGGGTTTTAAGGACAACTTCAATAAAAAAAGAGAATTTAACAATTTTGGGAAGGATTGTAGCTCAAGAATCTAAAGGTAATCAGGCAACGGACATTTAAACGTCACATAAAGTGCTGCAGGATCTCAGCAGATCTAGCAGCAACTATGGAGGGAAATTAACAGGCTAGGTTTTGGATTGAGAGGGAATGAAGGGACGTGGGGAGAAAACAGGAGATTGGAGCTGAGGGGGAAAACGGATCAGGCAAGATGAAATGGCAGCGCAGACTCGATGAGCAAAATGGCCTAATTCTGTTTATATACCTTAAGGTCTTATGATCTCGACCCAAAACACCAACTACTTCCCTCCACAGATGCTACCAGACCCCCTGAGTTTCTCCATCTTTTCGCGTGTTGCCCCAAATACCAGCATCTGCAATATTTTGTGTCTTCACTTGGAGGAAGCCGACAAGAATGCAAGGAGGATAGAAACAGAAATAGTTCAGCATGGAGACTTTGGAGGACTGTGGTGTCAGAGACAGTTACAGAGACGGGGTAAGGTTGGAGTCATTGTGTGGCTAGAGCAGTAACTTAACGGACCATAACATCTTGTGTGTGCCGTAGGCTCAGGGGGTGGTGGGAGAACAGAATGGAGAGCTCAAGTGTACAGTGATAGAGATGGCATTGAAATCGAAAATGACTGGAGGTAGGTCAGAGAGTGCCCGTGGAGGGCTAAACCGGAGTTAATGCCTCAGTCCCTTCATTAAAACTTTGCTTTTAGATTGCTGATGACATCTCTCTCTCTCTCTTTCTCTCTCCCTCCCTCCCTCTCTCTCTAAACCTATAAACATAAGGGCAGGATAAGGCCATTCAGCCCATCGGGTCTGCTCTGTCATTCCAACATAGCTGATTTACTATCCCTCTCAACCCCACTCTCCTGCCTTCTCTCCAGAACAAATCAAGAACCTATCAACCTCCACTTTAAATGTACTCAATGCCTTGGCCTCTGCAACTGTCTGTGACAATGACTTCCACACATTCACCACTCTGGTGAAATAAATTCCATAAGACCACGACCCCGTAATATATAGGAGCCATTTCGGCCATTGAGTTCCTCCTCATCTCTGTTTCAAATGGACATCCCTCTGTTCTGAGGCTGTGTCCTCTGGTCTTAGATTCAGCCCCCTCCCCAATCCATAGGAAACATGCTCTCCACATCGACTATCAACATTTGATAGGCTTCCATTAGGTCACCCCCGCACTCACGTTGCTGTGAGCACAGAGGCCGAGTTACAATCATTTTCCACATCTCGGATCTTGCATTCCACACCGCAGCAGGAACAACATTTCAGAAGCAATTTGCTGACGGAAAATGCCCTGATGTTTTGAAAGGAGCAAACATAAATGGAAGCTCCCTATTTTACTTGTTTACGTTGCCCAGTCGGGACAGAACCCCCCCTCCCCCGGGGGGCTCGGCAGGGCGCGGAGTCTGGTGCGCGTGTGCGCTTTTCGTGCGCGCGCCTGTGACGAGCACTGCCCCTTCCTTGCGTGCTCACCTCGGGCAGTTGTGGCCCCCCGAGGAGGTCATTGCAGCTTTAACCCTCACAAAAAAAAAAAATCATGCTATCAATCCTTGACCACTAATGATGTCGGACAGCTCAGGCACGGTTGGTAAAACGGGTTAAGGGGATGCGGTCCCCCAGTCAGTAGGTTCCCACTTATAATAGAAAGGGTATAAAACTATTTAAAGGCTGAAAACAGAACCCTAAAGTAAGACTCTGGTTCCGTCAGCTGGGGAAGACTCCCTCCTGCCCCGCCAAACGTGGGAGATTGAAATGCAAGTCCCCCCCGTTTGTGAGCATGCTGCGCGATTCGTTACTCTGTTACAAACAAACTTACAGACTGTACCCCGCGTACAGTTAAAGATTCGGCTTTATAGTTCCTTAATTTGACTAAAGGGTTAGTAAAGGAAAGGCAAGAAAAGGGCCCATTTTGAAAGGAACAGTCTAACATGCTCGAGTTGGAGGTCTCAGTTCCCCCTTCGCCCATCTTCCTTCGATCTTTCCGGGCTTCGTCGAATCTCGGCCCCGCTCCGGGTCGACTCACCTGACCACTTCTCTCGTCTCCCCTCTCCAAAACCCCAAGCCCAGCCTCAGTGCCCCTCACCAGAGAGACCTCCCCTGAATCCGTTCATCCCAATTGGATGGCACACAGTCATATAACCATGTAACAACTACAGCACAGAAACAGGCCATCTCGGCCCTTCTACTCCATGCCGAACGCTCACTCTCACCTAGTCCCACCGACCTGCACTCAGCCCATAACCCTCCATTCCTTTCCTGTCCATATACCTATCCAATTTTACTTTATACCGAACCTGCCTCTACCACTTCTACTGGAAGCTCATTCCACACAGCTACCGCTCTCTGAGTAAAGAAATTCCCCCTCGTGTTACCTTTTAAACTGTTGCCCCCTAACTCTCAACTCATGTCCTCTTGTTTGAATCTCCCCTACTCCCAATGGAAAAAGCCTATCCACGTCAACTCTATCTATCCCCCTCATAATCTTAAATACCTCTATCAAATCCCCCCTCAGCCTTCTACGCTCCAAAGAATAAAGACCTAACTTGTTCAACCTTTCTCTGTAACTTAGATGCTGAAACTCAGGTAACGTTCTAATAAATCTTCTCTGTACTCTCTCTCTTTTGTTGACATCTTTCCTATAATTCGGTGACCAGAACTGTACACAGTTCTCCTATCTCTTATCTTCAACAGTAACTCAAACACAGAACAGAAAAGCATAACAGAGAAAAAATATCAGCCATGTGAACCAGGGCGTTCGTTACAATAACGCTAAATTAGGACACACGGGCTTTCCGGTCAGGAGAGAGTGCCTAGGTTTATACGGTGCTGGATCCAGTACACTGACTATAACTAGTTCAACCAGACTTCCAATTACAACAGCACCCACAAAATGCTGGAGGGGCTCAGCAGGCCAGGCAGCATCCACGGAAAAGAGTAAACGATCGACGTTTCATCAGGACTGAGAGGGAAGGTGGGGGAGAGATGCCTGAATTGAAAGGTGGTGGGGAGGGGGAGCGAGGCGAGCTGGAAGGTGACGGGTGAAACCAGGCGGGTGGGAAAGGTCAAGGGCCGGAGAAGAAAGGAGTGGAGAGTGGGCTGTAGGAGAAAGGGAAGGAGGAAATAGTGTGCGGGTAGCTAAGGAGTGAAAGGTTAGAGTGGGGGAACAGAGGAAGGGTGGGTGGGGAGGAATTCTGTTATTGGAAAGAGAAGTTGATCAGAAATTTGGAGGGTTCCCAGATGACGTGCCCTGAGGGTGTCCTCATCTTGGCACGAGAGGAGGCAATGGGCTGACACCTTGAAACGGGAATGGGAATCAGAAAGGAAAAGTTTGGCCACAGGAAAGTCCTGTTTGTGGCGGGTGGTGCGGAGCTGCTCTTCCATTGTTGTCCGTGAGGAGCAAACAGCAAAGTATCTCAATGTAGAAACATGGCAGACCACTTATGTACAACAATCCCACGTACAGCAATGGCAACACAACAACTTTCATCTCTTCAGTGCTATTGTTTCAGAGGGACTTAGAATCAGAATCAGGCTTATTCTCACTGGCATGTGTCATGAAATTTGTTAACTTTGCAGCAGTCAATGCAATACATAATATAGAAGGAAAAAATAACTAAGTAAATCAATTACTGTATACATATATTGAATAGAGTAAAAATCATGCAAAAAAAACAGAAATAATATATATTAAAAAAGTGAGGTAGTGTTCACGGGTTCAGTGTCCGTTTAGGAATCAGACGGCAGAGGGGAAGAAGCTGTTCCTGAATCGCTGAGTGTGTGGGCCTTCAGGCTCCTGTACCTCCTCCCTGATGGTAACAGTGAGAAACGGGCATGCCCTGGGTGTTGGAGGTCCTCAATAATGGAAGCTGCCTTTCCGAGACACCACTCCTGGGACTGACCTGCGGCCAGCAGGTAAGTGCAGTTACACATGGCAGCACCTCTACTTCCTCAGGAGTTTGTGAAGATTCAGCATGGCAGCTAAAACTTAGACAAGCTTCTATAGATGTGCAATGGAGAGCATACTGACTAGCTGCATCACAGAAACACCAATCCCTTTGAACGGAAATTCCTGTAACAGGTAGTGGATGTGGCCCGGTCTGTCACGACTAAAGCCCTCCCCACCGTTGAGCACATCTATACAGACCGCTGTCGCAGGAAAGCAGCATCCATCATCAGGGACCCCTCCCACCAACCAGGACATGCTCTCTTCTCACTGCTGCCATCAGGATTTACACCACCAGGTTCTGCCCTCAACCTTGAGGCTCTTGAACCAAAGGGGGTAACTTCACTCAACTTCATTTGCCCCGTCATTGAAATGTTCCTGCAACCTATGGACTCTTCACCTTACCAGGGGTGATTGATAAGTTCATGGCCTAAGGTAGAAGGAGTCAATTTTAGAAAACCTAGCACATTTATTTTTCAACATAATCCCCTCCTACATTTACACACTTAGTCCAGCGGTTGTGGAGCATATGGATCTTGGACCTCCAGAAAGTGTCCACAGCAGGGGTGATTGATAAGTTTGTGGCCTAAGGTAGAAGGAGATGAGTTATACAGCTCTCGTTACATGCACGTGCAGTTCAACTCTTTGAGTGATTATGCAGAAAGTTTGAAGTTAATAACTCAACTCCTTATACCTTAGGCCACGAACTTATCAATCACCCCATGCCGTGGACACTTTCTGGAAGTCCAAGATCCGTATGCTCCACGACCGCTGGACTAAGTGTGTAAATGTAGGAGGGGACTATGTTGAAAAATAAATGTGCTAGGTTTTCTAAAATTGACTCCTTCTACCTAAGGCCACGAACTTATCAACCCCCCTCGTATGTTCTCAATATTTATTGCTTATTAATTATATTTATTTTTAGGTTACAAACTAGCTTAACAACAAAATACTCCCTATCTATGTGTCCACCGGCTGTGAATAAATTGCCTAATATGGGCTTGACAAGCAATCCCTGCCAAACATTTCAACTGGACGGCTTTATGGGTGATTTCAGAGGACCACTGGCAGCCAAACACATTGACGGGCTTGAGTCATGTGGAATTCCTCTTTTCCCTGTTCTTCTACAACTGCTGAATGATTGATCGAAACATGCGGAAGTCCTGGCCATTTACCCTTTCCCTGAATCAGCACCAAGAGGTCTTACCTTTCAGCCAAAACCCCTCCAGCCATGAATGATTATGATCATGGCTTCCCCTTCATTGGACTCACGTCCTCACATTCCTGGCCAGAATCAATGCGCTTTACTCTTCCCTCCCCACATGGCTGGGATGTCCGCTGCCTCTGGCGCCTCTGTCCGCTGTTACCTCTGTTCTCTCTCTCTGTCTCTCTCCCTCTCTCTCTCTGTCTGTCTGTCTGTCTCTCTCTCTCTCTCTCCGATCTGCTGCCTTTTTTTAGGTATCAGGACATGCCAATGTAACTGTCTCAGAGACAGGTTTCATTGGGATGTTTACCTGTTTTTGTTTATCATCTTAAAATATTTTATGTAAGGTTTTATTTAAGGACCAGAGTTTAATGGGTCACATGACCACAGTTTCGTAAAGGCTTGACTGTGGCATTATGGGTCAGAACCAACATGGAAGCAGAGTAAGACACATGGCCCTAAAGTAACCTTATTCTGCACGTGATCCAAGAGGTGCACACGGTAATTGTTTCACTTATTTATATATCCTGTACAATGTTGTTGATGTGCCTGTATATGGACAGTGTGATATGTTTTTTAGTGATTTATTTGATTTCAGCGCACTTCTGGTGGGCTAACGCATTCAGGCCTGTTTATCGGCGGACACTAGCTTGAGAGACTTCAGAACAGTGAGCGATGTATGTTTCAAACCTGTTATGACCTTTATTTTCTTGTAGTTTTCACAGTGCCTACTGAAGAAAGAGAGAGAGAAATGAAATAAATCATCAAGGACATCTGTATGTTGCGTGGCCATTATTTCCTTGGACCGGTGCAGTTACACCATCTTTAATTACCCACAAAGTTAACTTTAGACTACACATGAATCAGGATATGATGCACCCCACAATTTAGTCACAATCATATTACAAAATAAATCTTAAATACCAGCATGCAACCAACTTACACATCCCCATTACTGAAGAAGTGGAATGTTTCACCGTGCATGGTGGGGAAGGCAGCATAAAGCCAACCCTTTATAGGAATGTACCGGGGGAAGACATTGAAGTGCGCACACTCAGCATGGCAGCTGAATGACATGGCTCTGTGTGTGTGTGTGTAAATGCTCAAATGTATAGAATGTGTTTACCGAGCGCTCCCTGTCACACCCTGTGACTGTTATACAGGCATCTCTGTTGCTAGGACCAGCTGATTGCACACTGATATGAAATTCTTTCTGTGAACAAGCGTAAACTATGGCAACTGAAATATTTTCCTGAAGTCTTATAACTCATCATCATCATATGACGTGGGCTATCATAGTCTTCTATCTGTCTTGACTGTGACTGTTCTTTGCAAAAATTTTTCAACAGAAGTGGTTTGCCATTGCCTCCATCTGGGCAGTGTCTTTACAAGATGGGTGACCCCAACCATTATCAATACTCTTCAGAGATTGTCTGCCTGGCCTCAGTTGTGGCATAACCAGGACTTGTGATCTGCACCGGCTGCTCGTACGACCATCCACCACCTGCTCCAGTGGCTTCACATGACCCTGATCGGGGGACTCAGCTGTGCTCCACCTTGCCCAGGGGTGACCTTCGAGCTAGTGAAGAGAAGGAACAATTTACACCTCCTTTGGTAGAGACGTATCTCCAGCCCACTACCCAAAGGTATTTAGGGATAAAATCTACTCTGTAATTATCATTAAATCTTGGAGTCATACAACACAGAAACAGGCCCTTCAACCCATCAAGTCATACTGACCCTTTTTTTCCTCATTCACAATTTCCTCTTTAGCCATTAGGACTGCAACCTTCTCCAAATTCTGCGGACGCCGGAAATCCAGAGCAACACACACAACATGTCGGGTAGTCACAGTTGACCTTTCAGGCCAAGGCTGTTCTTCAGGACTGAGAAGGAAGGTGGAATAAAATGGCGGTGGGTAGGGGAGGAGAAGGCTGGCTGGAAGGTGATAGGTGAAGCCAGGTGGGCAGGAAAGGTAAAGGGCTGGGAGGAAGGAATCTGATAGGAGAAGGAGGAGGGGATACAGGGGGAAATGACTGGCAAGCGAGAATGGGTAAAAGGCCAGAGAGGGTAATAGAGGAAGCGGGGAGGGGAGGGATTCTTTTTAAACGGATGGAGAAATCAATATTCATGCCATCAGGTTGGAGGTACCCAGACAGAATATAAGGTGTTGCTCTTCCATTCTGAGGGTGGCTTCATCTTGGTACAAAAGGAGACCATGGAAAGACATGTTGGAACTGGAATGGGAATGGGAATTAAAGTATTTAGCCGTCGGGAAGTCCTGCTTTTGACGGATAGAGCTGTGGAGCTCGACGGAGATGTGCCCTTCTCGGCCTTGCCTGGTTAAGTGTACTTGTACTGTGTTGCATGCTGTATTTTCATTTTATTTTAGAAAATATCTTACCCCGTGGGCAATCAGAACCATGGAGACGCACGTCACCACTTCTCTCTCCTTAAATCTCACACGCTCACAGATCATGATTCTGTTAGCACTGGCTGTGATAACATCACTTTTGGTTATTTTAAGTGTATAGTTGTACAGACCATTTAACTCATAAAAGGCACCATACCTTACAATAGATACAAGCCTAATCCAGATTTAGAATCAGTCCTACAAATTATACTACAACCCATCCATTATTATAGGCAGGACAATCCACAATAACTGTCCAGAAATAATTGGAAAACACCAGAAATTTGCTGAATTAGAAGAGGAAATTGATAGACTATGGAACGTGAACAGGGTATACATTGCCCCGATAGTAATATCAGCAACTGGCTGCACAATAGCATTGAACAATTAGGCCTACACAGTAATTTTAATGTAAACCTCCAGAAAGCCACAAGACTAAACACCACTAGAAAAGATCGAAAGTTCCAGCATTTGAGAAATGAGTAAGCTTGGCTATGCCTGTAGCTCAGGTTTTACCAGCTTGAGCTGAGAAAAAATAAAAATACAATAATAATAAATAAGCAATAAATATCGAGAACGTGAGATGAAGAGTCCTTCATAGTGAGTTCATAGGTTGTGGAAACAGTTCAGTGAAGCTGAGTGAAGTTATCTATCCCCTTTGGTTCAGAAGCCTGATGGTTGAGGGGTAGCAACTGTTCCTGAACCTGGCAGTGTGAGTCCTGGGGCTCCTTTACCTTCTTCCTGATGGCATCTGTGAAAAGAGAGCTGGTAGTGGGGTGGGGGGGGGGGGGGCTTCCCTGATAATGGCTGTTGCTTTTCTGCGACGACGTTCTGAGATACAAGAATATTTACAAGACAACAAACAAAGAGAAGAGCAAGACGGTGCCTGGAATGTGCTGGTGGAGGCAGATACGATGGTACTGTTTAAAGGGCTGTTAGATAGAGACACGAATATAAAAAGCATGGGGAGAATTGGATCATTACCAGCAGAAGAGAGTTAGGTTAATTCAGCGTTGTGTTCGATGTGTTGGTGCGTGGCCAAGTGGTTAAGGTGTTTGTCTGAAGGTCGCTAGTTCGAGCCTTGGCTGAGGCTGCGTGTGTGTCCTTGAGCAAGGCACTTAACCACACATTGCTCTGCGACGACACCAGTGCCAAGCTGTATGGGTCCTAATACCCTTCCCTTGGTCAACATCAGTGGCGTGGAGAGGGGAGGCTTGGGCAACTGCCTGTCTTCCATACATAAAAAAACACCTTGCCCACACTTGTGCCCTTTCTAAGGCTCAAATCCATGGTCTATCGAGACTAACAGAGGCCTACCTACCTACCTGTGTTTGAGGTAGACATCGAGGGCCAGAGATCTTGTTCCTGTTGCATGTTGTTCTATGTACATTGGGTAAAAAGACATGGACTAGAAGTGATTAGGAAAGATGGAGCTGAATTACTCAGAATGGACCATGCCAGAGAAAACTTTCTTTGTCCCTGTCTTTCTCTTCTGTTACGTTTAGGTTTGAAGTCATTTTCTATCCAATTCACGAATGATTCTGAAGTGCAGGCAGATTGAGGGGCTATCTCTTCTGGTAAAACACTGGTAATGCATTCACGCACAATTACTGCGTGATTTGTATCCAAGTTAGAGTTATCACTTTAGTGACCACCTCAGACAGCATGCATTTAAAGCTCACGTGCTAACTAGTGCATTGTCAGAGCAGACTTTACCCTCTTCTCGCATAAACCAATTCCCAGTAAAACGACTTGTTCGTTTTTTTGACAGCCTGCTCTTCAAGCTCCCACTTACTCGAGTCTTAGCCCGACAGCTCATTTTTTTTACCCCTTCCTTTTTCATGTAAATTTTGCCGTGAGTGCTTGGGACTAAAAGGAAGATGTCACAATTGGGCTAATTTCTGCTGCAAACCTGTCATCAGAGTCAGAATCAGGTTTAATATCACCGGCACATGATGCAAAATTTGTTAACTTTGCGGCAGCAGTACAATAAAATATATAATAATGGGTAGAGAAAGAAAATTGATTACAATGATACATATATAGTTAAAGAAGTGCAAAAATAAAAAAATTAATGAGGCAGTGTTCATGGGTTCATTTAGAAATTGGATGGTGGAGGGGAAGAAGTGATCCTGAATTGCTGAGTGTGTGCCTTCAGATTCCTGTACCCCCTCCCTGATGGTAACAACGAAAGGAGGGCAGGTCGTGGGGGATGGGGGTCTTTAATGATGGAAGCCACCATTTTGAGGCAACGCTCCTTGAAGATGTCAAGACCGCTACAGAGGCCGGTGTCGATGACGGAATTGGCTAATTTTATAACTCTCTGCAGCTTTCTTCGATCCCGTGCAGTAGCCACCCCCACCCCCCCCCCCCCCCCCCCTCACCTCCATACCAGACGGTGATGGAGCCTGTCAGAATGCTTTTCACGGAAAATTTGCAACTGTTTTGGTAACACCCAAATGAATGTTGATTCTGTTGGTGCCTGCTACCCCAGCATACAATAGCAAACACAATAGCACTGGCCACCTCAGCCTCGTAGAACATCCTCAGCATCATCCGGTAGATGTTAAAGGACCTCAGTCTTCTCAGGAAATAGAGACGGCTCTGACCCTTCTTGTAGACAGGCTCAGTGTTCTTTGACCAGTCCAGTTTATTGTCAATTCGTATCCCCAGGTATTTGTAATCCTCCACCATGTCCACACTGACCCCTTGGATGGAAACAGGGGTCACCGGTGCCTTAGCCCTCCTCAGGTCCACCACCAGCTCCTTAGTCTTTTTCACATTAAGCTGCAGATGATTCTGCTCGCACCATGTGACAAAGTTTCCCACCGTAGCCCTGTACTCAGCCTCATCTCCCTTGCTGATGCATCCAACTATGGCAGAGTCATCAGAAAACTTCTGAAGATGGCAAGACTCTGTGTTGTAGTTGAAGTCCGAGGTGTAGATGGTGAAGAGAAAGGGAGACAGGACAGTCCCCTGTGGAGCCCCAGTGCTGCTGACCACTCTGTCTGACACACAGTGTTGCAAGCGCACGTACTGTGGTCTGCCAGTCAGGTAATCAATAATCCATGACACCAGGGAAGCATCCACCTGCATCACTGTCAGCTTCTCACCCAGCAGAGCAGGGTGGATGGTGTTGAATGCACTGGAGAAGTCAAAAAACTGAAGGCATGGCAAATCTAGAAAAGAATACAAGATAGGGTTGATGGTCATGGCTGGATATAATACAATGGACAAAAGTGTTAGACAATTGTCAACAACTCCAAAAAAATTTTCAATAAATTCCAATTAAGACCCAATACAGAACTCACTACCACAGGGGCCTTGCCTTACGCTGGCTCCCTAGGCCTGAGCTGACGGAGTAGTACCACTGGGGAAAACATACAGACGTGTGGATAGGACACCGAGGGAGGAAAGAACAGAATGTTATGCTGAAGAAGTACAGTGAAGTCAGATGGGAGGCATCTTGTGGCTTGTTGCTCCTCTCCGCGCCTTGTGCTGCATCGGGCCGCAATCTTGCTGTTTCCTTAGCATCTGTCTGTTTTTTATGAGGCCGAGCTCCACCCAGCACGAATGTACAGTGTGCAAGGAGCCAGCCGGATTTGAACCCTGAACCATTCTCGAAGTCTGGGGAGAACACCATCTTGTGTGGAGCATAAACCCCATCAAATCTTAACTGAGCCAATAGCTGGCTTTGTTACTGTGACGTTTACCTTGGCATCATGGTCGCCACAGACATTATGGCTGGAGGCCCGTTCCTGTGCTGGCTGTTCCAAGTTCTAACATAAATCAAGTACCTGTCCCAATGTCTCTTAAACGTTGTTACTGTTCCTGTCCGCATCACTTCCTCTGGCAGCTCATTCCAGATTCCTAAAAGATAGGGGAGGAACACGGTGGAAGAAATGGTAGGTAATTCAGTGCTTTTTGCAAAGATAGAGGACAGCACAGGCGTATGTGTTCTATAAGCATAAGCAGCTCAGATGTTTACCAGACTAGCTGTGTTCATAATAAGCGCACAGAACAGGACAGAATGTAACACAGACCAATACAATTCTCATTGTACACCGCGGATCTGCACTTGTTTATCCTACAGCCAAAGGCTGACAAGAGCAAGTCTGTCTTTTACACCAGTTTAGATTCAGTGGGGGATATGGGGTGTCCAGCACCTCTGGTGAAGGGGCTCCTCTTGTCCGTTCTGGGGCAGCTCACTCTCCTTTGGTCCCCACCGGACACTCAGCCCTCACCTGAGGCTCCAAGTAGCTGTCAAATAACCTCAGCCCAGTATGTTGCTTCGACGGGCAGGCTAAGCCAGTTGAAGGTAGCTGACGGCTTCACGCCCTGGTGAGATAGGGACCAATCGCCCATGTCATACGACTCGACACATAATAATGATGATAGTTCCGAAAACCACTCACAAAAGTGTGTGAATAAATCTAGCTTTTAGAAATGTAGAAACAAAGAAACGTAGAAAACCTACAACACAATACAGGCCCTTCAGCCCACAAAGCTGTGCTGAATATGTCCCTACCTTAGAAATGACCTAGCATCACACATAGCCCTCTATGTTTCTAAGCTCCATGTACCTATCCAGGAGTCTCTTAAAAGATCCTATCGTATCCACCTCCACCACCGTCACCGGCAGCCCATTCCATGCACTTGCCACGCTCTGCATAAAAACCTTACCCCTGACATCTCCTCTGTACCTTCTTCCAAGCACCTTAAAACTGTGCCCCCTCATGCTAGCCATTTCAGTCCCAGGAAAAAGCCTCTGACTATCCACACAATCAATGGCTCTCATTATCTTGTGCACCTCTTTTAGGTCACCTTTCATCCTCTGTCGCTCCAAGGAGAAAAGGCCGAGTTCACTCAACCTGTTCTCATAAGGCATGCTCCCCAATCATCCTCGTAAACGTCCTTGTAAATCTCCTTTGCACCCTTTCTATAGCTTCCACATCCATCCTGTAGTGAGGTGCCCAGAACTGAGCACAGTACTCCAAGTGGGGTCTGACCAGGGTCGTATACAGCTGTAACATCATCTCTAAGCTAATGAACTCAATCCCATGGTTGATGAAGGCCAATACACCATATGCCTTCTTAACCACAGAGTCAACCTGTGCAGCAGCTTTGAGCATCCTATGGACCCGGACCCCAAGATCCCTCTGATCCTCCACACTGCCAAGAGTCTTACCATTAATACTATATTATGCCATCATATTTGACCTACCAAAATGAACCACTTCACACTTATCAGGGTTGAACTCCATCTGCCACTTCTCAGCCCAGTTTTGCATCCTATCAATGTCTCACTGTAACCTCTGACAGCCCTCCACACCATCCACAACATCCCCCACCCTCTGTGTCATCAGAAAATTTACTAACCCATCTCTCCACTTCCTCATCCAGGTCATTTATGAAAATCACAAAGAGTAAGGGTCCCAGAACAGATCCCTGAGGCACTCCACTGGTGACCGACCTCCATGCAGAATATGACCCGTCTACAACCACTCTTTGCCTTCTGCAGGCAAGCCAGTTCTGGATTCACAAAGCAATGTCCCCTTGGATCCCATGCCTCCTTACTTTCTCAGTAAGCCTTGCATGGGGTACCTTATCAAATGCCTTGCTGAAATCCATATACACTACAACCATCAATGTGTTTAGTCACATTTTCAAAAAATTCAATCAGGCTCGTAAGGCGCGACCTGCCTTTGACAATGCTGACTATTCCTAATCATATTATGCCTCTCTAAATGTTCATAAATCCTGCATCTCAGGATCGTCTCCATCAACTTACCAACCACTAAATTAAGACTCACTGGTCTATAATTTACTGGGCTATCTCTACTCCTTTTCTTGAATAAGGGAACAACATCCACAACTCTGCAATCCTGCGGAACCTCTCCCGTCCCCGTTGATGATGCAAAGATCATGGCTAGAGGGTCAGCATTTTCCTCCCTCACCTCCCACAGTAGCCTTTTGTAGAAAATAATTTACAGAGTTCTGGACTGGGAACTAGAGAATGGAATTTACTTAGAATCTTTTCTTTAGCTGGCATGGCTGTGAGAGGCTCAATGCCTTCCCTCTCTTCGTCTGAGATTTTTATCATACATTCTAATAATATACCGGAGGTACAGAGAGACCAGCTGGTGTCCAGACAAATATTTTTCATACAATTAATGCCATCAACAATGGCTGCTTAAAAGATTAATCTAACCTCACATTCCATCTGTGCAGCCTCATATATCGATTTGTCCGTCTTCTCATAATTTCTACTCTGCCGCCTCATTTCCCATTTCTCATTCTAGCTGCCCACGTACCCATTCTCTTCTCCTCACTGCCTACCACCACCCTCTGGTGCCCCTCCTCCTTTCCTTTCTCCCATGGTCCACTCTCCTCTCCTACCATTCCTTCTTCATTAGCTCTTTACCTTTTTCTCTTAAACTGTTGGGTTGACGGGAGAAAAGGGTAAAGCAAGAGAGTAAGGAATCATATTGACACGACTTCGAATTGGGCATGTTTATGCCTAATTATTCCTTGTTGGAAAACATACTCTGGGGAGTGTAGGTGTTGTCATCATTATGAAGCAGCTGGACACATTCTGTTACAATGTGAACCATATAAGGGTGAAAGAAATCAAATGCAGGCTGCGCTACTATCTTTGGGCTTGACAGTTTTCATTTTAAAACTTTATTAAGTTATGGAAGTAACTTTAATTTAATTCACAATATTGTCTTTCATTATTTATATCTTTAGGACTTTTTTTGGGGTTAATTAGTTTTCATTTGATAAATAACTAGTAAGGGTTTTTCATTTCCCAACTCTCTCCACCACACTCCACGTAACCATATAACAATCACAGCACGGAAACAGGCCCTTCTAGTCCATGCCGAACGCTTACTCTCACCTAGTCCCACCAGCCTGCACTCAGCCCATAACCCTCCATTCCTTTCCTGCCCATATACCTATTCATTTTTTTTTAAATGACAAAATCGATTCTGCCTCTACCACTTCTACTGGAAGCTCGTTCCACACAGCTACCACTCTCTGAGTAAAGAAGTTTCCCCTCATGTTATCCCTAAACTTTTGCCCCTTACTCCAGTCCAGTTGATGGCGGTAATGCACCTTTAAGTTGGACAGCCAGCCACCATTACAAGTCAGAAGAAGAACCTTGTCCACCTATTGCGTCCCAGCTTCTCTCTTCATTGCCCCTAACCCCGCCACCCACCTGCCTCACCCCTCATCTGTCTTCACCTATCACCTTCCAGCATGTCCTCCTTTCCCACCCCACACCTTATTCTGGCAGCCTCCCCCGTCATTTCTCGCCCCGGCGAAGGGTCTCGGCCCAAAACGACATCTCTCCATGGACCTCCAGCTTTTTGTGCGTGCAGACCAATCCAACGGATAGTGGGATCTTGCTGTGTACAAACCGTCTCCCAGGACTGAACAGCAACGCGGACAGTAGCGGGGTGCGCGCGCGGGCGGGGAGCTGCAGAAGGAGCGAACTCCACTTTCAGTGAGCGACCTGCCCGGAACGTGGGGCTGCAGGGCTGGGAGAAGAAGGCAAGATGGATGGAAATGGTTTAATTTTCTAGACGATTACTGTTAATTAAGTAACTGTCTGGCTCCATTCTGTGTGTGGCTTTAAGAACCACGGCGCTGAATTCTTCAGAAAGGGTAGTTTGCAGGTAGTGTGGGTAATCGAAAGCTCTTGAGCATCTGCTTTTGATTAGTCACTCTGTGGCCCCCTAATTACTGAAAATTGGGTAATGGCCGTTTTTGTCTGCTAGGCCCAGCCTCCAGAAATGACTGGAGCACAGCAGCTTGCAGCTTTGCCCATGTTTGTGTTATGGAAATCCCTTTGGAAATCAAGAGAAACTGAATTTCAGGGCTGAAAGTGAAAAACAGGCGCCATGCAGAAGTTCAGGGGAAAGAGAAATTAGACGTTTTGTTCAGTTTTAGTGGATGTGGAAGTTTGACTGACAGGGAAAATAGGTGCTTCCCTCAGGCCAACGCTTTGAGGTAAAAGTAATCAGAAAACGGTGAGGTTTTGACTCACAGGCCTGATCACAGTTGGAAGCAGATATTCTGTAAGGTAGAATTTTGTTGATAAGTACACATTCAGAATAATCCAACACTTCCCTGAGCCTTATGCTGGGGTACAGAACAGCAAGACTGATGGTTCACTCAAGTTCTTCAGAGAGGGGCCTGATCAGTGAAAGGCCCATTATCTTATGATGGTTTGTCTTGCCTACTAAATTGATCAGGTGAAAGAGGAGAGAGAGAGAGAGAGAGAGAGAGAGAGAGAGAGAGAGAGAGAGAGAGAGAGAGAGAGAGAGAGAGAGAGAGAGAGAGAGAGAGAGAGAGAGAGAGAGAGAGAGAGAGAGAGAGAGAGAGAGAGAGAGAGAGAACGTGTGAAAAATGCAAGAAAGGGAATGTGTGAAAGAAAAATGATGGAGAAAGTGAGAGAGAATTTAAGAGTGAAAATGAGAGACAATTAGAGAAAGAAAGGAAATGGGAGAGGTAAAATGTGAGAGACAGAAAGAAGAATAAAATTGTGATTCTGCGACACAGGAAGTGAGAGAGAAAAAGGATAGAAAATAATTTTGGTTTACTTTGAAGTGTTAAAAACTTCACTCTCAGAACGTGTGACTGACTGACAAGGCTGGGATGTATAAACCAAGTCTCGCAGGCCTTGAATCCACAACATTCCTATTGATGAAGGTGATATTAGGTAGGGAGTTCTTGGATTTTGTACTGTTTTGATGAAAGAGCTGTGATGTGTAAACAAGGCAGGTTCACGAGAGTGATCCTGGGAATGAAAGGGTTAATGTATGAGGAGTGTTTGATGGCTCTGGGCCTGTACTCGATGGAGGTTAGAGAAGTGAGTAGAGATCTCATTGAAATCTAACAAAAGGCCTAGATAGAGTGGACATGGAGAGAGTGTTTCCTATAATGGGGGAGTCTAGGACCAGGGAGCACAGCCCCAGAATACAAGGATGTCCATGTGGAACAGAGATGAAGAGGAACTTCTTTAACCAGATGGTGGTGAATCTGGTTAATTCATTGCCAGAGATGGATGTGGAGGCCTCGTCATGGGGTACACCTAAAGCAGAGGTTTATAGGTTCCTGATTAGTAAGGGCATCAGAGGTTACAGGGAGAAGGCAGGACTATAAGACATAGGACCAGAATTAGATCATATGGGCCATCGAATCCACTCTGCAACTCCACCATGTTTGATTTACTATCTCTCTCAATTCTTTTCTCCTGCCTTCTCTCCATAACCTTTGACACCCTGACTAATCAAGAGCCTATCAACTTTTGCTTTAAGTATACCCAATGACTTGGCCTTCACCATCTGAGGAAAATGGTATTGAGAGGGACAATGAATCAGCCATGATGTATTGGCTCGATGGACTGAATAGTCTAGTTCTGTTCCTATGTTTTATGGTTTTATGGCAAGGAATTGTGTGACTTGGAGACTGAGGTGCTTTCCTAAACTTGTAAGAGATGTTTTACATTAGAGGTGTTAACTACAGCTCTGTGAAAAACTCTTAGGTACTTATATATAGCTTGGGTGCCTAAGACTTTTGCACAGTACTGTAGTAATTTTATGTATCGCACTGTACTGCTGCCGCAAAAAAAAAGTTCATGACCTATGCGAGTGATGATAAACGTGATTCTGATGTGGGTCTCTGTTGTGGACTGAGTGGGAAGGGGGCAGGGAGAGGGGTAATCACGGTTGGGAAAAGGAGGAAGGGAGACGGGAGGGAGCAGCACGCACCAGAGAAACGTTCTGTAATGACCACTAAACCAATTGTTTGGGATCAAATGATTCCACCTGGCATCTGCACCCGCCCCGGCACTCCTTCTCCGCCACCTGTCCCACCCGCCCCCCCCCCCCCCGCCGCGGTGCTCCACCCTCACCACTTCCAACGCCCTTTGCAAGATTTACAAATTCCCTCTGCTCCACATTGACAACTACACTATTCTGCAAAAGGTAGAATATATATATATGTGCCTCAGACTTTTGCACACTACTCTAAATGCATAGCGTATCTATCCAAGCAGAGAGGGTCACAGGTTTTAATATTTCAGTAGTATTTGAATAATCCTATATGTTAGTTGATTGAGCTTTCTTTTTCATTTAAATAATTAATTATGGGTTCTATGTATCAATACGTGAATTGCATACGGCATCACACGACCAACTGATACATGTGCACCTCGCTTAAAGTAAACGTGAAGTTAGACCAACGTGCCTGGACTCCCGTGTCTTCCTTTGGATTAGTTTATTGTTTTGAAATGACAACACTGAAGAGTTTTGGGACGTGTGTTGACGAGTTGCCCCTCAGCAGACGGATGATCCACCCAGTGACGGTGGGGAAACATTGGCTGCCTACAGTAATGGAGGAGCTGCTGACCGAGGGCCCTGGATGGTGTTGAGTTTCCCATCTGGAATGGGCTGGCCTCCGCAAGCTTCCACCGCTCCCGAGGCCTCAGCGTTAAGCACGTGAAAACCCGCATCTTTTCCGCAGCGCTGTGACTCAGAGTGGAGATGCAGAAATGAGGACTCAGTTCCTTGGGCCAGGGATGCTGTACCGGGGGGGGGGGGGGCGCGAGAATGGATTCGGGAATAGTTTGGCCTTTAGTGGCCAATGCGCAGTGCCCACGTGTCCTGACTGATGGCTGAGTCCCTGGGTTCACGTCCAGCTGGAGCTGCAGATGAATGTTTCACTTGCGTTCAACTTTAAATAACGGAATGAAATCTCCCTAAAAAAAGAACAAAATAAATAAATGTCACCGTATACTACTCTGAGCTTCATTTTCTTGCAGACATACTCAGTGGAATAAAGAAATACAATAGAATCATTGACAAACTACTTGCCAAGACTGACAAAATGACCACTGTGCAAAAGGCAAGCAGTGTAAGTACAAAAGAATGTAATAATAAAGTTAGTGAATAAAACTGAGAACTTGAGTTATAAAGTCCTTGAGTCTGTAAGTTGTGGAATCAGTTCAGTAGTTATGGTATCATGGTAGCGTAGTGGTTAGCACAACGGTTTACGGTTCAAATGGCCCAGGTTCAATCCCCGCCGATGCCTGTAAGGATTTTGGACGTTCTGCCCGTGACCGTGTGGGTTTCCTCTGGGTGCTCTGGTTTCCTCCCACAGTCCAAACACCTACCGGTCAGTAGGTTAATTGGTCATTGTAAACTGTCCCGTGATTAGGCTAGGGTTAAATTAGGCTGGGCGGTGTGTCTCAGAGTGCCAGAAGTGCCTATTCTTCACCTCATCTCAATAAATAAATGAGTTCACTGTTGAGGTGAGTGAAGTAACCCAGTCTTGTTCAGGAGCCTAATGGTTAACAACTGTTGGACCAAGTGCAGGAAAATGGAATTAATACAGCTAGGCACTGGATGGTTGGAATTGATATCATGGGCTGAAGGGCCTGTTCCTATACTGTATAAATCTATTACCCCTCAACCATCAGTCTTTTGAACCAGAGAGGTAACTTCACCCAACTTCATACACCCCCACTCTGAACCGCTTCCACCACCTTCATCTCATGTTCTTGATGTTTATTACAGACAGACATACTTTATTGATCCCGAGGGAAATTGGGTTTCATTACAGTCGCACCAACCAAGAATAGTCTAGAAATATAGCAATATAAAACCATAAATAATTAAATAATAATAGGTAAATTATGCCAAGTGGAAATAAGTCCAGGACCAGCTTATTGGCTCAGGGTGTCTGACACTCCGAGGGAGGAGTTGTAAAGTTTGATGGCCACAGGTAGGAATGACTTCCTATGACGCTCAGTGTTGCATCTCGGTGGAATGAGTCTCTGGCTGAAAGTACTAATTACTGAATATTGCTTATTTACTTATTATTGTTATTGTTTCAGTTTTTATTTGTGTAACTGCACAACTTGTAGTGGCTAAAGACCTCACCTCCATTGAGCACATCTACATGGAGCACATCAGAGATCCCTCACCACCCAGGTCATGCTCTCCTCTCGCTGCTGCCATCAGGAAGAAGGTACAGGAGCCTCAGGACTCTCACAGCAAGTGCAGGAACAGTTACTACCCCTCAGCCATCAGGCTCTTGAACCAGAGGAAGTAACTTGACTCCATTTCACTTGCCCCATCACTGAACTGTTCCCACAACCTGTAGATTCACTTTCAAGGACTCTTCATCTCATGTTCTCAATATTTATTGTTTATTTATTTATTTTTTATTACTATTTCTTTTTTTGCATTCGCACAGTTTGTTGTCTTTTGCACACTGGCTGTTTGTCCATATTATTGTTCACATATTTTTCATTGGCTTTCGTGAGTTTCTTTGTATTCATTGAGTATGCCGACAGTAAAATGAATCTCAGGGTAGTATATAGTAACATTTATGTTCCTTGATAATAATTTTATTTTGTACTTTCGAACTTTTATCATGTGCTCGCCCTTCATGAAGACAACCTGACGTATCTCAGGGGCAACTGGTGGCTCAGAATCGGAGGAGGTTCCTGCTCTTCCGGGGCGGGTTATGATTTATTCCAGAGGGAAGACAAAGTGGGGGGGGGGGGAGGTGGTGCTTGGGAATGTGGGGAGAACAAGGTGGGATGAGTGCAAGGATTGGCAGAAACGGGTGCACCATTGCAGTCCTGGCCTTGGTGGGTCCACTTCTTTGCAGTATATGACACCAGTGAGCCTGGATCATAAGTTCAGAAACTGCACAACTCTTGAGTAGCCTGTGGATTGGATAGGTGAGAAGCAGAGAGACCACACCGACTCTGCCAAGTTTCACATTAAATCAACTCAACCTAATCCCTCCCAGAGCCCGGAATTAGACAGATTTTAAGAAGTTGCCTCAAATTGATTTTAACCCTTTCTCATTCGGGAGCTTGCCGTTCCTCGCTGCGCCTTGTGGCGCATTGGGCGCCAACCTTGCCGTCTCTTTGGCCGAGTTGCACGTGTGCAAGGAGCCGGCCGGATTCGAACCCAGGACCACTCGCCTCGAAGTCCGGAGCGGATGCCGCTGCACCATGGTTCAGGAGCTTAAACAGTGCCAAACCAGAGGTCTGAACAAGACGTAAAATTACTTAAGAGCGTTACGGTCAATGTAAAATTATTACTTTTCCATCGACAAACCGAGAACACTTAACAGGCCAACTAGGCAGGGCAGCAGTTAGGTAATTATCCGCATAGAGCTGCTTACATTGAATCTGCGCTGCTTACCACAAAATAAAAAAATCATTTAGCAGGAATTCACCACTGAAAAGGATAAAGTTACAGGAAATGATACAACGATCAAGCAGTAAGAGTAGATTGCGGGATTTTTAGTTAATATTCACTTATCAGGTATTCTCTTAAATGAATTGACTGTATCCGTGCTGGATCAGCTCTGGGGATTCGAGCCAGCAAGCTGGATCATTAGATTTAGATTTGGAAACGCATTTTAATGATTGCAGCACTAATTTGAACAAGCTGCCCTGCAGATATTGAGCGTTTAATAGCTCTTTAATCAGGGACACCGTTTGATGCACTTACTGTTTCTCTGTTTTGCTTTATTCAATGGCCGCAATAAAATTTATTTACATTGTCTAGCCTTCCTTATTCCTGTGTGCTTTCCATTTATGCGAGTGCATGGGTGTCTGGCTCTTCACCACATGTGTCTCCTGGCCTCTGTGTGCCATGTATGTTGGTGCTGTGTGACGCGGGTGACTTTTCAATATCCACCGCCTGCGTTTGTACCAGTGTTGTTATTGTTCCTCTCCGCGCCTCTTGGCGCGTCGGGTGGCAACCTTGCTGTATCTTTAGCATCTTATCTGTTTTTTTTCTTAAAAGGCTGTTTGGAAAGCACGCAAGGGGCTGGCCGGATTCGAGACGGGGTCCACCGGCCTCAAAACCCGGTGTGGATGCCACTACACCAGTAGGCAACTTAAACGCATGTGAGTTTTCCTACTCCTGTATATATCAGTGTGTGTGTGTGTGTGTACGATATGCATGTGCGCGGGTCTGTGCGCACATGTATATGTTTCCACTTGTACGTGTGTGTGGCAGTCTGCCCAACTACACGTCAACGCACAGCCCCGCACACAGTTGTGCAGGCGCCTCCGCAACGTGAAGAGAGGGCTTCAGGCCCTCGAGCAACATGGAAAAGAGATACGGCACGGTAGCGTAGTGGTTAGCACAACGCTTTACAGTACGGGCGACCCGGGTTCGATTCCCGAAAGGGTTTGTCTGCTCTCCCTGTGAGCACTGGGCTTCGTCCCACAGTCCAAAGACGTACGTCCCACAGTCCAAAGATGTACCGGTTAACCATTTGGTAGGTTAATCGTTCATTGTAAACTGTTCCGTCATTAGGCTAGCTTTAAATCTCATCAGGCTAGCCTTAAATCGGGGGATCGCTGGACAGTACAGCTGAGGAAAGCCTATTCCGCCCTCTATCTCAATCAATAAACTCCAATCTCTGGGAGATTCAACAATTCAACAGCGAACTCTGGCCACAGTCCATGGGTATGTGAGTACGTTGTCTACCTGCGCGCGCGTGTGTGTGTGTGTCTGTCTGTCTGCCTTTGTGAGCGAGAGTGTGTGTATGTTGCTCTGTGCCTGGGTGCAGTAATGCTTTCTAAGAGAGCTAAATTACCAGCAACCTGAGATTCCACCATTGACTGAGAGTGACACCCGGCAGTCTGCAAGCATCTGTAAGAGGAAATGCCGGTTAAGGATTTGATTGGAGGTCCTTCATTGGGCCTGGAATGTAACCCAGGCCTGGGTTACTCTTTGATCCGAGCAGACGTGGAAGCATCAGCCATCTGGGAGGCTCCCTTTCACAACGGAGGGAGTGTATCATCAGGAACAGGTACTGGAGAAGTCTGCCCACAGAGGGCAGCATATCATCCAGTGAACGATGGCAGACTGCTTTGATTGTGCTTACAAGATCCAGCTGCAATTAAATCATGCCCCACTTTCTATCGAATTACTATTAAAGGTTCCATTGAAATAAAGCTCCTTGTTCAGACAGCAACCAACCCTACATCTCTTAAGAGATGGCAAGAAATTGGATATTTTGATGCCCAAAAAATTTTAATCTCAATGAAAGCTCCTGCAAGAGTCTAGCACAGAAAATGATTAAAATGGGCAGTTATTTCTGTTCTTTCCTACACTGAAGAAGAGAGTGCAGGTCTGAGGAGATCCAAGGGATTGGAATGGTGAATGAGGCCAGCTCTGTGAGGATCTTAGTAACTTCTCTGCAGGTTCAATTTGCTGGAAACTAAATCCTGGCCTGGAGATTAGGGCAATAAGGTGGAATCTTCAAAGACTGAAAGTACATTTATTATCAAAGGATGTATAAATCATACAACCTTGAAATTTGCTTGCTCACAGGTAGCCACAAAGCGAGAAACCCAAAAGAACCCAATTAAAGCTAAAAAAGAATACAAATTAAAAGACCAACACCCGATACATAACAGAAAGAAAGAAAAAAACACATCATGCAAACAATTGAAGTAAACAACAACATCCCAAACCAAAATCTGAGTCCTCAGATCTTCAATATCTACCTGAAGGGACGAGTAAGGATTCCAAGCATTGGCACTTTGCTTTTTCCCTCAAGTTTGGTTTTGTCCTCAAGTTACTGGTCACAACTCTGCCCCAATATATTTCTCAGAATCCTCCAGGTTGATCCATAGCGAGAAACAACATGTGCTTCACTTCTGCAGAAGGAGCCAAAGTTTTCATGTTCAATGAAGGGTGAAAGATCCCGTTACCACAAGGTGACCAAGGCACACAAATGCAGGACGATGAAGAGGAAGACCCAGGGCTCTCAGCAGTGCAGGAAAGTGATCAGGACGAGAATCAGAGTTATTATCACTGACATCAATTTGTTGTTTTGTTGTGGCAGTACAGTTCAAAGCATAAAATTACTATATTCAGATTCAGATTCAGTTTATTGTCATTTAGAAACCACAAATGCAATGCAGTTAAAAAATGAGACAACGTTCCTCCAGAGTGATATCACAAAAGCACACGACAAAACAGACTACACCGGAAAATCCACATAACGTTTGGCAATCCCCAATCCAGAGTCCGGAGAGGTTGCTGAGTATTAATATCGCGCTACCGTCTTAGCGCGTTCCCCGGAAAGGAGCTCCCAATCCACCAGACAAATAAGACCAAAATCTAAAGCTACAAGACCTGCATAAAACTACATAGTTACACCATATAGTTACAACAGTGCAAGCAATAGCATAATTGATTAAAAAACAGACCATGGGCACAGTAAAAATAGTTCAAAGATGTTAAAGGACTATAAGTTCAAAAGAAATCACCACACAGTTTCCACAAGTCCCCAGGGTCCCGACAGACTCGCCATCCCATGCCGGCGGCAGAAGGGAATACCCCCGCTATGGACTTCCATGGTGCCGCCCAACTCAGCCTCACAGACGCAGCACACACTGAAAGCGACCTGACCGCAGCGGACTCCGAGTCCATTGAACCTCCGGGCCGACGCCATTCTCCTCCGGCACAGCTTCTCTGAGCACCATCCTCTTTCGAATGTATGAAGACCGCCCCGCCAATGGCCATCGGCAACGTGACCCCGAGGACTGGGGGCCTGTTCTTCCCAGCAGAGCCCCGGACCTCACAGTAGCAGCAGCAACAAAAAAGGTCTTCCTGGAGATTTCCCGATGTTCCTCCATGCTCCCACATCCATTTTCAATTGATTATGGTTGCGCACGGCACCCCGCTTCACAAATAACAGATAATCAGCTCCGGAGTGGCTGCTGCAAGCTGCGTCGCGCCACCATCTTGGAAACAAAAAAAAAAGCATCATGTGAGGGGTTGATTTATTTGCCTGTTGAAAGCTGCTTCCACTGTGACAGTCATTGGTTGGCCCAGTCTAAGTGTGGCTGCTCTTTTGTTGCCTTTTGTGCCACGCACTGGTTTCTGGTTCGAAGCACCTCGGGGGTATAAGGACAGCACATGCCCAAGAACGACAACTCAATCTCCTGATCAGGCCTGTAGGCTTTATTCATTGAGTTCCTGCCTCGTGATTGGCTGATTTGCATTAATGAAGAGGTGTACAGGTGTACCTGATACAATAAGACCATAAGATATGGGAGCAGAATTAGGCCATTTGGCCCATCTAGTCTGCTCCATCATTTCATCATGGCTGATCCAATTTTCCTCTCAGCCCCAGTCTCCTACCTTCTCCCCGCATCCCTTCATGCCCTGACCAATTAAGAATCTATCAGCCTCTGTCTTAAACATACATAAAGACTTGGCCTCCACAGCTGCCTATGGCAAAGAATTCCACAGATTCACCACCCTGGTGAAAGAAATTCTTCATCAGTTCTGCACTAAAAGGATGCCCCTCCATTCTGAGGATATGTCCTCTGGTCTTAGACTCTCCCATCATAGGAAACATCCAGTCTATCAAGGCCTTTTGCCATTTGATAGCTTTCAGCAATGTCACCACTCGTTGTTCTGAATTCCAGTGAATACAGGCCCAGAGCCATCAAACGTTCTTCATGTGACAAGCCGTTTAATCCTGAAATCATTTTTGTGAACCTTCTTTGAACCCTCTCCAGTTTCAGCACATCTTTTCTAAGAGAAGGGCCCCAAATCTGCCCACAATACTTCAAGTGAGGACTCACCAGTGCTTTATAAATTTCCAACATTTCGTCCTTGCTTTTGTATCCTAGTCCTCTTGAAATGAATGCAAACATTGCATTTGCTTCCCTCACCGAACAACTCAAACTGCAAATAAACCTGAGGGAATCCTACACAAAGACTCCCTTTGCCTCTCAGTTTGTTTTGTATTTTCTGTCCATTTAGAAAATAGTCAATCCTTTCATTTCTTCTACCAAAGTGCATGGCCGTACACTTTCCGACACTGTATTCCATCTGTCACTTCTTTGCCCATTCTCCAAATCTGTCCATCCTCCTGTAGCCTCTCTACTTCCTCAAAACTACCTGCCCCTCCATCTGCCTTCATATTCACTGAAAACTTTGCAACAAAGCCATCAATTCCATCATCCAAATCACTGACATAGAACATGAAAAGAATCGGTCCCAACACAGACCCCTGTGGAAAAGCTCTACTCACCAAAAGCCAGTCAGAATAGGTTTCCTTCATTCCCAATAGTTGCCTCGCCAGTCAGCCACTGTTTTATCCATGCTAGAATCTTTCCTGTAATACATGGGCTCATAGCATGTTAAGCAGCCTCATGTGTGGCACCTGGTCAAAGGCTTTCTGAAAACCCAAGTACCCAACAGCAACCAATTCTCCATTGTTTACCCTGCTTGTTATTTCTTCAAAGAATTCCAACAGGTTTGTCGGGCAAAATTTTCCATTGAGGAAACCATAATGACTACAGTCCAAACACCCCGAAACCACACCCTCAATAATTGTCTCCAGCATCTCCCCAACCATTGAGGTCAGACTAACTGGCCTATAGTTTCTTTTCGTCTTCCTTTCTCCCTTCTTGACGACTGAAGTGACATTTGCAATTTTCCAGTCTTTCAGAACCATTCCAGAATCTAGTGATTCTTGAAAGATCATTACTAATGCCTCCACGATCTCTTCAGCCACCTCTTTCAGAAACCCATGGTGTATACCATCTGGTCCAGGTGGTCTTGTCTACCTTCAGACCTTTCAGTTTCCCAAGAACCTTCTCTGTAGTTATGATAACTTCACACACTTCACGTCACTTCTCTTTCACACTTTATGTATCTGAAGAAACTTTTGGTATCCTCTTTAATGCTATTGGTTAGCTCCTGAATTCCATCTTTACCTTCTTAATTACTGCTTAAGTTGTCTTCTGTTGTTTTTTAAAAGCTTCTCAATCTGCTAACTTCCCACTAACTTTTGCTTTATAATATGCCATCTCTTTGGCTTTTATATTGGCATTGACTTCTCTTGTTAGCCATGGTTGTGTCATCTTTCCTTTAGAATACCTCTTCCTCTTTGGGGTGTATATATTCTGTGCCTTCCAAATTGCTTCCAGAGATTCCAGCCATTGCTGCTCTGCTGTCAGCCCTGTTAGTGTTCTTTTCCACTCAATTCTGGCTAATTCCTCTCTCACGCCTCTGTAGTTCCCCTTACTTCCCTGAAATACTGATACATCTGACTTCAGCTTCTCCTTCTCAAAGGAAGTTTGGAGAGAGCATCCAAAGTGATATACCTGTTGTTGAGGGGGGATGGCCACAGGGGTACCCTCAATGGCTCCTTAACCTGTTCCTTTCCTGACTGTCACTCAACTTCCTGTGTCCTGTACCTTGGGTGTAATTACCTCTCTGTATGTCTTATCTACCACCCCCCCTCAGCTTCCCAAATGATCTGGGGTCCATCCAGTTCTTTAATGCAGTTTGTTAGAAGCTGCTGCCAGGTGCACTTCTTGCAGTTTTAGTCGTCAGGGACACTGGAGGTCTCCCTGCCTTCCCACGTCCTGCAAGAGGAGCATCTCACCATCCTGCCTGACAGCTCTACTGTCCTAGCTGCGCAGATATAAAGAAGAGAAGGAGAAAAAAACTCGGGCTGTTCTTTCCTTCGCTTTCTCTAAGCGAGGCCTCAAGTTCACGGGCTCTATCCACTCAGATGACGGCCGCTGCAACAATGGCTGCTGTGCTTGCCCCTGCCTTCCTTTAACTTGCTCTTACTAAACAATCCTAAATGGTAATTGGTCGCCCGCCAAAGCTCTTTCTCACTGCCGCCACCTTCTGTCCTCGGTTAGTGAACTTGATTGAAGACCCCACGCCTCCAAACTTCCAACGTCCGGATTGCCCGCAGGTCAAAGGTCTTTTTTTCGGAACTTGGTCTCTTTCCTGTGTCTCCTGGACCTGCTTCTGTCATGACCAGTGCTGAAGGGCAATTGGGAAAGAGCATTGCAGAGATAGAAAGCGACCCCCCCCCTCCACTTAGTTTGATTCATTAAGTATTTGTCTGTAACGTGCTTAGTTCTTCAGTCTTCTAATTTGGGAAGTTTAATGTAGCACCCATAGAGTAAAAGGGTGACTGAATGTTCAGTGTTGTATCTCTGTGTAGTTTAGATGGGCACTTGTTTAGCTTGATGCCCAGTCCAGTGTCTCACTGTTCATTTATAAACAGATGGTTAATGTCGCCATTCAGAAACTGACTCTCCTGTTTCACTCAACGGATCCCCGAATCAGTCTACAATACGTTACAAAATAAATTGTGCAAAAGATGAATAATGAGGTGGTGTTCATGGAACGGTCAGAGCCCTGATTGCAGAGAAGCAGAACCTATTCTTAAAACATTGAGTGGGGGTCTTCAGGCTCCTGGACCTCCTCCCGATGACCGTAATGAGAAGAGAGTGAGGGTGAGGGTCATTAATGGTAGATGCTGCCTTTTTGAGACACTGCCTTTTGAAGGAACCCTCATTGGTGAGTAGGGTTGTTTTTATGATGGAAATGGATGAGGTTACAACCCTCTGCAGCCACTTGTGACCCTGTGCACTGGAGCCTCCATGCCAGGCATTGATGCAACCAGTTAGAATGCTCTCCACTGTACATCTATAAAAATCTGCAAGAGTCAAATCCCGAATCTCCTCAAACTCCTACTGAAGTATAGCCAGTGGTGTGTCTTCTTCATGATTGCATCTTCAGGATAGATCATCCGATGCTGACTCAGGTTCTGGGTCGATGTGCAAGATCCTGCACTGTGATAAGTTGGAACATTAAGGGACTCAAGCCCGCTTCCAGAGGTTTGAGTACAAGACCAAGGCTGAGGGTTCAATGTAGCACCAAGACTAGGATGTCATCTTTTGGATATCTTCGCCTTTCCTACCAGAGCGGATATTGAAGATTTCGAAGGTCAGAAGTTGAAAGGTCCAATTTAACGTGAGAGAAATGGGTACAATATACATCATGAGATGCTTTTTCTTGGCAAACATCCACGAAAACAAAGAAGTGTCCCAAAGAATGAATGACAGATAAGAACCCGAAAGTACTCCCCCCACCACCACCAGCTCCCCTCCCTCCCACGCAGAAGCGGCAGCGAGCAACAATCCCCCACTCCCCCCATGGCAAAAAAAATCAAGCATCGGCACCGCCATCAAGCACTCAAACATGAGCAAAGCAATAGCAAAGACATAGACTTGCAGTTTCCCCAAAGATTTTGCGTTACACCCAGCGTTCGGCATACCGCAGATTCTCTCTCTCCCTAATAAGGGAGGAAAAGGTGTCTCCATTTGCCCAGTGAGCAGGGAGACATAACAAACAGCTCGCTGGCTTACGATGTTAAAAGTCCATTACGTCGCTTTTCTCCAGCTTTGTGCCCGAAGACGGCAAAGATCTCGGGATTTCGGGCCCACAGCCTATATCCCGACTCCCCCCGGCAACACAGGGGTCTCCTACCGTGACACCAACCCTTGATCCTCCCGACTCCAGAGCCCCGAGATTTTAGGCTTCTGAGTTCAAGTCAGGCTGTCGGGCCAAACCCTTGAACAAAGGCCAGTCCTGAAACCCCAAGAACGGGTCCCGTTCCCGCAAAGAACCGAAGCCAGCGTGTTAACCCCAGGTCAGGGTCTTCAAAAGAACCCTGAGAGGGAAAAATAAAGATATTAAAGATGGAAATAGAGCCGTTTCCGATGATGCAAGCAAAGGACTGGCTGCTTAGCACCATCTTAACTTTGCTCTACCCGCCATATTAGTCATAGAAGACTCACCCCAATCTCTGAGCCAATGTTTATTTTCCAACCAATTCCACTAATCTAGATTATCTGGCCAATGTCTTTGCCTGGTTTTTGGGATCTTGTTCTGGATTAGCTGCTGAGTTGTGAAACAAGGGCTACAAAAATAAAATCCTTAATTTCTATTATTTTAATGGTCAAGCAAGTAACTTATTGAAGCTTTGGAAATCTTGGCCGGAGGCTATTGTGTTAAGTGGCGACCATCACCATCATTATGTGTCATGTCGCACGACGTAGGCAGTCGAGGTCTCATGACCATGATTGCTCTTGGCAAATAGTGGAGGTAGGTCTCTCAAATTGAATGATTTATTTCAAGCGGGCAACCAGCTGCCCAGGGATAGATGCAGCAAAGTTCTACACAAGATCAAGGTCTGGAATTGGCTCAAGAACATAGAAGCAGGAACTATTAACTCACTGGAGCACCCATCGGATGATGAGACTGGAGTAATAAGGTCATGTGTCTGGGATGTCCAGCCCTGGAATGTCATGGTCCGTTCCGTGAAGTCCGCGTTCTGGTTCAGGGTCCGGTCCGTGGACTCCGGACTCCGGGTCTTCTGGCTGTCCCTTGTTTCATTTGGGCTTAATCACAGGCACCTGATTCTTATATTGGTGCTGGAATATAAGTGGCCCTGGGTTTGAGTGTGGGTGCTGGTCTGGTCAGTTGCCCGTCCTTGCCTCTGTTGGGTAAGTCAGGCCATCTTTGCTGTTACCCTGAAGCTGAACTGTTCCCTTCCCTTCCCTTCCCTTCCCCTTCTTTCTGTAGCCCTTGGCTGGAGCCCCACCTAGATCCGGAGTCCGAGCCCGAGTCAAGACCCAGGTTCCGGGTCCCTGTCCAGTCTCTGGCTCGGAGTCCTTGTCCAGGTCCCACTTTCCCAGTCTAGTCCTAGCCCAGGCCCTGTATCCTAGTCTTGTCCAGTGTCATTTCTTCCCCAATTCCCTTGCTTTCTTATCACATCTAGTCCTGTCCCTGGTACTTCGGTGTCTGTGTCTTGCATTTTGGTCCACTCTCAACGCCCACCTTGTGACGTGGAATGATACAGACTGTCAAGCCTTCCAGTTTTGTACCTTACATCCACTCTCCCTCTAGCAGCCTTCCCCTGCCATTCCTAATACCCCCAGCCCCATCTTTGTGTTGTCCATCAGACAACCTGCAACCCCCAGCGTTTTTCATTTCTTTGATGGGCTCCAGCACTCACCTGCCCTCGGTGCAATGACCCGATTCCCTCAATCTGCCATCCTCAGGGTTACCTTCTCCCAATTTCGCTTTCCAGTTATGACGTTCCTGATCCTGCCTTTCATCCAAAGTGGGCCAGTCCAGAGATTAAAACCCACAAATCTCAGTGAATGCCCGAATTGAGGAGTTGGTTGAGGTTCCCTTTGTGGTAGACCATAATTAGGAGCAGAATTAGGCCATTTGGCCCATCGAGTCTAGCCACCCACTGAATGCTCAGGCCGTCTCTGATTGTCTCCGAATGTTCTCATCTTTCATTAGATTCAAAACTCCCTTATTTCACTAATGACAATTTTGACCACAGAGCTGGGTTTCTGGGACACTGATGCGTAATTGAAGTTCAGTGCGTTAAAGCTGTATAAGATTCCACGGATTAAATTCTAGATGCCCTCTTCTCCCCCCCCCCCCCCCTTAAAGGAAGTATGTGAGAGCTTTTGTGAAGGTTCAAAAGAGGTTTATCAGGATGCTGTCTGGATCAGAAAGCATAAGAAGAAGATGAACAAGTTTGGGTTGTCTTTTGAGCAGCAGAGGCTGAGGGAGGGCCACATAGAAGTGTGTAAAATTATGAGTGTCATAATTTGGATAGACAGCTAGTAACCATATAACCATATAACAATCACAGCACGGAAACAGGCCATCTCAGCCCTCCTAGTCCGTGCCGAACTCTTAATCTCACCTAGTCCCACCTACCCGCACTCAGCCCATAACCCTCCATTCCTTTCCTGTCCATATACCTAACCAATTTTACCTTAAATGACACAACTGAACTGGCCTCTACTACTTCTACAGGAAGCTCATTCCACACAGCTATCACTCTCTGAGTAAAGAAATACCCCTTCGTGTTTCCCTTAAACTTCTGCCCCCTAATTCTCAAATCATGTCCTCTCATTTGAATCTCCCCTACTCTCAATGGAAACAGCCTATTCACTTCAACTCTATCTATCCCTCTCAAAATTTTAAATACCTCGATCAAATCCCCCCTCAACCTTCTACACTCCAACGAATAGAGACCTAACTTGTTCAACCTTTCTCTGTAACTTAAGTGCTGAAACCCAGGTAACATCCTAGTAAATCGTCTCTGCACTCTCTCTAATTTATTGATATCTTTCCTATAATTTGGTGACCAGAACTGCACACAATATTCTAAATTTGGCCTTACCAATGCCTTGTACAATTTTAACATTACATTCGAACTTCTGTACTCAATGCTTTGATTTATAAAGGCCAGCGTTCCAAAAACCTTCTTCACCACCCTATCTACATGAGACTCCACCTTCAGGGAACTATGCACTGTTATTCCTAGATCTCTCTGTTCCTCTGCATTCCTCAATGCCCTACCATTTACCCTGTATGTTCTATTTGGATTATTGTGCCAAAATGTAGAACCTCACACTTCTCAGCATGAAACTCCATCTGCCAACATTCAGCCCATTCTTCTAACCAGCATAAATCTCCCTGCAAGCTTTGAAAACCCACCTCATTATCCACAACACCTCCTACCTTAGTATCATCGGCATACTTACTAATCCAATTTACCACCCCATCATCCAGATCATTTATGTATATTACAAACAACATTGGGCCCAAAACAGATCCCTGCTAGTCACCGGCCTCCATCCCGATAAACAATTATCCACCACTACTCTCTGGCATCTCCCATCTAGCCACTGTTGAATCCATTTTATTACTCCAGCATTAATACCTAACGACGGAACCTTCTTAACTAACCTTCCATGTGGAACTTTGTCAAAGGCTTTGCTGAAGTCCATATAGACTACTTCTATTGCCTTACCCTCGTCAACATTCCTCGTAACTTCTTCAAAAAATTCAATAAGGTTTGTCAAACATGACCTTCCACGCACAAATCCATGCTGGCTACTCCTAATCAGATCCTGTCTATCCAGATAATTATTAATACTATCTCTAAGAATACTTTCCATTAATTTACCCACCACTGATGTCAAACTGACAGGTCTATAATTGCTAGGCTTACTTCTAGAACCCTTTTTAAACAATGAAACCACATGAGCAATACGCCAATCCTCTGGCACAATCCCCGTTTCTAATGACATCTTAAAGATCTCCGTCAGAGCTCCTGCTATTTCTACACAAACTTCCCTCAAGGTCCTGGGGAATATCCTGTCAGGACCCGGAGATTTATCCACTTTTAAATTTCTTAAAAGCGCCAGTACTTCCACCTCTTTAATTGTCATAGGTTCCATAACTTCCTTACTTGTTTCCTACACCTTACACAATTTAATATCCTTCTCCTTAGTGAATACCGAAGAGAAGAAATTGTTCAAAATCTCTCCCATCTCCCTCGGCTCCACACATAGCTGACCACTCTGATTCTCAAAGGGGCCAATTTTATCCCTCACTATCCTCTTGCTTTTAATATAACTGTAGAAACCTTTCAGATTTACTTTCACTTTATTTGCCAAACCAACCTCGTATCTTCTTTTAGCTTTTCTAATCTTTCTTAAGATTCCTTTCACATTCTTTATATTCCTCGAGCAATTCCTTTACTCCATGCTGCCGATATCTATTGTAGACATCCCTCTTTTTCCGAACCAAATTTCTAATATCTCTTGAAAACCATGGTGCTTTCAAACCTTTAACCTTTCCTTTCAACCTAACAGGAACATAAAGATTCTGTACCCTCATAATTTCACCCTTAAATGACCTCTATTTCTCTATTACATCCTTCCCATAAAACAACGACCCAATCCACCCTCTCTAAATCCCTTTGCATCTCCTCAAAGTTAGCCTTTCTCCAATCAAAAATCTCAACTCTAGGTCCTGTCCTGTCCTTCTCCATAATTATATTGAAGCTAATGCTATTGTGATCACTGTTATGGAAACAGCAATGAAGAATCTTTCTATACAGACAAAGACAGAGGACCTTCATTGCAGCCCTGAACATAACGGGCAAGAAGTAAGTTGATAGGCACATAATGTGCAGAGCATGAAGGGATATGGACATTGTGCAGGCAGAAAGGATTAGCTTAAATAGGTATTTCATTACCACTTTAATTAGTTCAGCACACATACACTCTGGGCTGAAGGACTTGTTCCCGTGCTGTACAGTTCCACGTTCAGGCTCAGAATTTTATCTGACTGGCTCTTTGAAATGCCAGGCAGAAACAGCCACCGTTAAGCGTCGACACGAGGAAGTCTACAGATGCTGGAAGTCCAAAGCAGCACACGCAATCCGCTGGAGGAACTCAGCAGGGCAGGCAGCATCTATGGAAGTGAACAGAGAGTCGACGTTTCGAGCCCAGACCCTTCTTCAGGACTTTTCCATAGAACCATAGAACATTACAGCACAGAAACAGGCCTTTTGGCCCTTCTTAGCTATGCTGAACCATTTTTCTGCCTAGTCCCACTGACCTGCATCTGGACCATATCCCTCCATACCCCTCTCATCCATGTACCTCAGCCCCTCCCCCCCCCCCAATGTTCCCTTTAAACTTTTCCTCCTTCATCCTTAACCCATGTCCTCTGGTTTTTACCTCCCCTAATCTCATTGGAAAAAGCCTGCTTGCATTCACTCTGTCTATAACCATTATACCTCTACCAAATCTCCCCTCATTCTTCTATGCTCCATGGAATAAAGTCCTAACCTATTCAACCTTTCTCTGTAACTCAGTTTCTCAAGTCCTGGCGACATCCTTGTAAACCTTCTCTGCACTCTTTCAACCTTATTAATATCCTTCCTGCAATTCAGTGACCAAAACTGTACACAATACTCCAAATTCGGCCTCACCATTGCCTTATACAACCTCACCATAACATTCCAACTCTTATACTCAATACTTTGACTTATAAAGGCCAGGATTTCTAAATGTCATAGAAGGATTTGATTTGGTCTAATTTAGGGTTAAGGTTGAGACCCGACAGCCTTAGAGAGATGCCTGTTTCTGAGGTATTTCACCGGCCGATGAGCAAGAGGTAGGCACGAAGCCAGGGAGGGGCCTGAGCCAGATATAATAGCAATGCTTAAGAAGCATTTAGACCAGGAGTTCCCAACTTTGTTTTATGCCATGGATCAATACCATTAACCACCAGGTTGGGAACCAGTGATTCAGATAGACACATGAACAAACAAGCAATGGAAGCATATGGACCATATGCAGGTGGTTGGGATTAGCTAGACTGGCATCATGAACAGTGCAGGCATTGTGGGCTGAATGGCCTGCTCCTGTACTGTTCTATGCAAGGGCTAATCCTACAAATTAATATAAAGTGAAACGAGGCGACAGGAATCATCGTTTGTTACGTGCTGTGTCGTAGGACATGGGCGATCATGGTCTTTCCATGACTATGATTATTCTCGGCAATTTTTTTATCCCAGGAGTGGCTTGCAAGACGGGTGACCCCCCCTCCCCACCCAGCCATTATCAATACTCTTCAGAGATTGTCAGTGGTCGATAACCAGGACTTGTGAAAGGAATACATTTACAATAAATAACCAATAGAAAGAGATTGATTATAATTGGAAAACATGTGGAGTAAACCTGGAATGAGAAATTAGATGGGAGAGAGAGTGAAGCAATAGCCGATAGTGCTAAATACATCTTCACCTTTGACAAATGTCATAAATGTTAGTCAACTTGCTGAGTATTGGCAATATATTTTTAGCATCTGTGGTGTTTTAAAATTTTCTTTTGTGAGGGAGTGGGAGAGAGGTAATGAGAAAGCAGAAAAACGGAATGTGAAAAAAATTGGAGGAAAGAAAATGTGGACAAAAGAGAGAGCAGTTGGAGGAAAAAAAGAGGTGAGAGACAGACCACAAAGGAGAGAAAGAGAGATGTACAGTACTTAGGTATATACAAAGCTTGGGTGCCTAAGACTTTTGCACAGTAATGTAGTAATTTTATGTATTGCACTGTACTGCTGCCACAAAAAAAAACAAATTTTATAACATATGTGAGTGATGATAAACCTAAATCTGTTACCAGTCTCTATTGTGGACTGAGAGTGGGAAAAATAGGGGCAGGGAGAGAGGAATCATGGTTGGGAATGGGGGAAGGGAGTGGGAAGCACCAGAAAGACATTCTGTAATGATCAATAAACCAGTTCTTTGGAATCAAATGACCCTGCCTGGTGTCTCGGGGATGGGTGTGTCTGCAACTGCACCAAACCCGCCCCCCCCCAGACACTCCTTCTCTGCCACCTGTCCCACAGCGCTCCACTCTTGCCATTCCCAACATCCTTTGCTTCCACCAGATCTGCACACTCACTCTACGCTCCACGTTGACAAATTATTTGAGAAAAAAATAGAGAAAAATGGACCAGTGGGCTTGTTCTGCTGAATGTGGGAGATTTCATGTTGTTTTGTGATAATTGAAGTCTGAAGGATTGAAAAATAACGATTGAAGTGAGTGAGAATGTCAGGATAAATGAGAGAATTGGAAAGTGAAAGTAGATTAGAGTCTTTAAGGCTACGTCCATGCTACACTGGATAAATCCGTAATCAAAGCTTTTTCTCTTCGTTTTTACCCTCCATCCACACTAAAACAGCATTTTTGTCCCCTGAAACCTGAGCTTTTCAGAAACGCTTTCCAGGGTGGGTATTTTTAAAAATGCTGCTCGGACAGATCAGTGTGGACGGGGTAACCTGAGAAATCTGAAAACGCTGTCAGACAGCAGCGCACCATTTTATTGTTTTCCTGAACGCAACCTAACAATTTCAGAACAGACGGCAACGAGACTGAAGCCAGAAGAGTTAGAAATGTACTCACCAAATACTTTGACCCATAACTTACTGAATAAATAAGTATACTCACTTTGCCCTGTTTTCTGTCCTTGCTCGTATGAAGGTGGTTTACCTATTTATGCAAGTACTTCTCTGACAATAGATGTGTAACAGCCGAATGTAACATTGTATTGAAATACAAGGTAACACTGATGTGGACATGTTTTATACATTTAACAAGGTGCTTTATTAATGCAACAGAGTTAGTCAGTTTTTCAATGTTCGTCGTCAGCCGGGTCAATCTGTCCGTGAACTCCCTGTCCGTTGCCGCCGTACACTCCAGTATTTGTTTTTACTTTTAAGTTCTCCTGCATGAGAGTCAACAACTGTCTGTCGTTTTAATTTTTTCTAGTCTGTAACTACAGAAACACACACTTTTACGGCGAGATTTGACACAAAACATGTTGCTTGTTTGCGGTAGATGTGTCCTGCGCATGCACAGTAGGAGATACGCCAAAATTTCCGTTTCAATGTGGACAGAGATATTTTTAGAAATGCATCGTGTGGACGCCTATTGTTTTTATGCGAAACCGGCGTTTTCAAAATTATCCGGTCTAGTGTGGATGTAGCCTCAGAGGAAGAGTGAGAGTAAGGTCAAAGTGAAGGGAGAGACCATGACAGTTGGAGATCAAAAAGAGAAGATGGAGGGAAAGAGTAGGGAAGGAACAGAGGGGAGAATGGAGGAGTTGAGAAAGAGACTGGATGGATGAAGACCGGAGAACAGGAAAAGGTTAGGAAGCATGATAGAGGGCTGCAGGGAAGCTGAGAGCAGTGAGATACAGAGAAGGTTAGAGAGAGGTAGCTAAGGAAAGAGGGAGTGAGAAACCATATAACAATTACAGCACGGAAACAGGCCAACTCGGCCCTTCTAGTCCGTGCCGAATGCTTACTCTCACCTAGTCCCACCAACCTGCACTCAGCCCATAACCCTCTGTCAAGTCCCCCCTCAACCTTCTACGCTCCAAAGAATAAAGACCTAACTTGTTCAACCTTTCCCTGTAACTTAGGTGCTGAAACCCAGTAAATCTTCTCTGTACTCTCTCTAATTTGTTGACATCTTTCCAATAATTCAGTGACCAGAACTGTACACAATACTCCAAATTTGGCCTCACCAAAGAAGGGAGAGGAAGTGGGAATGATTAACAGAGGAAGAGAGAAGGTTGGAAAGAAGGAGAGAAAAGTAGAGATGTTAGAGATTGAGAGAGAGGAAAGAGAAGTGGGGCTTGAGGGGGGACTTGACAGAGGTATTTAAAATTATGAGGGGGATAGATTGAGTTGATGTGGATAGGCTTTTTCCATTGAGAGTAGGGGAAATTCAAACATGAGGACATGAGTTGAGAGTTAAGGGGCAAAATTTTAAGGGTAACACGAGGGGGAACTTCTTTACTCAGAGAGTGGTAGCTATGTTAAACGAGCTTCCAGTAGAAGTGGTAGAGGCAGGTTTGATATTGTCATTTAAAAAAAAATTGGATAGGTATATGGACAGGAAAGGAATGGAGGGTTATGGGCTGAGTGCAGGTCGGTGGGACTAGGTGAGAGTAAGCATTCGGCACGGAGCGCGGAGGTGAGCAAGAGAGAAATGAAGAAAGAGAGAATGGAGAGAGAAAGTGAAGGTTGGAGGGAGGAGAAAATTAGAAATTGAAAGAAATTTGGGGAGAGGACTGGAGAGACAGGAGAAAGGGGGAGAGGGGTGAGGAGAGTGGGAAGTGGGGAATTGGGAGTGGTGGTGAGGGGGCAAGAGGGGAGAGAAGGGAGAGAGGGGGAGTGGAGAGAAGGGAGAGAGATGAGAGGGGGAGAGTTGGAAAGAGTAGTGGGGAGAAAGGAGAGAGAAAGAGAGGGGGAGAGAGAGAAAGAGAGCTGGAACAGATTGTGGGAGAGAGAGAAGGTTAAAAGTAGGAGTGTGAGAAAGTTGGTGGGTGTTTGAGAGCAAAAGTTGGTGATGTTTGAAAGGAAAGGAAAGACTGCTACAACTTAAGTCCAGGCTGGAACAGAAGCCTAGCTCAAAGCTTATTACTTTTGTCTCATCAAGCCTGTCTTCTAAAAGGCCTCCATTTGTCTGAAAGACACTGAAGCAATATTTTCTGCAAATCTGTTATCAGTCAGAATCCTGAAATTCCTCAGGCTACTGGTTGCTTTAAAGAAAATTAATGCTTGCCTTTTTCTAGTCTCAGAATCTCCTAAATTGTTTTTCAGCCAATTAATAATTCTGTGCTGTTAACGTGCAATTACTATTGAAATATATGAAATCCCCAAACCCACACTGGTCACTGCATGGTCCTAGAAACATTGTTCCGAACATCCCTGTCAATATTGTGGTCTGAGTGATTTGAAAGGCGAGCGGTTTCTCAGGCATCAGAATCAGGTTTAATATCACCAGCATAAGTCATGGAATTTGTTATGTTAGTGGCAGCAGTACAATGCAAAACAGGTTAAATATATATAAAAATTAATTGTAGTAACAATACAGTATATATGTACATTAAATAGTTAAACTAAAAATAGTGGATATATTCTCAAGACATATTATTTCCAAATTTCCCGTCTCCCCTCTTTCCCTCCCTCTCCCCTATCCCTCTCCCTTTCCCTCTCCCCTACCCTCCCCTCTCTCCCTCTCCCCCTCCTATCCCTCCCTCCATCTCCCTTTCCCTCTCCCCCTCTCCCCCTCTCTCCCCTCCCCTCTGCCTCTCCCTCTCTCCCTCCCCTCTCCCTCAAGAACACCGTGGTTCTTACAGATGTTCTTGGGGAAAGGGAGCCCTGGCTCCACGCCTCGTCTGAAGAGCAGACATCCCTGGCACCGATGCTGTCTACCTCATGCTAGAACCCATCCCCAAGCTCCCTGCGGGGAACTGGAATCTGCGACATGATTTTTATGGAGAAGTTGGTGCACCGTGCAAGGAGAACAGGCAGCAGATTACACTGCAGCCTCATGGTCCAGAGGCGTGGGTTTGACCCTGACTTCTGATGCTGTCAGTGTGGAGTTTGCATGTTCTCCCTCTGACTGTCAGCTTCTCTGAGTACATAAAGGCGTACTGATGGGCGTTTCTGCATTTTGTTTCTTTTCCCCCTTTTGAACCACCTTGATGAACGGATTGATCTGTCTGGAGTTAAAATTGGAAGGTTTGTTATTGTCACACGTACCGAGACGCAGTGAAAGACTTGTCTTCAATATTTTGGAAGGCATTCAAAACGAAAGCCTTTCGCCATAACTTGACAATAATACGCCAAACAGGAATCTAAGATTAATAGTAAACGCAGAATTTTTTTTTTTGCAGATGCTGGAAATCCAAAGCAAAATACTGGAGGAATGCAGCAGCTCAGACAGCACCTATGGAAATGAATAAGCCGTCGATGATTTGGCCCGAGATCCTTGCTCAGGACTGGAAAGGAAGATGACAGAACAAAAAGGTGGGGTGGAGGGTGATGCACCATCAATAACTCTCTCTGAGACGTGAAGGCGAGATATCGGCTTTTATTGACTGGAAGAAGGAACAAGCAGTGAGTGACCACCATACAACATCCTGGAGACTGAGAGGCCGGGCTCAGGCCTCGATCGCCTTTATACCGGGGTCTGTGGGAGGAGCCACAGGAGCAGTCAGCAGGGGACGTGTCCAGACAGGTATACGTAGTTCACCACAGAGGGGAAGGAGGATAGCTAGAAGCTGATAGATGAAGCCAGCTACATGGAACATAGAAATCTGCAACTCATTACAGGCCCTTCAGCCCACAATGTTTTGCTGACCATGTACCCCACTCTAGAAACTGTCTAGTACTACCCTACCACATAGCCCTGTATTTTTCTAAGATCTGTCTAAGTCTCTTAAAAGAGCCTATTGAATCCGTCTCCACCACCTTTGCCAGCAGTGCATTCCATGCAACCATGATGCTCAGTGTGAAAATCTTATCCCTGACATCCCCTCTGTACCTACTTCCAAGCACCTTAAAACTATGCCCCCTTGTGTTAGTCAATTCAGCCCTGGGAAAAAGCCTCTGACTATCCACACTATCAATGCCTCTCATCATCTTATACACCTCTATCAGGTCACCTCTCATCCTCCGTCACTCCAAGGAGAAAAGGCCAAGTTCACTCAACCTATTCTCATAAGGTACTCCCCCCAATCCAGGCAACATCCTTGTAAATCTCCTCTGCATCCTTTCTACGGTTTCCACGTCCTTCCTGTAGTGAGGCGACCAGAACTGAGCATAGTAGTTCAAGTGGGGTCTGACCAAGGTCTTATGTAGCTGCAACATTACCTCTTAGCTCTTGAACTCGAGAGGTGGTAACAGTAAAGGGCTGGAGAGGAAGGAATCTGATAGAAAAAGAGAGTGGACCATAGGGGAAAGAAAAGGAGGAGACCCAGGGAAGGTCATTGTCAGGTGGGAAGTGGTAAGGGCCTGAGTGGGGAATAGAAGAAAAGCGGGGGGGGGGGGGGGGGGTAACAAAAAGTTTGATTAGGTTACAGAGAAATAAATGAGTTGGTGCAGTTGACCTGAACCAGTATGGACTTAGTGGGCTGAACAACCTCCTTCTAGGTCAGGAAGGAAATGAAACGCCCTGTTTGAAAGAAGAGACCCTGGTTAGCGGAAGGCACAGCAAATGCTGGAGGATCAGAGGGCATCGATGGAGAGGAATAAACAATCGGCATTTCAGGCCAAGACCCCTCATTAGGAGATCAGAGTCTGGTGAGTGGGCCTCCAAAATAGATCACAATCTCCCTCCTAGCAAACCTCTGCCTCCTCACTATTTTAACTTTGCTCCCGATCGCAGGATGAGGTTTTGTTTTCAATGGTGAAGCTGAGACAACCAGCCTGGCATCTCCTCATGACCTCAGCATCCCTGTGAGGGTTTGGTGGAAAATTAAAGTCACTTGAAATGAAATAACAAGAAAAATTAATTTCTTTCGATGCTGATCAAACCTTTTAGCTGTTGCCGCTATTAATTCCTCCCCAGCACATTCAGGGTTGCAGTAAGTGCTGTTAAAAGGGCCCTTTGTTCTATTTTTACACGACGCTTTAACAGGCTGTAATTGTAGCAATCAATCGCTATTTTGCTGAAATTCTCTCCCCATCAGGAGTTTTAGGTGACAGCTAGACAGCCAGCTAAACTGTCTCACTCCCTTTCAATGAGAAAGTTGAATCGCTCGATTGTTGGCAACCGGGTCTAAACCCAGGGGAGACGCAAGGACTGAAGCCCTGAGTGCACTCGGACTGTCGCCATGATGATTCCCTGTCACGTGACCCTGTGGCTCATCGGCCATTGTCATGAAGGGGTTCAGAGGGCTGCAGTTCAGAACCTTTTACAATGCACACGAAACGCTGGAGGGACTCGGCAAGTCAGTCGGCATCTATGGAGGGCAATAAACAGTCGCGGTTTCGGCCCTCCCGATAAAGGGTCTCAGCCTGAAACGTCGAAGATCTATTTCCTTCCAAAGATGCTGCCTGACCCGCTGAGTACCTCCCACAGCCTGCAGGAAATCCGCAGATGCTGGAAACCCCCAGAAAATTCAGGAGGAACTCGGCAGCATCTGGGCGTTTGACGTCCAGATTTCCAGCGTCCAAAGAACGATCTCTCTCCCTCGAAGGAGAGAGAGCTTGTCGGAGTTGTTGAAGTGCTGGCTCATGATCTGTGGTTTTGATGGATTCTAAATCAACGTCTCTTTGGGGGCTTTCGTTATTTCTTGCATGGGGTGGGGGTGGGGTTGGTGCAGGTGGGGGGAGAGAGGGGGAGGGTCAGGGGGGAGGGGAGCTTTGGGGTCACTATCATTCATTCTTTGGGATTTCTTGTTTCATGGATGTTTGTGAAGAGTATGAATTTCAAGTTGTATGCTGTATACATTCTCTGATATTAAATGGATCAATTTGAACCATTTGAAAAGGAACCTAAGGGGAAACTTCTTTACACAGAGACAGATACAGTATCTCTGTGGGGCGAAAAGGATATTTGTCTAAATATGTGCATCAGAGGGATGTAGGCCAATTGTATGCAAGTAAGTTGTATGCAAGAGGGTTGTGACTAGTGGTGTCCCACAAGGATCTGTTCTGGGACCTCTACTTTTTTGTGATTTTTATTAACGACCTGGATGTGGGGGTAGAAGGGTGGGTTGGCAAGTTTGCAGACGACACAAAGGCTGGTGGTATTGTGGATAGTGTAGAGGATTGTCGAAGATTGCAGAGAGACATTGATAGGTTGCAGAAGTGGGCTAAGAAGTGGCAGATGGAGTTCAACCTGGAGAAGTGTGAGGTGGTACACTTTGGAAGGACAAACTCCAAAGCAGAGTACAAGGTTAATGGCAGGATACTTGGTAGTGTGGAGGAGCAAAAGGATCTGGGGGTACATGTCCACAGATCCCTGAAAGTTGCCTCACAGGTAGATAGGGTAGTTAAGAAAGTTTATGGGGTGTTAGCTTTCATAAGTCGAGGGACAGAGTTTAAGAGACGCGATGTAATGATGCAACTGTATAAAACTCTAGTTAGGCCTCACTTGGAGTACTGTGTCCAGTTTTGGTCGCCTCACTATAGAAAGGATGTGGAAGCATTGGAAAGGGTACAGAGGAGATTTACCAGGATGCTGTCTGGTTTAGAGAGTACGGATTATGTTCAGAGATTACGGGAACTAGGGCTTTACTCTCTGGAGAGAAGGAGGATGAGAGGAGACATGATAGAGGTGTACAAGATATTAAGAGGAATAGACAGAGTGGATAGCCAGCGCCTCTTCCCCAGGGCACCACCGCTCAGTACAAGAGGACATGGCTTTAAGGTAAGGGGAGGGAAGTTCAAGGGGGATATTAGAGGAAGGTTTTTCACTCAGAGAGTGGTTGGTGCGTGGAATGCACTGCCTGAGTCAGTGGTGGAGGCAGATACACTAGTGAAGTTTAAGAGACTATTAGACAGGTATATGGAGGAATTTAAGGTGGGGGGTTATATGGGAGGCAGGGTTTGAGGGTCAGCACAACATTGTAATGTGCTGTACTATTCTATGTTCTAAGTCTAGTGTGCTGGGTCAGCATGGAAGTGTTCATGGATCTCTGGTTTTCTTCTTTTGAAATCTACAATCAGTTCTTTAGTTTTATTCAGTGAGAGATTGTTATTACACCACCCAGCAAAATTTTCAGTCTCCCTCCTGTATGCTGATTCATCACCCCCTTTGAAAAATGCCCATGTCAGTGGCATCATCAGCAAACTTGTATATGGTGTTGGAGCTGTACTTGGCCACACAGTCATAGGTGGACGGTGCATAGAGCAGGGGGACTAAGTACATATCCCTGTGGAGATTGTGGAGGAGATGCTTTTGCCAACCTGAACTGACTGGGGCCTACAAGTGAGGAAATCCAAGATCCAATTCCACAAGGGGGTATTGAGGCCCAGGTCTTGGAAATTGCTGATTAGTCTTGAGGGGGTGATGGTGTTAAATGCTGAGCTGTAATCGATAAAGAGCATCCTGATGTTTGCACCTTTGCTGTCCAGATGTTCCAGGGTTGTGAGAAGAGCCAAGGAGATGACTTCTGCTGTGGACCTGTTGCTTCACTAGGTGTATTGGAATGGATCAAAACCACCATTCAGACAGGAGCTGATATGCTTCAACACCAGCCTCTCAAAATACTTCATCACTGTGGATGAAAGTGCCACTGGGCCATTGTCATTTCGACAGATTAACATGCTCTTCTTGGGCGCCAGTGCGGTAGAAACCTACTCGAAGCAGGTGGGTACACACACTGCTGGAGTGAGGGGTTGAAGGTATCTGTGAATACACCAGCCGGTTGGTCAGCACAGGTCTTCTGTACTTGGGCAAGTATTCCATCCAGACCGGATGCTTTATAGAATGTAGAACATAGAATAGTACAGCACAGTACAGGCCCTTCGGCCCACAATGTTGTGCTGACCCTTAAGCCCTGCCTCACATATAACTCCCCACCTTAAATTCCTCCATATACCTGTCTAGTAGTCTCTTAAACTTCACTAGTGTATCTACCTCCACCACTGACTCAGGCAGTGCATTCCACTCTCTGAGTGAAAAACCTTCCTCTAATATCCCCCTTGAACTTCCCTCCCCTTACCTTAAAGCCATGTCCTCTTGTATTGAGCAGTGATGCCCTGGGGAAGAGGCGCTGGCTGTCCACTCTGTCTATTCCTCTTATTTCCTCTTTCCTTGGATTCACTCTCTTGAAAGCTGCCTGCACATCGTCTTCAGATACTGACATCAAAGGATTATCGGGAGACGTGGGGGTGCGTGTGGGTTCCTCCCTGTTCTGGTGGTCAAAGTGAGCGTAGAAGGAATTGAGTTAATCTGGAAGTGAAGTTCTGCTGTCCCTTATGTCGCAAGATTATCTTTGTAGGAGGTTATGACTTTCAACCCCTGTCGAGCATCCCGCATTGATTCCAGTCTAGTCCGGAATCGCCACTTTGCCCAGAAGATGACTTCACATGGATCCTACCTGCACCGCTTGTAGCATTCTTGATCCCCGAACATGAGTGCCTCAGATCTGGCTCTCAGCAGGTTCCGGATTTCATTGTTCATCCAGGGCTTCTGATTGGGGAAAACCCTGAACGACTTTGTGGGGACACACTCGTCCACAGCTGTTTTCATAATGTCCATAACGACCCTAATGTAGTCGTTCAAGTCCTCGGATGTGTCCTTGAACACGGCCCAGTCCACTGACTCAAGGCAATCCTGTAACCATTCTTCGGCCTCCGGCGACCACCTGTTAGTTGTCTTGATCTCTGGAGCCTGACTCTTTAGGCTCTGTCTGTGTGCAGGTAGCAGGAGTAACGCCAAATGAACCCACGTGACAAAATGTGGTCTCGGGAGGGAATGACAGGCATTCTTGATCATAGTGTGTTGGGACCTCTGGTACACCAGGTTACATGCCAGTGATAACTGGGCAGGGTTTTCTTCAGACAGGCCTGGTTAAGGTCCCCGACCATAATTTGAAATGCGTCGCGATTGCTTACAGACAGATGGAGTGGAGATGAAGAGGAATTTCTTCACCCAGGGAGAGGGGAATCTGTGGAATTCCTTGCCACAGGCAGCTGTGGAGGCCAAGTCATTGGGTGCATTTAAGGCAGAAGTTGATAGATTCTTGATTAGTGTGGGCAGAAAGGGATACAGGCAGAAGGCAAGACTTTGGGCAGAGAGGAAATGGATCAGTCATGATGAAATGGCTGACAGACTCGATGGGCCAAAGGGCCTAATTCTGCTCCTTTATCTTATGGTCTTATGATACAATGACGACAGATAAAGTTCCCTGACAGATGAAGGCCCTTGTGCCAAATGCCTTCTTCACCACCCCATCTTCCCACGATACCACTTTCAGTTGGGTTTGATGGTTTATTAAAGGTTTTGGCGTGACTGCCTCAGCTCTGAGTGGGAAAGCTGAAGGCTCAGGTACCAGGCCGGACCCCCATCGAGTGCAATAGACTAACATTCCCTCCCAGTGCTGAGGTGCTAGAAGACCTGATTCTGAGCAACGTGACAAACTGCGACCCACCTCACTCCCTCAACTGAATATCTAACGACTCACAGGACTGCTGATAAGAAGCTGAACTCCAGATTCTGCCGTATTTCCTTTAGGCATCCGTTAGTCTCGTGAGACCATGGATTTGTGCCTTGGAGGTTTCCAGGGCACAGGCCTGGGCAGGGTTGTATGGGAGACCGGCAGTTGCCCAAGCTGCAAGTCTCCCCTCTCCACACCACCGATGTTGTCCAAAGGAAGGACCCAAGCAGCTTGGCACCGGTGTCGTCACAGAGCAATGTGTGGTTAAGTGCCTTGCTCAAGGACACAACGCGCTGCCTCAGCTGAGGTTCGAATCAGTGACCTTCAGACCGCTAGACCGATGCCTTATCCGCTAGGCCACGCGCCAACACTGCTTATACAGAAAGTTTGAAGTTAATAACTCATCTCCTTCTACCATAGGCCACAAACTTATCAATCACCCCAATGAGTGATTAATTGATGAATTATTAACTTTCAAACTAATCACTCAAAGAGTTGACTTGCACGTGCATGTAACGAGAGCTGTACCTTAGGCCACAAACTTATCAATCACCCCTGCTGTGGACACTTTCTGTGGGTCCAAGATCCGTATGCTCCACGACCGCTGGACTAAGTGTGTAAATGTAGGAGGGGACTATGTTGAAAAATAAATCTGCTAGGTTTTCTAAAATTGACTCCTTCTACCTTAGGCCACAAACTTATCAACCACCCCTCGTGTAGTACTTATTGAAGTTCATGGTTACCTTTTTCCCTCTATTATCCTGTATTGCATTGTACTGCTCAGAAATTTCACATCATCTGCCGCGATATTAAACCCGATTCTGATTTTGATGCTGTCCTCTACACTGCCATGTCACCCCCATGTGTTCTTGCAGGATACAGCTTGGCTTTGGCAGAACCAGCTCAGTGATCAGGACATAAGGAGTTTTTTTACATCCCGCGGTCGTAAACTCGGCTCCAGAGATGCAAATCTCATGCATTTTAAAGCAATGCTCATTAGCGCCAGCGGGCATTCTCTCGGGGTGAATGTTGTGATCCCCCCAAGTGCAGGCTTGACTTAGCCGCAGATCGCTCGTGACCTCTGGCTCTGTTAGTGCTCTTGAGCTGAATCCTGGAAAGCTTAAACAAGTTGGTCGGGGGAATATTGAGATACTGCTGCACTAGGTCAGGAGCGGAGTGATCAGCCTCTCAACGAAGTGTAATGGCACAGTTAAAGAGCAAACAAGAGAAAGTCTGCAGATATTTTTGGGAATCCAAAACAACCAACACAAAACGCTGGAGAAACTCAGCAGGTCAGGCAGCATTGGGTTGAGACCCTTCATCAGTCCTGAAGAAGTCTTACAAGAGGTAGTGGATTTGGCCCATTACATAGAAACATAGAAAATAGGTGCAGGAGTAGGCCATTCGGCCGTTCGAGCCTGCAGCGCCATTCAGTATGATCATGGCTGATCATCCAACTAAGAACCCTGTACCTGCTTTCTCTCCATACCCCCTGATCCCTTTAGCCACAAGGGCCATATCTAACTTCCTCTTAAATATAGCCAATGAACCGGCCTCAACTGTTTCCTGTGGCAGAGAATTCCACAGATTCACCACTCTCTGTGTGAAGAAGTTTTTCCTCATCTCGGTCCTAAAAGGCTTCCCCTTTATCCTTAAACTGTGACCCCTCATTCTGGACTTCCCCAGCATCGGAAACAATCTTCCTGCATCTAGCCTGTCCAATCCCTTTAGAATTTTATACGTTTCAATAAAATCCCCTCTCAATCTTCTAAATTCCAGTGAGCATAAGCCTAGCAGATCCAGTCTTTCTTCATATGAAAGTCCTGCCATTCCAGGAATCAATCTGGTGAACCTTCTCTGTACTCCCTCTATAGCAAGAATGTCTTTCCTCGGATTAGGGGACCAAAACTGCACACAGTATTCTAGGTGCGGTCTCACCAAGGCCTTGTACAACTGCAGTAGAACCTCACTGCTCCTGTACTCAAATCCTCTTGCTATGAATACCAACATACCATTTGCCTTTTTCACCGCCTGCTGTACCTGCATGCCCACCTTCAATGACTGGTGTACAATGACACCCAGGTCTCATTGCATCTCCCCTTTTCCTAATCGGCCACCGTTCAGATAATAATCTGTTTTCCTGTTCTTGCAACCAAAATGGATAACCTCACATTTATCCACATTAAATTGCATCTGCCATGAATTTGCCCACTCACCTAACCTATCCAAGTCAACCTGCATCCTCTCAGCATCCTCCTCACAGCTAACACTGCCGCCCAGCTTCATGTCATCCGCAAACTTGGAGATGCTGCATTTAACTCGCTTGTCTAAATCATTAATATATATTGTAAACAACTGGGGTCCCAGCACTGAGCCTTGCAGTACCCCACTAGTCACTGCCTGCCATTCTGAAAAGGTCCCGTTTACTCCCACTCTTTGCTTCCTGTCTGCCAACCAATTCTCGATCCACATCAATACCATACCTCCAATACTGTGTGCTTTAAGTTTGCACACTAATCTCCTGTGTGGGATCTTGTGAAAAGCCTTTTGAAAATCTAAATATACCACATCCACTGGCTCTCCCCCATCCACTCTACTAGTTACATCTTCAAAAAATTCTATAAGATTCGTCAGACTTGATTTTCCTTTCACAAATCCATGCTGACTTTGTCCGATGATTTCACCTCTTTCCAAATGTGCTGTTATCACATCTTTGATAATCGACTCTAGCATTTTCCCCACCACCAATGTCAGACTAATCGGTCTATAATTCCCCGGTTTCTTTCTCCCTCCTTTTTTAAAAAGTGGGGTTACATTAGCTACTCTCCAATCCTCAGGAACTAATCCAGAATCTAAGGAATTTTGAAAAAATTATCACTAATGCATCCACTATTTCTTGGGCTGCTTCCTTAAGCACTCTGGGATACAGACCATCTGACCCTAGGGATTTATCTGCCTTTAATCCCTTCAATTTACCTAACACTACTTCCCCACTAACATGTATTTCCCTCAGTTCCTCCATCTCACTAGACCCTCGGTCCCTTACTATTTCCGGAAGATTATTTATGTCCTCCTTAGTGAAGACAGAACCAAAGTAGTTATTCAATTGGTCTGCCATGTCTTTGTTCCCTATGATCAATTCACCTGTTTCTGACTGTAAGGGACCTACATTTGTCTTGAGCAATCTTTTTCTTTTCATGTATCTATAAAAGCTTTTACAGTCAGTTTTTATGTTCCCTGCCAGCTTTCTCTCATAATCTTTTTTCCCTTTCCTTTGTCCTCCTCTTCTGGTCTCTGAATTTCTCCCAGTCCTCAGGTGTGCCACTTTTTTTTGCTAATTTATATGTTTCTTCTTTGGACTTGATACTATCCCTAATTTCCCTTGTCAGCCATGGGTGCACTACCTTCCCTGGTTTATTCTTTTGCCAAACGGGGATGAACAATTGTTGTAGTTCATCCATGCAATCTTTAAATGCTTGCCATTGCATATCCACCGTCAGCCCTTGAAGTATCATTTGCCAGTCTATCTTAGCTAATTCACGTCTCATACCTTCAAACTTACCCTTCTTTAAGTTCAGAACCTTTGTTTCTGAATTAACTATGTCACTCTCTATCTTAATGAAGAATTCCACCATATTATGGTCACTCTTACCCAAGGGGCCTCGCACGACAAGATTGCTAACTAACCCTTCCTCATTGCTCAATACCCAATCTAGAATGGCCTGCTCTCTAGTTGGTTCCTCGACATGTTGGTTCAGAAAACCATCCCGCATACATTCCAAGAAATCCGCTTCCTCAGCACCCTTACCAATTTGGTTCACCCAATCTATATGTAGATTGAAGTCACCCATTATAACTACTGTTCCTTTATTGCATGCATTTCTAATTTCCTGTTTAATGCCATCCCCAACCTCACTACTACTCAACAAAGACTGCAGGTGTGCTGGAATGGAGTAACACACAGAAAAATGCTGGAGGAACTCAGCAGGTCAGGGACTATCTACAGATGGGAAATGAACAGTGGATGATTCAGGCATCTTGGCCCAGAATGCCGATTGTACATTTACCTCCACACAATACATTCCTCCAGTATTTTGTGTGTATTGATATGGTGTCAGATAGTTAAGGAAATTGTACTGTAGATAAGATAATACCTGATGTCAGCATTCCTTAGATTAGGGCTCCCCAACACTTTTTATGCCCGGGGCCAATACCAAGGTGTCACTGGACCCTAGGTTGGGCATCTCTGACATTTATAAAGGAACAAGATGAGTGTAGAGGAAAGAGATATGGGAAAGAAGGTTTGTGTGGGGTTCTGCATAGGTATGTTCCAATGAGACACATCCTCCAAGCTAATGTCCTTCCTTTCTATTGCGTTAATCTCCTCTCTAACCAGCAATGCTACCCCACCTCCTTTTCTTTCCTGTTTATCCCTCCTGAATATTAAATATCCCTGGATGTTGAGCTCCCATCCTTGGCCACCCTGGAGCCATGTCTCTGTGATCCCAACTATATCATATTCATTAATAACTATCTGCACATTCAATTCATCCACCTTGTTACGAATGCTCCTCGCATTGACACACAAAGCCTTCAGGTTTGTTTTTACAACACTCTTAGCCCTTATATAATTATGTTGAAAAGTGGCCCTTTTTGCTTTTTGCCCTGGATTTGCCTGCCTGCCACTTTTACTTTTCACATTACTTTTTGCTTCTACCCTCATTTTACACCCCTCTGTCTCTCTGCACTTGTTCCCATCCCCCTGCCACATTAGTTTAAAGCCTCTGAACAGCAGTAGCAAACGCTTCCCCTAAGATATTGGTTCCAGTCCAGTCCAGGTGTAGACTGTCCTGTTTATAGCGGTCCCACCTCCCCAATAACTGGTTTCAATGCCCCAGAAATTTGAATCCCTCCCCCATGCACCATTTTCAAGCCATGTATTCATCTGAAATATCCTCCTATTTCTACTCTGACTAGCACGTTGCCCTGGTAGTAACCCAGAGATTATTACCTTTGTGGTCCTACTTTTTAGTTTGTCTCCTAACTCCCTAAATTCACCTTGTAGGACCTCATCCCATTTTTTACCTATATCGTTGGTACCTACGTGCACCACGACCACTGGCTGTTCACCCTCCCGTCTCCCGTTCCAGAATGTCCTGCAGCCGCTCAGAGACATCCTTGACCCTTGCACCAGGGAGGCAACATACCATCCTGGAGTCTCATCTGTGGCCACAGAAACACCCATCTATCCCCCTTACAATCGAATCCCCTATCACTATAGCTTTCCCACTCCTTTTCCTTCCCTCCTGTGCCGCAGAGCCACCCATGGTGCATTGAACTCGGCTGCTGCTTCCTTCCCCTGATGAGACGTCTCCCCCAACAGTATCCAAAACAGTATATCTGTTTAGGAGGGAGATGACCCCAGGGGACTCCTGCACTACCTGCCTACTGCTACGCTGTCTAGTGGCCACCCCTTCCCTTTCTGCCTGTGTAGTCTTTACCTGCGGTGTGGCCAACTCACTGAACGTGCTATTCACAACTTTCTCAGCATCGCGGATGCTCCAGTATGAATCCAATCGCAGGCTCAGACGCTCAATGTGGTCTGCCAGAAGCTGCAGTTGGACACACTTCCTGCACACATAGTCGTCAGGGACACTGGAAGTATCCCTGATTTCCCACATGCTGCAGAATGAACAAACCACGGGGCCAATCTCAGCTGCCATGACCTACCCAATACTTGCCTCAACTTTTGAAACTTTCTCCTTTGAAAGGAACTTACCCGGCCTTACCTCACTTGGAGTGAAGCTCGTCCGCCACCTCTTCTCGTCAAAGCCTCTTGAGTCAAAGCCTCAAATCTCCACTCCTTCACCAGCCCACTCACTCACTGGCCACTTTCCATAGGCCATCACGGGTAAAAACCCTCCCAACCATGAAACATTGTCATAGAAAAGCAGCATCCATCATCAAAAATCTCCACCACCCAGGCCATGCTCTTTTCTCACTGCTGCCATCAGGTAGAAGGTACAAGAGCCTCAGGACTCCCACCACCAGGTTCAAGAAAAATTACTACCCCTCAACCAACAAAATGGGATAACTACACTCATAAAAACACAAAATGCTGGCAGAACTCAGCAGGCCAGACAGCATCTATGGGAGGAGGTAGAGACAACTGGATGAAGCATTTCAGCCCTAAACGTCGTTACTACCTCCTTCCATTGATGTTGTCTTTTATTTATTTCCAGCATCTGCAGATTCACTCGTGTTGCCTTTGAAATAACTACACTCACTCTATTTCTGGTGTTCCCACAGCCAATGATCTCACTTTAAGGGCTCTTTATCTTGTTCTTTCATGCACTAGTTATTTATTGCTATTTATTTATATTTGCATTTGCACAGTTTGTTGTTCATTGATAATGTTTACAGATACTGTTCTACAGATTTGCTAAAGTATGCCTGCAGGAAAAAGAATCTCAGGATTGTATGTGGTGACATGCATGCACTCGGATGATAAAGTTTACATTGGACTTTGAACTTTGAAGAAAGGTTTTGGCCTGAAACACCGACTGTTTGTTCTTTCCTATAGATGCTGCCTGGCCATTTAAAGAGCATGATGCGATACTTAGCAAGTCAGGAAGCACCTATGGAAATGAATAGACAGTTGACAGCCCTGAAGAAGGATTTCAGCCCAAAATGGTGACTGTTTATTCCTCCCCATAGATGCTCCCTCAGTTCCTTCAGCATCTTGAGTATGTTGCTTTGGATTTCCAGCATCTGCAGACTTCCTTATGTTTAAGATGGGACATTTGCCATCATTAGCTAAAATGCAAAGCGTAAGAGTTGTAGACATCATCTGTGTGCCTCATTGTTGGGTCACAGTCTCAGTACAGTGATATCCCTAATCAAGAACATATCAATCTCAGCTTTAAGTATACCCAATGACTTGGCCTCCCCAGCCGCCCCTGGCAATGAATTCCAGAGATTCTCCACCCTCTGGCTAAGGAAATTAATTCTGTGCCACCTGCTCCTGGACTCTCCCACTATTGGAAACATCTTCCCCACCACCACTCTATCTTGGCCTTTTAATAATATCTATCAATCATCCTCTAGTTCAGAAGATCCAAACCATTTTTATGCCATGGACTAATACCATTAAGCAAGGGGCCTGTGGACCCAGGGATGGAAAACCCTGCTCTATAGTCAAGCCCTTGACCACACTTCTTGCTGTACTGTGTTGGCCACCCAGCATCGACCTGGGTTAAGGGTTTAAGAAGAGTTTTAAGGGTATATCGCCAGGGATGGAGATGAATTGTATTTGCCATTGTTTTATTTGTCCATTTTTTTTGCTTAGGTAGAGTTTTTCATTAATTCTTTTGCTCTTCTTTATTTCCCTGTAAATGCCCGCAAGAAAATGAATCTGTAGCTAGTATATATGTGACATACTCTAAAGCGTAAGTAAGGGTGGTGGGGTGGAGATACGTCCCTACCAGAGGAGTTTGTGAGGTGCTCCTTTCCTCCACGACCCCGCAGGTCACCCTTGGTTGGGCAAGATGTAGCACTTGTTTGGCACCCCCATCCCCGATCAGGGTCACGCGAAGCCGTGGGAGCGGGTGGCAGATAAACTTATGCACCTCAGGTATATCTCTCTCTGCTTCCACTGTTGCAGCGACCACAACCTATCCCGACTATTCTTACCTCAATCATCTCCATCCCTGGCGATATACCCTTAAACCTCTTCTTAAACCCTTAACCCAGGTCGATGCTGGATGGCCAACACAGTACAGCAAGAAGTGTGGTCAAGGGCTTGACTATAGAGCAGGGTTTTCCATCCCTGAGTCCACAGGCCCCTTGCTTAATGGTATTAGTCCATGGCATAAAAATGGTTTGGATCCTCTGAACTAGAGGATGATTGATAGATATTATTAAAAGGCCAAGATAGAGTGGTGGTGGGAAAGATGTTTCCAGTAGTGGGAGAGTCCAGGAGCAGGTGGCACAGAATTAATTTCCTTAGCCAGAGGGTGGAGAATCTCTGGAATTCATTGCCAGGGGCGGCTGGGGAGGCCAAGTCATTGGGTATACTTAAAGCTGAGATTGATATGTTCTTGATTAGTAAAAGAGTCAAAGATTACAGGGAGAAGGCAGGAGAATGGGACCGAGAGGGAAAACAAACTGCCATGATTGAATGGTGGAGCAGACTCAATGGGCCTAGTGGCCTAATTTGCTCCCATGTCGTATGATATCATGTGATGAAGTTATGTACCTAGAAATCTAGCTAAATGTGACAGAGAATTAATGAATGACACGGGAGCTAGTGTTTATCAGAAGTTATGGAGTTTTTAATCCCAGATACATCAGTGGATGTATCTAGGAGAGGATGGGAGTGGGGAGGAGAGAATTTTGGGATGTATATTGACTGGAATTCACCTCAGAAAGAGACTCAATAATCAGTAATCAATAATTAGGGTGCACTCTCATCTTCAAAGAGAAGGTGGTCAATGGTGTGGCTTTCGGCAGTACGAGCAACATATGATTTTATTGACAGTTTTGCTTAAGGTCACAATTGATAAGAGGCCAAATCAAACACTTGGTATAATGAGTGATTTGGACCTCATACTGTTTGACTGCTCAAAATATTGTCCAGCCAGTGATGCCTGCCTTCGACAATTAATGGTCTGGATTGTTGCTTTCCCAGCTACAAGGGACGGTGTAAGTAATCCTTTGAACCCATCTACAAATTTATTTGTGGTGGTGTTTATCCTGGAGACCAAATGGCTTCATCTCCTACACTCATGCACTCCCTCAGCACCACACTGAAAAATTTTATGCGGGTCTCTTGTGCGACTTGAACTGATCCCCTCCTGACTTAGTGGCAAGAAACAGCCGAGCATTTCTCCCTTCTCAAAAACGTGTCTTCCTCTTTGGACACTCCACTGTGACCTTTGCCCATCTCTCTCGAACCATTTCCAGCAACTGACAAGTCCAGATGACAGGCCTGAACCCGAAACATCAATGACCCATCTCCCTCTACAGATGCTGCCCGACCCGTTGAGTTCCTCCTGCAGCTCAGCCTTAACCCCTACAACCTAACTTGCTTGAGCACCATGTAGATTACGACCAATAAATGTGGTCTGTGAGGTCAGGAGGTGGAGAGGGAAATGGGTGCCAGACGTCTACCCCTGCCAGAAGTAACAAGGGTAAAATTTCTGGGTTTAGGCATTGGTAATAATTCAGCCGATTCAGGCTTTTCCATTCAGATCAAGGAAATCATAAATCCAGATGGCTGAAAAGAACCCTGAGGTCCTGGTTAGCAAACAGTTGCGGCCAGATATGGATTAAAGTAACTGATGATAAGGAGAAACCAGTCAGGAAGTGATTAAAAGTTTCACCACCTCAGCGCATAATCAATAGCTCTAAAGAGCAATTGTTCTATGTGGAAACAAGAATGCCACTTCTCATTAGAGATAAAAATAGATTTTTTGTGAGTTTTTTTCCCTTCTGCTTAAAGATAATAATGAGAACCCATTACTGTAACCACATCTGCTGTGTGACTGAAGGACATCTCATTGTTACTCAGTTCAAGACCCAATTGACTTCACAGCCTATAATTAATTCCTTGAAGACATCTGTTGTCTCACCTAGCTCTGTAACCCTCTCCTGCCCTACAAACCACTAAGATTTGTATTGCTTCCATTGCCTCCTTTTGTAATGCTCTTTCATCCACAAACCATTCTGATCATGTATAACCTGATTAAATGTCAGCGAAATCCTTTGGGCCTGAAGGATTATACCAAATTCTACTTCTCCATGCTCTTAGCTCTGGAGTTCCCTAACCATACCAGCTCTCTCTCCTTGTTTGTAATGTTCTACACGACCCATATCTTACTAGTCGCTTGTTCTGTATCATAGAATGTGATTCTTCTCAGAAGAATCAACAAAATTCTCTGGTCGACTGACCAAACCAAGATGCAACTGCTGTCAGAGTACCTTGCTTTGTTAATTGGATATTATAATGGATGGGATACAGTTCCTATGGTGCTTTCAGCAGCAATGCTTCATGCCGCATGTCATCTGGCAAAATAAAAAGTTTAAAATAGTTTCAAAGGTTCATTTATTATCAATGTATACAACTCTGAAATTCTTCTTCTCCAGGTAGCCACGAAAGCAAGAAAGAAAGGAATCATGGTACAATCATCTACCCTCAAATCCACCCTTCCAGCCCAAAAAATGAACCAAAACAGAACTGGTTCATTCACCTGAAAATCCCACTCCCCCACACACAAAAAACAAAAAAGATTGGGTGAAAAACACAGAACATAAAAATCTATAAGGCTAAAAGAAGTCCACAGTCCAAGTCTATATCCATAACGCAGAAAACCTGGGTAACGTTCTTCGGACAGAGACCACACAGTCCTTTCCAGCATCCAGGACATCTTCAAGAAGTGATGCCACAAAACTGAGGCATCCGTCATTGAGGTGATATCCCCATTCACCCAGAGCATGCCTTCTTCTCATTGCTACCATCAGAGAGGAGGTACAGAAGCCTGAAGGCACACTCAACAATTTAGGAACAGCTTCTTCTCCTCTGCCATCAGAACATAAAAATCTACAGCACATTACAGGCCCTTTGGCCCACAATGTTGCGCCGACCTGCTCTAGGAACTGCCTAGAATTATCCTACCGCATAGCCATCTATTTTTTTTAACCTTCATGTACCTATCTAAGAGTTTCTTTAAAAAACCCTATTGTATCTGCCTCCATCACCATCGCTAGCAGTGTATTCCACGCACCCACCACTCTATGAAAAATTACTTCTGACATCCCCTCTGTACCTACTTCCAAGCACCTTAAAACTATACACCTCGTGTTAACCGTTTCAGCCTTGGGAAAATGTCTCTGGCCTCACATCATCTTATACACTTCTGTCAGGTCACCTCTCATCCTCCATTGCTCCAAGGAGAAGAGGCCAAGTTCACTCAACCTATTCTCATAAGGCACACTCTCCAATCCAGGCAACATCCTTGTAAATCTCCTTAGCACTCTTTCTATAGTATCCACATTCTACCTGTAGTGAGGTGACCAGAACTGAGCACAGTACTCCAAGTGGGGTCTGACCAAGGTCTTATATAGCTGTAACATTACCTCACAGCTCTTGAACTCAATCCCCCGGCTGATGAAGGCCAACACACCATACGTCTTCTTAACAACACTGCCAACCTGCGCAGCAGCTTTGAGTGTCCTATGGACACAGACCTGAAGATCTCTCTGATCCTCCACTCTGCCAAAAGTCTTACTGTTAATATTATATTCTGTCTTCATATTTGACCTACCAAAATGAATCACTTCACACTTATCTGGGTTGAACTCCACCTGCCACTTCTCAGCCCAGTTCTGCATCCTATTGATGTCCCGTTGTAACCTCTGACAGCCCTCCACACTATTCACATAGAGTTGTGATCACCACCTCCAAAATGCTCTCCTACTGAGAGATCTAACAAATGACCAGGTTCATTTCCCGATACCAGATCAAGTACAGTCTCTCCTCTACTTGGCTTATCTACATACTGCTTCAGGAAACCTTCCTGAACACACCTAACAAACTCCACCCCATCTAAACCCCTTGCTCTAAGGAGATGCCAGTCAATATTAAGAAAATTAAAACCTCCCATCACAACAACCCTATTATTATTGCACCATTCCAAAATCTGTCTCCCTATCTGCTTCTCGATGTCCCTGTTACTATTGGGGAGGTCTATAAACAACATCTAGTAGAGTTACTTTCCTCTTCCTGTTTCTGACTTCCACCCACACTGACTCAGTAGATAATCCCTCCATGACTTTCTCCTTTTCTGCAGCCGTGGTATTATCCCTGACTAGCAATGCCAGGCCCCCCCCCCACACCTCTTTGGCCTCCCTCTCTGTTCTTTTTGAAACATTTAAAGCCTGGCATGCTCTGCAGCCATTCCTGCCTCTGAGACATCCTAGTCTCTGTAATGACCATAACGTCATAGTTCCATATATTGATCCATGCTCTAAGTTCATCCGCTTTGTTTATGATATTCTTTGCATTAAAATAGACGCATCTCAAACCATCAGGCTGAATGCATCTTTTCTCTAACATCTGCCTCTCTTTCCTCACAAACTCCCTACAAGCTGCCTCTACTTGTGTGCCAACTGCCCCATCCTCTGCCTCTTCATTTTGCTTCCCACCCTCCTGAAAATCTAGTTTAAATGCTCCCCAACAGCATTAACAAACCTCCCCACTAGGATATTAACCCCCCTTAGATTCAAGTGCAAGCAGAAGAGGTCCCTATGATCCAGAAATCTGATTTCCTTCCCCCTGCTCCAATCCTTCAGCCATGCAATTATCCACCACCTTATTCTATTCCTATACCCACTGTCGCATGGCACAGGCAGCAATTCTGAGATTACTACCCTTGATGTCCTGCTTCTCATCTTCCTTCCTAACTCCTAGTATTCTGCTTTCAGGACCTCCTCCCATTTTTTTTAGAGGAGGTGATGGTAATAGAGTTGATAGAGAAGGTGGTGATGATGGAGGAGGTTGTGAAGTGATAGCAGATCTGATGAAGGAGTAACAGTGGGGATGCTGGTGGAAGTGGTGCTGGAGATGATGGTAGAGATGATATTAGTGATAATGATAGATATGATGGAGGAGGTAATGAAGGAGATTATGGAGGATGTGAGAGAAGAGATGGATGAGATGATTAAGTAAGAGAAGGAGGAGATAGAGTATCTATTGCAGGAAGAACTGGAGTAGCTGTTGCAGGAGGAGATAGAAAAGGTCTTAGAGTGGGTGATGATGGAACTGTTCGAAGAGGAAGTGAATGAGGAAGTGGGGTAAGAGGTGCTGGTGAAAAAGGAAATAGATGAGCTGATAGAAGAAGGCATTGATGAGGAGACAGAGGAGGAAAGGGATGAGGAGACAGAGGAGGAAATGGATGAGGAGACAGAGGAGTAGATGAAGAGATGGAGGATGTGATGAAAGAGGTGATGGAGGAAGAATTGATGTTGGAGGTGAAGTGGGGTGATGGATGAGGTAATGAAGCAGTTTATGGAGAAGGTGATAAAAGAAGTGATGGAGGAGGTGATGGAGGAACTGTTAGAAGAGGAAATGGTGAAGATGATGGAAGAAGAGATGAGGAGCTGTTTAAGGTGGATATGGATGAATTGCTAGAAAAGGCAATGGTGCAAGTGATGGAGATGGTGATGTTGGATGTGATGGCTGAGGTGATATTGAAGGTGATGGAGGGCAGATAAGGTATAAGAAAGTGATGGATGAGGAGCTGAATGAAGCAATAGTGGAGGTGACATTGGAGGTGCTGAAGAAGGAGATGTTGCATAAGGAGGTGATGGAGCAAGTGATCAAAGAGACAATGGTGGAAATGATGGAAGAGGTGGTGTAGAAGGTGGAGGAGGTGGTGGAGCTGATGTAGAAGGTGATGGTGGAGTTGTTGATATTAAAGTTGATGGTGGAAATGATGAAGGAGGAGGTGATTAAGGTAATGGAAGAAGTGACAGATAAGGTGGCAATGAATGCGATAGTGTAGGCATTGATATTGGAGTTGATGATGGAAGAGGAGGTTACGAAGTAGGTGATGGTGGAAGTGATGTCGGAGGGGCTGCAGGAGGCTGTGGTGAGTGTAATGGTGGAGGGGATTGTGAAGGTGATGGAGAAGCAGGTGAGGGATGAGGAAATAATGGAGGTGATACTGAAGAATTGTGATGGTGGATGTAATTGTGGAGGTGACAATTGGAGGAGGTCATGTCTAAGGTGATGATGGAGGAGGTGATGGTGTTATTGATGGAGGGGGCATGGAAGATCTGACTGAGGTAGAGATGGAGGAGTGAGAGGCAGTGAAGAAGGTAATGGAGGAGTTGTTGGAAGAGGAGCTGGAAGAGATGATGAAGGAGGTGATCGAGGTAGTAATGCTGGAGGAGATGGTGTAGGTGATGGAGGATGTAGAACATAGAACAATACGACACAGTACAGGTCCTTCGGCCCACAGTGTTGTGGCAGCCCTTAAACCCTGCATCCCATATAAACCTTCACCTTAAATTCCTCCATATATCTGTCTAGTAGTCTCTTAAATTTCACTAGTGTATCTGACTCAGGCAGTGCATTCCACGCACCAACCACTCTCTGAGTAAAAAACCTTCCTCTAATATCCCCCTTGAACTTCCCTCCCCCTTACCTTAAAGCCATGTCCTCTTGTACTGAGCAGTGGTGCCCTGGGGAAGAGGTGCTGGCTGTCCACTCTGTCTATTCCTCTTAATAGCTTGTTGGTGTAAGTATTGGATGATTTGATGCTGGAAGAAGTTTTGGAGGAAGAGATGGAGGAAGAAAAGGCAATGGTGGGAGCGATGGATGAGGCAATGGGGGAAGTGACCTTGCAGATGATGGAGGGCATGTTAGAGAAGGCAACAGTGGAAGTGATGGAGGAGTTGGTGAGTGTTTTGATGCTGGAAGAAATGATGCAGGAAGAGATGGAGAAATTGATAGAAATGGAGATGGAGGAGTTGTTAGTGGAAGTAAGGTGGGTGTGATACTTGAGGTGGTGATGTCTGAGAAGGAGAAGCAGATGGTGAAGCTGATAAATGAGGATGAGAAGATGAAGGAAGAGATGGAGGACAGAACTTGGAGATAAAGGTGGAGAAGGATAAAGAGATGGAGGAGAAGGATAAGAAGACTGTGGAGCAGATGGAGAATGTGATGGAGGAGTTGATGTTGGGGGTGATGCAAGAAGTGATGGAAGAGGAGGTAATGGTGTAGGTCAGGGGTCGGCAACCATTACCACTGAAAGAGCCATATGGACCCATTTCCCACAGAAAAGAAAACACTGGGAGCCACAAAACCCGTTTGACATTTAAAATGAAATAACACTGCATACAACGGTTTTTTTTTGCCTTTATGCTATGTGTAAACAAACTATAATGTGTTGCATTTATGAAATTGATGAACTCCTGCAGAGAAAACAAAATTACATTTCTGCATGCAACAAAAACATTTTGAACTCTGAAAAAAAGACGTTGGGTTGAAGGTTACTCCATAGTTAGCCTACCTTCGATCGAAAAATTAAAAGAAATCGCGCACTGGCGGGTGTCAGGGATTGGCAGTGGTGACGTATATTAATAGCGATAAAAAACACGTTGTGGCTGTGTGCTTCACGCAGCGCTAAAATAACGACACTGCAGTCAAAGATAACTTTATTTGAACTAAACGGCCTTGCTTTAAAGCCTCCCTCAACCCGTCCCCGTGGGCGCGGATGCTCCAAAAGACACATACTCACAAACCCCCGTAGGCTATCTCCCTTAGCCGGAACGGTGGCTAATTGTGAGCCGGTTCGGATGTGCCAGGAAATGGGGTCGCCACAATGCTTTATTTAGATTGTGCAAGATCAACATAATCTTCAAATTTCGAATTACATTTCAAAAACTAACAAACCACGGGGAGCCGCAACACAGAGATGAAAGAGTCACATGCGGCTCCGGAGCCACGGGTTGCCGACCCCTGGTGTAGGTGGTGATATTGGAAGTGGTAATGGAGGAGGTGGTGGAGATAGAGAAGGTAGAGGAGGAGGTGGTGTAGGAGGTGATGGTGTAGATGGAAGAGGCAATAGAGGAAGAGGTGCTGGAGGAAAAGGTGATGGAGGAGGAGAAGGATGAGGTGATAGAGGAGCTGATGGAGGAAGAGATGATAATGTAAGGTGTGATGTTGGAGGTGATAGTGCTGGTGATGGAGTAGGTGGTGATATTAGAAGTGGTAATGGAGGTCAAGTTGATGTAGGAGGATGAAATGGAGGAGGCGATGGGGAAGAGGTGAAATGGAAGAGGTGTTGACAGAAGAGGTGATGGAAATGGAGAAAGATGAGGAGAGAGAAGCTGATGGAGGAGGTGATGAAGCAGATGATGGAGGAGCTAAGGAAGAGGAGGTGGATAAGTAAATGGATGAGGAAATGGAGGAGGACATGTAGGAGCTGCTGAAGGAGATGATTGAGGTGCCAATGTAGGAAAAGAAAGATGAAGAGAAGGATGAAATGATGGAGGAGGTGTTGGAGCAGATAAGAGGTGATGGAGGTGGAAGTAATGAAGAAAGAGTAGGAGTTGATGAAGCAATTTATGGAGGTCGAGATGGAGGAGGCATTGAGGAAGTAATAGAGGAGGTGATGGAAGAACTGTTAGAAAAGATGATGGTGGGGTGATGGAGCAAGAGATGAAGGAGCTGATTGTATGAATATGGAGGAAAGGTCAGAAAAGGCAGTGATGGAAGTGTTGTGATAGGTGAGGCGACCTGAAGGTGATGGAGGAACAGATGAGGGTTGAGGACGTGATGGAGGAACTGACTGAGAAGGTACTGAAGGAAGTGATGGTGCAGGTGATATTGGAGGTGCTTGAGCAGGAGGTCTTGGATGAGGAAATGATAGAGGAAGTGTTGAAGGATGTGATAGAAGTAGGAGATGGAGAATCTAACTAAGGTGGAGATAGAGGAGGTTTTAGTGGAGGTAATGATGGATTTGATGGTGGGGTTAGAGGAGGAAATGGTGGAGGTGATGGAGGACATGATGGAGAAGGTGGTGAAGGATTTGATGGTAGAAGAGGTGATGGAAAAAGAGATGGAGGAACTGTTAGGGAAGGGAATGATGGGAGTGGATGAGGAAATAGGGGAGGAAATGGGGAGCTTATGATGGAGATAATGGAGGAGCTGATGGAGGAGGACAAGGGTAAGAAAATGGTGCAGGAGAATAATGAGAGATGGAGGATGGGATGGAAAAGCCGCTGGAGGAATAGATGGAGTAGCTGACTGAGGATATATTAGACTAGGCAATGGTGGAGGAGATGGAGGAGAAGGTGATGGAGGAGGTAGTGGAAGAGAAGACAGAGTTACTGATGGAGGAGAAGGATGAGCAAATAAAGGAGGAAAACAAAGTGGAGAAGGATAAGGAGATTGAGGAGGAGATGGAGGAACTGATCAAGTGATGCATTGCAGGTGATGGAGGAAAAGATGGAGGTGTATATGGAGAAGGTGTTAGAGGAGGCATGGAGGAGGTGATGGAGAAGGTGCAGGAGACAAGGTGATAGGGAGCTGATGGTGGAGGAGCTGGTGGAGGAGCTGGTGGAATGAGGTGGAGTTGATGGAGGAGATGGTGTTGGAGGGGATATCATAAGACTTAATGGAGGAGGTGATGGGAGACGAGATGTTGAAGGGGATATTGTTAGATGTAATGGAGGTGGTGATGGAGGAGATGATGTTGGAGGGGATATCATTAGACATAATGGAGGTGGATGGAAGACGAGATGTTGGAGGTGATGGAGGAGGATGTTATTGGAGGAAGTGATGATGTAGGTGATATTGGAAATGATTGTGGAGGTGACAGAAGAGACAATGGAGGAGGTTGTGGAGGTGATGGTAAGGGAGGTAATGCAAAACGTCTTGGAGGAGGTGATGACGGAGGAAGTGAAGGAAAAGTCATGTTGGTGATGGCCACAAAATAATTGAGTGAGATGTGCTGATAGGCCTAGTGACTTCTCGCTGTCCCTGTATGACCCACGGGGATGAGCATGCTTCTCTCTGTATGACCTAGCGGGAGATCGTGGACTACTGTGTGACTGGTAGATATGTGTGTCCCTATGTTCTTTAGGATTATAAACCAGACTCAAAATATTGATAATATCTTTCCCGCCCACACCCCAACCCACAGATGTTGCTTGTCCAGTTGTGTTCCTCTAGCTTCAGGGTGCTCATTGCTTCCACGTGCCTTCTGCCATCTACGGCCTCGTTGCTGGCCGTACCTTACTCCTCCTCCTCCTCCTCCTCCTCTTGGCTTACTTAACTCCAACCCCGAGTATGCTTTGTATGTGGCAGCTTGATAACTACTCAGAGCAAATACCTTAGCTCTGCTTTCTGTAAATGCCACGGTTTAAATGCTAAATTATTTTGGCACTTAGTCTCATTGATGGTGGCACTGTTCTTGATAATTAAATGAAGGGGTGTGAGCAGCATCATTTGTAAACATCTGGCTTTCACTGTTCCAGCAAAATTCCTCATTCATTCTTTACCAGATTTATCCCGGAGCAATTATCCATAGTGGCAATCTGATAGGCATGATCTCAGAGTCCCCTCATTGCTGAAGTAATTAAGGTCAAATGTTTCAGCTTCTAAATGAGATACTTGTGCATGCCAGAGGTTAGGACGCGGTGGTTTAAGTACCAGTCCAAATAAGACGAGCAATCTCAGGTTACTTGCACTCGTGTGACGCAATATGTTGAAATTTCTCCATTCACCTCAGCAATAACTTGGCAGAATTAACACTTAACAGATGACTTCTTTCTTGCCTCTGCTATTTTAATCATGCGTTTGAAGAAATCCTTTGTTAAGATTGCCAAGTAATGCTTCAATGATTATCTGTTGGCTTGCTGTGATTGGTTGGCCTGTACAGTATGCTGAGAAAGACGACCGACTACTTTCAATGCGTTTATGAAAGTGCAACAAGGTCTGTTGGTGTTTTATCTAGCTGCTTATAAGACTATAAGACATAGGTGCTGAATTAGGCCATTCAGCCCAACATGTATTCAGATTATTCTTCTCTTCTCATTTTCCTTATCAAGGTTGCAGGGGTCTTGTCGGAGTCTATGAACTACAGCTGCAACTCAAACTACGGTTCTCCATTGGCGGTGGGTTCTCACTTTTGGAACTCGCTGAGCGGCCTGGCGTTCGATATCTCCAGGTGCAGCCTGGAAGACGTGCACCGTCGGGAAGTGGCCCTGTGGTCAACCTGGTTCCTCAGTGGAGTCACCAGCTGAAGCATCACAGGAGATAGAAATATTGAGACAGCAGGTGGTGTATGCTGTTGTAGAAATAAGGCCTCTGCACTCGAGCAATCTCTCTCACTGGCGACTGAAAGACTGCTGGTCCTTGAGTCGTGGTGGGGTGGAGATTCAGACCAGTGACACAGCAGATTGTAACGTTGAAGCAGCGAGCTGGTGGTCTTCCCCTTTGCTGTGGCAGGGGCGATATCTCTCTCCCCCTTATGAGTGAGAGGTAGAACCTGTCTGAGATGTCAAAGATTTGGGATGGACTCTAGATCATGGTCTCTGAGAGCTTTGCTGTTGCTTGCATTGTGGGTGGTAGGAGGCAACTTTTGTTTACGAAACGTCTGAAGATACTTCTGAACCACCGTCTCTGCAATCTGCAGCCTGTGATATCCCTTAAGGTAGTGTAAGTTAGAACCATTATATTGAACTAGCAAGGACCTTTAAGCAGATGAGGGTACTTCACCATGGCCATAAGAGGAGAATGGGAAGACTCCAAGCTAGACTAAAACACAGTGCAATGAAGCTTCCTCTACCCAGCATTTGTTAGCAAATGTAAAGTTTCTGGAAAACAAGACTGAGGACCTAAGGACAAGATTGTTGTATCGGATAGAGATGGGAAATTGCAGCATTCTGTGTTTCACGGAGACATGGCTTGCTACAGCCACACTGGATGCGTCCTTAAGACCTGAGGACTTCTTGATTTGCAGGACAGACTGGTTTGTTGATTCAGAGAAGGCAAAAGCTGGGTGTCTGTGTTTCATGACAAACTCTTTGTGGTGCCCGACCTGCTGAGTACATCCAGCTTTTTTGTATGTCTTGATTTGACCACAGCACCTACAGTGCACTTTGTGTTTATAACTCTTTGTGGTGCTTTATGGTGCAGCGGTCTGGTTGCACTTTTGTTCCCTCAACCTGGAACGTTTAACAATTAAGTGCTGTCCATTCCACTCAGCAAGAGTCTTTTCCTCCATGATCCTCACTGCAGTTTACATACCGACAAAGGCCAATGCTTATCAGGCACTCGAGATATTGAATGCCGCCAGTAGCAAACAAGAAACAACATACCTCGTCACCTTTCACATCATTCGCGGGGACTTCAATCAGGCTGGTTTGAAGTGATCTCTGCCCAATTATCATCAGCGTATAGCTCTCAGCACCAGGAGTCCCAATACACTCGAGCACCACTGTGCAACAATTAGAAATACCTACCATTCCATGCCTAGACCATATTTCTTGGCTGTCCTTCAACCTCCATAGAGGCAAAGGCTGGAGACTAATGCTCCAGAGATAAGGACAGATAACGAGTGGTCATGGGAGACAGAAGCGGCTTCAGTGTTACTTCAATTTGATGGGTTGCGCTGTGTTCAAGGATTTATCAAAGGACCTGAATGAATATACCACAGTTGTCACAGACTTTATAAAAACAGTCATAGAAGAATGTGCCACCACACTTATCTGAAACCGTCTGCTGAGGGCTAGGTAAGTGACACTCAGGGACTAGCGACCAAGGTAGAGAGGTCCAGGTAAAATCTCCAGAAATTCATCTCAGATGCGAATCGCTGAAGGACGCTCGACAAGACTCGATTGCAAATGACACCAAGTGACAGAGGTGGCAACAAGGATTCACTTCCAGATAAGCTCAATGCCTTCTATGCTCACTTTGACCTTCAAAGCACAAAGGAACCTTCACGAACTCCCTACTCTGCTTTAAGTGCAGCCAATGACTTGCCTCCACAGCCATCGGTGGCAATGAATTCCACAGATTCACCACCCTCAGGGAAAAGAAATCCCTCCTCATCTTTGTTCCAAAGGGATGTCCTTGTATTCTGAGGCTGTGCTCCCTGGTCCTAGACAACCTGACTACTGGAAATATCCTTTCAACAAACATTCTATCTAGGCCTTTCAATAATGTATAGGATTAAAAACATAGAAAACCTACAGCACAATACAGGCCCTTCAGCCCGCAATGCTGTGCTGAACATATACTTACTTTAGAAATTACCTTGGGTTACCCATAGCTCTCTATGTTTCTAAGCTCCATGTACCTATACAAGAGTCTCTTAAAAAAAACCCTGTAGTATCTGCCTCCACCACCATCCACGCACCATCCAGCCCATTCCACGCACTCACCACTCTCTATGTAAAACACCTCTGACACCTCCTCTGTACCTACTTTCAAGCAGCTTTAAGCTGTGCCCTCTCATGCTAGCCATTTCAGCTCTGGGAGCAAGCCTCTGACTATCACATGATCAGTGCCTCATCATCTTGTACACCTCTCTCAGGTCACCCCTCATCCTCCGTCGCTCCAAGGAGGAAAGGCCGAGTTCACTCAACCTATCCTCATAAGGCATGCTCCCCAATCCAGGCAACATCCTTGTAAATCTCCTCTACACCCTTTCAATAGTTTCCACATCCTTCCTGTAGTGAGGTGACCAGAACCAGAAAGTACTCCAAGTGGGGTCTGACCAGGGTCCTATATAGCTGCAACATTACCTCTCGGCTCTTGAATTCAATCCCATGGTTGATGAAGGCCAATGCACCAAGTGCCTTCTTAATCACACAGTCAACCTGCACAGAAGCTTGGAATGTCCTATGGACTCTAACCCCCAAGATCCCTCTGATCCTCCACACTGTCAAGAGTCTTACCATTATTACTATATTCTGTCAACATATTTGACCTACCAAAATGAACCACCTCACACTTATCTGGGTTGAACTCCACCTGCCACTTCTCAGTACAGTTTTGCATCCTATTGATGTCCCGCTGTAACCTCTGACAGCCCTCCACACTATCCACAACACCTCCAACCTTTGTGTCATCAGCAAACTTACTAACCCATCCCTCCATTTCCTCATCCAGGTCATTTATAAAAATCACAAATGCAGAATATGACCTGTCTACAACCATTCCTTGCTTTTTGTGGGCAAGCCAGTTCTGGATCCACAAAGCAATGCCCCTTGGATCTCATGCATCCTTACTTTCTCAATGTCTTGCATGGGGTACCTTGCTGAACTCCATACACACTACATCTACTGCTCTTCCTTCATCAATGTGTTTAGTCACATCCTCAAAAAAATTCAATAATGCTCATAAGGCACAACCTACCTTTGACAAAGCCATGCTGACTATACCTGATCATATTATGCCTCTCCATATGTTCATAAATCCTGTCTCTCAGGATCTTCTCTATTAACTTAGCAACCACTGAAGAAAGACTGACTGGTCTATAATTTCCTGGGTTATCTCTACTCCCTGTCTTGAATAAGGGGACAACATCTGTAATCCTCCAGAACCTCTCTCGCCTCCATTGATAATGCAAAGATCATTGCCAGAGGCTCAGCAATCTCCTCCCTCACCTCCCACCGTAGCCTGGAGTCTATCTTGCCTGGTGTCTGTGACTTATCCAACTTGATGCTTTCCAAAATCTCCAGCACATCCCCTTTCTTAATGTCTTATGCTCAAGCTTTTCAGTCCGCTGTAAGTCATCCCTACAATCATAAGACCATAAGATATAGGAGCAGAAGTAGGCCATTCAACCCATTGAGTCTGCACCGCCATTCAATCATGGGCTAATCCAATTCTTCCAGTCATCCCCACTGCCCTGCCTTCTCCCGATACCCTTTGATGCCCTGGCTAATCAAGAACCTACCTATCTCTGCCTTAAATACACCCAGTGACTTGGCCTCCACAGCCACTCGTGGCAACAAATTCCATAGATTTATCATCATCTGACTAAAGTAATTTCTCCGCACCTCTGTTCTAAATGGATGTCCTTCAATCCTGAAGTTGTGCCCTTTTGTCCTAAAATCTCCTACCATGGAAAATAACTGCCATATCTTATCTGTTCAGGCTTTTTAACATTCAGAATGTTTCTATGAGATCCCCCCTCATTCTCCTGAACTCCAGAGAATACAGCCCAAGAGCTACCAGACGTTTCTCATATGGTAACCCTTTCATTCCTGGAATCATTCTTGTGAATCTTCTCTGAGCCCCCTCCAATATCAGTATATCCTTTCTAAAATAAGGAGCCCAAAACTGCATACAATTCTCCATGTGTGGTCTCATGAGTGCCTTATAGATCCTCAACATCACATCCCTTCTCTTATATTCTATACCTCTAGAAATGAATGCCAACATTGCATTCACCTTCTTCACCACCAACTCAACCTGGAGGTTAACCTTAAGGGTATCTTGCACAAAGTCTCCCAAGTCCCTTTGCATCTCTTCATTTTGATTTTCTCCCCATCTAAGTAATAGACTGCTCGTTTATTTCATCCACCAAAGTGCATGACCATACCATTTCCAACACTATATTTCACTTGCCACTTCTTTGCCCATTCCCCTAAACTATCTAAGTCTCTCTGCAGGCTCTCTGTTTCCTCAACACTACCTGCTCCTCCACCTATCTTTGTATCATCGGCAAATCTAGCCACAAATCCATTAATACTTTATTCTAATTCATTGACATACATTATAAAGAGCAGTGATCTCAACACCGACCCCTGTGGAACTCCACTGGCAATCAGCAGCCAGCCAGAATAGGATCGTTTTATTCCCACTTTCTGTTTTCTACCGACCAGTCAATGCTCCACTCCTGCTCGTAACTTCCCTGTAATTCCATGGGCTCTTATCTTGCTAAGCAGCCTCATGTGCAGCACCTTATCAAAGGCCTTCTGAAAATCCAAGTTCACCACATCTACTGCATCTCCTTTATCTACCCTGGTCGTAATTTCCTCAAAGTATTGCAGTAGGTTTATCAGGCAGGATTTTCCATTCAGGAAAACAAGCTGGCTTTGGCCTATCTTGTCATGTGCCTCCAGGTACATCATAATCTCATCCCTAACAATCGATTCCAACAACTTCCCAACCACTGATGTTAGGCTAACAGCTCTATAGTTTCCTTTCTGCTGCCTCCCATCCTTCTTAAATAATGGAGTAACAGTTGCAATTTTCCAGTCATCCGATACAATGCCAGAATCTATTGATTCTTCCTTCAGAACCCAAGGGTGCATTCCATCAGGTCCAGGAGATTTATCCACCCTCAGACCATTAAGCTCCCTGAGCACCTTCACAGTCGTTATTTTCACTGCACAAGTTGTAATTCCCTGTCACTCTTGAATGTCCGGTACACTACAGACATCTTCCACTGTGAAGACTGATGTGAAATACGCTTTTAGTTCCTCTGCCATCTCTGCATCTCTTATTAAAGTCCTTTTCCGTACTGAATACTGAAGCCAAGTATTCATTAAGTACCTCCGCTATCTCCACTGGTTCCATACACACCTTTCTACTGTCACACTTGATTAGTCCTATTCTCTCACGTTTTATCCTCTTGGTCTTCGCATACTTGTAAAATGCCTTCTCCAAAACCTTCTCATGGCCCCTTTTGGCTCTCCTAATTTCATTCTTAAGCTCCTTCCTGCTAGCCTTATAATCTTCTAGATCTTTATCATTACCTAGTTGTTTGAACCTTTTGTAAGCTTTTCTTTTCAACTAGATTTTCAACAGCCTTTGTACACCACGGTTCCTGTAGCCTACCATCCTTTCCCTGTCTCATTAGAACGTACTTCTGCAGAACGCCATGCAATTATCTCCTGAACATTTGCCAAATTTCTGCTGTACATTTCCCTGAGACATTTAGCTTCATATTTCCCTTTACTCCAACTAAATGCTTTCCTAACTTGTCTGTTCCTGTCCCTCTCCAATGCTATGGCAAAGGAGATAGAATTGTGATCACCATCTCCAAAATGCTCTCCCACTGAGAGATCTGACACCTGACCAGGTTCATTTCCCAATACTAGCTCAAGTACAGCCTCTCCTCTTGTAGGCTTATTGTGTCAGGAAACCTTCCTGAACATACCTGATGAACTGCACCCCATCTAAACCCCTTGCTCTGAGGAGATGCCAATCAATATTGGGGAAATTAAAATCTCCCACCACGAGGACCCTGTTTGTTCATTGAGATTCATTGAGGTCTCCCCTCATTCTTCTAAACTCCAATGGGTACAGCCCCAAAGCCATCAAAAGCTCCTCATATGTTAACCCTTTCCATCCTGGAATCATACTCTTGAACCTCCTCCAGACCCTCTCCATTGCCAGCACATCCTTGTAAGGTGCCCGAAACTGCTCACAGTACACCATGCGCAGCCTGGCCAATGCCTTATAAAGCATCACCATTTCATCTTTGCTTTTATATTCCAGACCTCTTGAAACGAATGCAAACATTGCATTTGCCTTCCTCACCACAGACTCAACCTGCAAGTTAATCTTTTGGGAATCCTGCACAAGGACTCCCAAGGCCCTTTGCATCACAAAGTTTTACTGCTTCTCTGAGCTCTTTGGCTATCTATAACATCAGATAAAACAAAGATTGCAAGTTCTATATTTTATAGTAAGAAGCGTTTGGGCAAATCTTCACAATCCTACCTCCTTCACTTCCTCCCTCCTGGTCTCTCTGTACTTATCCCCTTTTCTAAATACTGAGTAAACACATTCTTGCCTTGGCAGCTGCATGACTTATGGCCTGTTGTGTTATTCCTGGGATGCAGGGAAGATTCCCTGCGGAACAGAATCATAATTTAATTCCGAGTTTGGGAACAGGTCGTGGCCCCGATACAGCTCACAGCGGGCAGTGCTTCTGGCTCCTAGCGGCTATCCCTTAACCCGTCACTGGCTCACATTATCTCATCTTCAGGCAGTGTCAGGCACAAGGCTGTACCCAGAGTTATCAAATCATTGTAATCCGGCAATCCGGCTATTGTAGCACTACTGGAGTCAGAGCCGCAGTTTGTGATTCATTCCACGCGGGACAGAGATCCGACAAAGAAAAATGACTAACTATTTGGGTAGATTGTTACTTATTTATTGAGGTAAAGCCTTCCAACCCTTGGATCCCTGCCAACCGGCACTCCCCAATTCAACCCTAGCCTAATCATAGGATAATTTACAATGATCAATTAACCTACGAATCGGCATAACTTTGGACTGTGGGAGGAAACTCACAGTCCTGGAGAAAACCTACACATTCCACAGGGAGGGCATACAGACTCCTTAGAGATGATGTCAGAATTGAACTCCGAACTACAATATCCTGAGCTGTAATGGCACTGGGCTAGATATAGTTAGATTGGTGCAGTCCTGTGCAAAAAGACTTAACCACAAATAAATAAATTCTGTAAAGCAAAGGTGCTTTAAAAACAATGAAAAGCTTCTAAATATAAAAAAAACCATGAAGGGAAGTTAACAATAAAAAATTAAATCAAATCAATATTTGGTGTGACCACCCTTTACTCTCAAACTAGCGTCAATTCTCCAAGGTACACTGTCATGAAGTTTGTTAAGAAACTCGGCTGGCAAGATGTTCCGAGCATCTTGGAGAACTTGCCACAGTTCTTCTGCAGACCTTGGCTGTCTCGCTTGCTTCTGTCTCTCCCGGTGATCCCAGACAGCCTCGATGATGTTGAGATCAGGGCTCTGTGGAGGCCAGACCATCTGAAACCATCCAAGTAGTCCAGGGTGCCTAAGATTTTGCGTAGTACTGTGGGTAGATAGATAGACAAGTAGATGGATAGATGGACAGATAGATTAATGTTCTAATAGCTAAAGAGTAAGTAATTAATAGATAAACGTGATACTCAAATAGAATTCAATCTCTATTGTGGCTAACTGAGGATTTCAATGGACCTAATGGCCTGGACTATATACATATAGATTGTGTGACTGTATTTCACTTACATTCTACGAGGGGTGATTGATAAGTTTGTGGCCTAAGGTAGAAGGAGATGAGTTATACAGCTCTTGTTACATGCACATGGTTCAACTCTTTGACTGATTATGCAGAAAGTTTGTTAATAATTCATCAGTTAATAACTAATCAGGGTAATTGATAAGTTCATGGCCTAAGGTAGAAGGAGGTGAGATATTAACTTCAAGCTTTCTGCATAATCACTCAAAGAGTTGAACTGCATGTGCATGTAACGAGAGCTGTACAACTCATCTGCTTCTACCTTAGGCCACAAACTTATCAATCACCCCTGACTTTCTGGAGGTCCAAGATCCGTATGCTCCACAACCGCTGGACTGTGTGTAAATGTAGGAGGGGACTATGTTGAAAAAATAAATGTGCTAGGTTTTCTTAAACTGGCTCTTTCTACCTTAGGCCACAAACTTATCAATCACCTCTCGCATATGAGCTTGTTATCTTGTACACTACATGTGAGGACTAGCCTCAAGCCGTGGTGCCGCCTGAGAAAGGTATCGGAGCTGATGCGCTCCATCGCGGACGGTGTGGCGCGGTACTCGTACTGGAGTCGCTCGGTCCCCCCCACCCCAATCGGTATCTGCTCAGCAGAAGACAACCTCGATTGAGGTCAACTGTAGACCGATGGCTGGAGATTGCACTCTTTTATTGCGTGCTTGTGACACTGCTTGTTTTCGCTGTCTTGTGCGTACTGTGCGGGCTTTGTGCTGTGTGTGACTGTTGGTGTTTTGTTTTGCACTTTGGTCCCAGAGTAACACTGTCTCGTTTAGATGTATTCATGAGTATTCGTGTATGGTTGAATGACAAATAAACCTGAATTGAGATAGAAAGGCAAATCAATTTAAGAGTGAGAGAGAGATAAGGAGTGTATCCATTTCAGAAATGGTAAATAACTGTTGGGGACGGGCAGGCGGACAAGCATATAAACAAATCGATTGGTGCTGACATTGATACTGACACTAGGTACGTTTTCCTCTTGCCTTAACATCACAACTGAGCAAATGACAAATCCGGGACCCACTCTAACACACACACTAAAGCCCAGATGATACCAAAGGATCTTCAACACAATTCTAATCTGAAGTATGTTTTGTTACTGCTTTCCTGCTCTATTGTCACAGCCCTGCTGCTTTTTTCTCTCTCTGACCCACTTGATCAGCAACGTGAAAATGAGCAGGCATAACACAGAGATCAGTATAAGTGTCCTCTGGTTGCTCTGCCAGGCAATCACAGTTCATTCCCTCACGCCTATTCTCCAGCCAGTGAGAGACACAAGAGGCCGCAGATGCTGGAACCTGCCGCAGAAACAAAAAACCCAATTGGTGGAAAAAGTCAGCAGTAACTGTGGAAGCAAAGAAGTCGTCAACATTTCAGGTAAAGAGTGAGCATCAGAACTGAGGGTGTGGCGGGAAAAATGCTGGTGTGCAGAAATGAGAGAGTAGTTGGGTGAAACCATAAAGGGAGGAACGATGGGCAGATGGAGCCAACTTGTGGAGGAATTCTAGGCAACTGGGGTGATTATTCTATTACCCAGAGCCTGGACTGACACCTTACTGCCCTATTGCCTTGTTTATTATTTATTGTAATGCCTGCACTGTTTTGTGCACTTTATGCTGTCCTGGATAGGTCTGTAGTCTAGTGTAGTTTTTTTCTGTGTTGTTTTTTTATGTAGTTCAGTCTAGTTTTTGTCCTGAAAAAACATTGTCTCATTTTTACTGTGTACTGTACCAGCAGTTATGGTCGAAATGACAATAAAAAGTGACTTGACTTGACTTGGTGGGGGTGGGAGGAGAAAGGAGAGGTAACCCAGCTGGACTGGTGGAAGTAAAGAAGGAACACATAGGGTGTGAGGTAGATTAATACCATAAGAGCATAAGGCATAGGAGCAGAATTAGACCCATCAAGTCTTCTCCGCTATTCCAATATGGCTGATTTATTCTCCCTCTCAACCCCATTCTCCTGCCTTCTCCCCATAATCTTTGATACCCTTCCTAATCAAGTTATCAACCTCCGTTTTAAATACACTCAATGACTTGGCCTCCATAGCCATCTGTGGTGGTAAATTGCACAGATTCACCGCTCGTTGGCTAAATAAATTCCTCATCTCTGTTCTAAATGGACATTCCTCCATTGTGATGATGGGGGTATAAGTACCACCAGACTAGACATGCCTCTGCATCATCCCTGATGAAGATGGCAGGGTTTGTTATTGAAACGTAGGTCAAAGTTGATACCGTACTCGGTTGGAAGCCCAAGAAGAGTTTATTCATCATATATGCCGGGAAAGCACTGGATCCTTTTTCCAATAATAATAAGTAAATAACTACATAAATATGCTGAGACCATGGGTTGTAGAGTCATTTAAAGTAAACCCATAGGTTGTGGAATCAGTTCAGAGTTGAGGTAAGTGAAGTTATCCACTCCGGTTTAGGAGCCCGATGGTTGAATGGTAATAACTGTTCCTGAATATGGTGGTGTGGGACCTAAAGCGCCTGTAACGATGGCAGCAGTGAGAAGAGATCATGGCCTGGATAATGTCCGTCCTTGATGATGGATGCCGCTTCCTTGTGGCAGTACCCCTTGTAGGTGTGCTGAATGGTGGGGTGCGTGGAGAGGGATGAGTGAACCAGTGAGTGAGGGAGGGGGTTGTTCCTGTGGAAAGCAGAAAGGGCGGGAGAGGACAAGGATGACAGCAGAGTGGCAAAGGATGATAATGCATCAAACCCAATGGTATGGGCATTGGATTTTCCGATGTCAAGTAACCCACAATCTTTCTGTTCCTTTCCTCCTCCACCAGAACAGCTACCTTCCCCCGATGGTCCACCTAACTTCTCCCCACCAGACCACCTACCGTCCCCCGATGGTCCACCTACCTTCCCCCACCAGACCAGCTACCTTCTCCCCACCAGACCAGCTACCTTCTCCCCACCAGACCAGCTACCTTCTCTCCACCAGACCAGCTACCTTCTCTCCACCAGACCAACTACCTTCTCCCCACCAGACCAGCTACCTTCTCTCCACCAGACCAGCTACCTTCTCCCCACCAGACCAGCTACCTTCTCTCCACCAGACCAGCTACCTTCTCCCCACCAGACCAGCTACCTTCTCCCCACCAGACCAGCTACCTTCTCCCCACCAGACCAGCTACCTTCTCTCCACCAGACCAGCTACCTTCTCCCCACCAGACCAGCTACCTTCTCCCCACCAGACCAGCTACCTTCTCCCCACCAGACCAGCTACCTTCTCCCCACCAGACCAGCTACCTTCTCTCCACCAGACCAACTACCTTCTCCCCACCAGACCATCTACCTTCTCCCCACCAGACCAGCTACCTTCTCCCCACCAGACCAGCTACCTTCTCCCCACCAGACCAGCTACCTTCTCTCCACCAGACCAACTACCTTCTCCCCACCAGACCATCTACCTTCCCCCAATGGTCCACCTAACTTCCCCCCACCAGACCACCTACCTTCCTCCCACCAGACCAGCTATCTTCCCCCCACCAGACGAGCTACCTTCCCCCGATGGTCCACCTACCTTCCCCCCACCAGACCAGCTACCTTCTCCCCACCAGACCACCTACCTTCCCCCGATGGCCCACCTAACTTCCCCTCACCAGACCACCTACCTTCCCTCCACCAGACCAGCTACCTTCCCCCCACCAGAACACCTACCTTCTCCCCACCAGACCAGCTACCTTCTCCCCACCAGACCACCTACCCTCCCCCCACCAGACCAGCTACCTTCCCCCGATGGCCCACCTAACTTCCCTCCACCAGACCAGCTACCTTCCCCCCACCAGAACACCTACCTTCTCCCCACCAGACCAGCTACCTTCTCCCCACCAGACCACCTACCTTCCCCCGATGGCCCACCTAACTTCCCCTCACCAGACCACCTACCTTCCCTCCACCAGACCAGCTACCTGCCCCCCACCAGAACACCTACCCTCCCCCCACCAGACCAGCTACCTTCCCCCGATGGCCCACCTAACTTCCCTCCACCAGACCAGCTACCTTCCCCCCACCAGAACACCTACCTTCTCCCCACCAGACCAGCTACCTTCTCCCCACCAGACCAGCTACCTTCTCCCCACCAGACCAGCTACCTTCTCCCCACCAGACCACCTACCTTCCCCCGATGGTCCACCTAACTTCCCCCCACCAGACCACCTACCCTCCCCCCACCAGACCACCTACCTTCCCCTCACCAGACCAGCTACCTTCCCCCCACCAGACCACCTACCTTCCCCCCACCAGACCACCTACCTTCCCCCCACCAGACCACCTACCTTCCCCCGATGGTCCACCTAACTTCCCCCCACCAGACCACCTACCCTCCCCCCACCAGACCAGCTACCTTCTCCCCACCAGACCAGCTACCTTCTCCCCACCAGACCAGCTACCTTCCCCCCACCAGACCAGCTACCTTCCCCCGATGGTCCACCTAACTTCCCCCCACCAGACCACCTACCCTCCCCCCACCAGACCAGCTACCTTCCCCCGATGGTCCACCTAATTTCCCCCCACCAGACCACCTACCCTCCCCCCACCAGACCACCTACCTTCCCCCGATGGTCCACCTAACTTCCCCCCACCAGACCACCTACCCTCCCCCCACCGGACCAGCTACCTTCCCCCGATGGTCCACCTAACCTCCCCCCACCAGACCACCTACCCTCCCCCCATCAGACCAGCTACCTTCCCCCGATGGTCCACCTACCTTCTCCCCACCAGACCACCTACCCTCCCCCCACCAGACCACCTACCCTCCCCCCACCAGACCAGCTACCTTTCCCCCACCAGACCACCTACCCTCCCCCCACCAGACCAGCTACCTTCCCCCGATGGTCCACCTAACTTCCCCCCACCAGACCACCTACCCTCCCCCCACCGGACCAGCTACCTTTCCCCCACCAGACCACCTACCCTCCCCCCATCAGACCAGCTACCTTCCCCCGATGGTCCACCTACCTTCTCCCCACCAGACCACCTACCCTCCCCCCACCAGACCAGCTACCTTTCCCCCACCAGACCACCTACCCTCCCCCCACCAGACCACCTACCTTCCCCCGATGGTCCACCTAACTTCCCCCAACCAGACCACCTACCCTCCCCCCACCAGACCACCTACCTTCCCCCGATGGTCCACCTAACTTCCCCCCACCAGACCACCTACCCTCCCCCCACTAGACCAGCTACCTTCCCCCGATGGTCCACCTACCCTCCCCCCACCAGACCACCTACCCTCCCCCCACCAGACCACCTACCTTCCCCCGATGGTCCACCTAACTTCCCCCCACCAGACCACCTACCCTCCCTCCACCAGACCACCTACCTTCCCCCGATGGTCCACCTAACTTCCCCCCACCAGACCACCTACCCTCCCCCCACTAGACCAGCTACCTTCCCCCGATGGTCCACCTCCCCTCCCCCCACCAGACCAGCTACCCTCCCCCCACCAGACCACCTACCCTCCCCCCACCGGACCAGCTACCTTTCCCCCACCAGACCACCTACCCTCCCCCCACCAGACCAGCTACCTTCCCCCGATGGTCCACCTACCTTCTCCCCACCAGACCACCTACCCTCCCCCCACCAGACCACCTACCCTCCCCCCCACCAGACCAGCTACCTTTCCCCCACCAGACCACCTACCCTCCCCCCACCAGACCAGCTACCTTCTCCCCACCAGACCAGCTACCTTCTCTCCACCAGACCAACTACCTTCTCCCCACCAGACCATCTACCTTCTCCCCACCAGACCAGCTACCTTCTCCCCACCAGACCAGCTACCTTCTCCCCACCAGACCAGCTACCTTCTCTCCACCAGACCAACTACCTTCTCCCCACCAGACCATCTACCTTCCCCCAATGGTCCACCTAACTTCCCCCCACCAGACCACCTACCTTCCTCCCACCAGACCAGCTATCTTCCCCCCACCAGACGAGCTACCTTCCCCCGATGGTCCACCTACCTTCCCCCCACCAGACCAGCTACCTTCTCCCCACCAGACCACCTACCTTCCCCCGATGGCCCACCTAACTTCCCCTCACCAGACCACCTACCTTCCCTCCACCAGACCAGCTACCTTCCCCCCACCAGAACACCTACCTTCTCCCCACCAGACCAGCTACCTTCTCCCCACCAGACCACCTACCCTCCCCCCACCAGACCAGCTACCTTCCCCCGATGGCCCACCTAACTTCCCTCCACCAGACCAGCTACCTTCCCCCCACCAGAACACCTACCTTCTCCCCACCAGACCAGCTACCTTCTCCCCACCAGACCACCTACCTTCCCCCGATGGCCCACCTAACTTCCCCTCACCAGACCACCTACCTTCCCTCCACCAGACCAGCTACCTGCCCCCCACCAGAACACCTACCCTCCCCCCACCAGACCAGCTACCTTCCCCCGATGGCCCACCTAACTTCCCTCCACCAGACCAGCTACCTTCCCCCCACCAGAACACCTACCTTCTCCCCACCAGACCAGCTACCTTCCCCCCACCAAACCACCTACCTTCCCCCCACCAGACCACCTACCTTCCCCCCACCAGACCACCTACCTTCCCCCGATGGTCCACCTAACTTCCCCCCACCAGACCACCTACCCTCCCCCCACCAGACCAGCTACCTTCTCCCCACCAGACCAGCTACCTTCTCCCCACCAGACCAGCTACCTTCCCCCCACCAGACCAGCTACCTTCCCCCGATGGTCCACCTAACTTCCCCCCACCAGACCACCTACCCTCCCCCCACCAGACCAGCTACCTTCCCCCGATGGTCCACCTAATTTCCCCCCACCAGACCACCTACCCTCCCCCCACCAGACCACCTACCCTCCCCCCACCAGACCAGCTACCTTTCCCCCACCAGACCACCTACCCTCCCCCCACCAGACCAGCTACCTTCCCCCGATGGTCCACCTAACTTCCCCCCACCAGACCACCTACCCTCCCCCCACCGGACCAGCTACCTTTCCCCCACCAGACCACCTACCCTCCCCCCATCAGACCAGCTACCTTCCCCCGATGGTCCACCTACCTTCTCCCCACCAGACCACCTACCCTCCCCCCACCAGACCAGCTACCTTTCCCCCACCAGACCACCTACCCTCCCCCCACCAGACCACCTACCTTCCCCCGATGGTCCACCTAACTTCCCCCAACCAGACCACCTACCCTCCCCCCACCAGACCACCTACCTTCCCCCGATGGTCCACCTAACTTCCCCCCACCAGACCACCTACCCTCCCCCCACTAGACCAGCTACCTTCCCCCGATGGTCCACCTACCCTCCCCCCACCAGACCACCTACCTTCTCTCCACCAGACCAGCTACCTTCTCCCCACCAGACCAGCTACCTTCTCTCCACCAGACCAGCTACCTTCTCCCCACCAGACCAGCTACCTTCTCCCCACCAGACCAGCTACCTTCTCCCCACCAGACCAGCTACCTTCTCTCCACCAGACCAGCTACCTTCTCCCCACCAGACCAGCTACCTTCTCCCCACCAGACCAGCTACCTTCTCCCCACCAGACCAGCTACCTTCTCCCCACCAGACCAGCTACCTTCTCTCCACCAGACCAACTACCTTCTCCCCACCAGACCATCTACCTTCTCCCCACCAGACCAGCTACCTTCTCCCCACCAGACCAGCTACCTTCTCCCCACCAGACCAGCTACCTTCTCTCCACCAGACCAACTACCTTCTCCCCACCAGACCATCTACCTTCCCCCAATGGTCCACCTAACTTCCCCCCACCAGACCACCTACCTTCCTCCCACCAGACCAGCTATCTTCCCCCCACCAGACGAGCTACCTTCCCCCGATGGTCCACCTACCTTCCCCCCACCAGACCAGCTACCTTCTCCCCACCAGACCACCTACCTTCCCCCGATGGCCCACCTAACTTCCCCTCACCAGACCACCTACCTTCCCTCCACCAGACCAGCTACCTTCCCCCCACCAGAACACCTACCTTCTCCCCACCAGACCAGCTACCTTCTCCCCACCAGACCACCTACCCTCCCCCCACCAGACCAGCTACCTTCCCCCGATGGCCCACCTAACTTCCCTCCACCAGACCAGCTACCTTCCCCCCACCAGAACACCTACCTTCTCCCCACCAGACCAGCTACCTTCTCCCCACCAGACCACCTACCTTCCCCCGATGGCCCACCTAACTTCCCCTCACCAGACCACCTACCTTCCCTCCACCAGACCAGCTACCTGCCCCCCACCAGAACACCTACCCTCCCCCCACCAGACCAGCTACCTTCCCCCGATGGCCCACCTAACTTCCCTCCACCAGACCAGCTACCTTCCCCCCACCAGAACACCTACCTTCTCCCCACCAGACCAGCTACCTTCTCCCCACCAGACCAGCTACCTTCTCCCCACCAGACCAGCTACCTTCTCCCCACCAGACCACCTACCTTCCCCCGATGGTCCACCTAACTTCCCCCCACCAGACCACCTACCCTCCCCCCACCAGACCACCTACCTTCCCCTCACCAGACCAGCTACCTTCCCCCCACCAGACCACCTACCTTCCCCCCACCAGACCACCTACCTTCCCCCCACCAGACCACCTACCTTCCCCCGATGGTCCACCTAACTTCCCCCCACCAGACCACCTACCCTCCCCCCACCAGACCAGCTACCTTCTCCCCACCAGACCAGCTACCTTCTCCCCACCAGACCAGCTACCTTCCCCCCACCAGACCAGCTACCTTCCCCCGATGGTCCACCTAACTTCCCCCCACCAGACCACCTACCCTCCCCCCACCAGACCAGCTACCTTCCCCCGATGGTCCACCTAATTTCCCCCCACCAGACCACCTACCCTCCCCCCACCAGACCACCTACCTTCCCCCGATGGTCCACCTAACTTCCCCCCACCAGACCACCTACCCTCCCCCCACCGGACCAGCTACCTTCCCCCGATGGTCCACCTAACCTCCCCCCACCAGACCACCTACCCTCCCCCCATCAGACCAGCTACCTTCCCCCGATGGTCCACCTACCTTCTCCCCACCAGACCACCTACCCTCCCCCCACCAGACCACCTACCCTCCCCCCACCAGACCAGCTACCTTTCCCCCACCAGACCACCTACCCTCCCCCCACCAGACCAGCTACCTTCCCCCGATGGTCCACCTAACTTCCCCCCACCAGACCACCTACCCTCCCCCCACCGGACCAGCTACCTTTCCCCCACCAGACCACCTACCCTCCCCCCATCAGACCAGCTACCTTCCCCCGATGGTCCACCTACCTTCTCCCCACCAGACCACCTACCCTCCCCCCACCAGACCAGCTACCTTTCCCCCACCAGACCACCTACCCTCCCCCCACCAGACCACCTACCTTCCCCCGATGGTCCACCTAACTTCCCCCAACCAGACCACCTACCCTCCCCCCACCAGACCACCTACCTTCCCCCGATGGTCCACCTAACTTCCCCCCACCAGACCACCTACCCTCCCCCCACTAGACCAGCTACCTTCCCCCGATGGTCCACCTACCCTCCCCCCACCAGACCACCTACCCTCCCCCCACCAGACCACCTACCTTCCCCCGATGGTCCACCTAACTTCCCCCCACCAGACCACCTACCCTCCCTCCACCAGACCACCTACCTTCCCCCGATGGTCCACCTAACTTCCCCCCACCAGACCACCTACCCTCCCCCCACTAGACCAGCTACCTTCCCCCGATGGTCCACCTCCCCTCCCCCCACCAGACCAGCTACCCTCCCCCCACCAGACCACCTACCCTCCCCCCACCGGACCAGCTACCTTTCCCCCACCAGACCACCTACCCTCCCCCCACCAGACCAGCTACCTTCCCCCGATGGTCCACCTACCTTCTCCCCACCAGACCACCTACCCTCCCCCCACCAGACCACCTACCCTCCCCCCCACCAGACCAGCTACCTTTCCCCCACCAGACCACCTACCCTCCCCCCACCAGACCAGCTACCTTTCCCCCACCAGACCAGCTACTTTCTCCCCACCAGACCACCTACCTTCCCCTACTAGTCCAAGTACCTTCCCCCACTAGTCCACTATGTAATCTGCACACCCACACACCACCCCCACCCCAAGAATCCAGACACAACACTTCTCTGGCTGGTCCGATCGGTCCATCATCACTCGTCCCTTCTCTGGTTCCACCTATCACCTTCCAGCATCTGTCCGATCCCTCCCTCTCACCTTTAATCTTCCTTTTAAGCTCCCAGTCTTGATGCAGACCCTGGACTCAACTACTCCTTTGCCTCCGTGAATATGACTCAACCCATTGACTTGTTCAAGCAGATCTTTTTTACTCATCTAATGAGATCATGACTGATCTTTATCTTATTTAATTTTTTTTTAAAGTTTATTTAGAGCAGGCGGTGGGGTGGACATCCGTCTCTACCACCTTGGGGGCTTTGCTATTGCTTGCTTGGGAGGTGGAGGGCGTTGATGCTTTTTGCTGAGGGGGAGGTTGATACTTTGCTGCTGCTTGTGTGGGGGAGGGAGAGTAGGGGAGGGGGCTTTGGTGATTTAATGTTTTTACTGTCACCCATTCTTTAGGATACACTTCGGTTTCTGTGGGTGTCTGTGCAGAACAAGAATTTTCGATTGTATATTGTGTACATTCCCTGACATTAAATGGAAATATGGAACGATTGAGGAGGAGGTGTAATGTGCTCTGTCCCTCCGCTAGCCTGCAGGTCACCCTTGGGCAAGGGGTAGGACCTGCTTAGCCCCCGATCAGGGTCACGTGAAGCCAAGGGAATGGGTGGCGGACGGTCGTACGAGCAGCCGGTGTAGATCACAGGTCCTGGTTATGTGACCACTGACGCCAGGCAGACAATCTCTGAAGTGTATTGATAATGGCACAAGCATGTGAGAGAAATAGACATTGTGTAGGCAGAAGGGATTAGTTTAGTTGGCCACTTGATTACTAATTTAATTGGATTGGCACAACATTGTGAGCCAAAGAACCTGTCCCAATGCCGTACTGTTCTATAAACTATGTTCTATATTAGAGGCTCTCAAGAGACATTTACATAGGCACAGGAATATGAGGAAGATGGAGAGATATGGACATCGTTTGGGTACAAGGGATTCGTTTTGAGAGTTTTTCTGATTTTTAGCAGGGTCAGCACAACATTGTGGGCCGAAGGGCCTGTTCCTGTGCCATACTCTTCTACGTTCTAGAGACAAGAGACCTAGGCAAGAATGGTTAGGACCCAAGTGCTGGAGGACCAGAGAGTAGAATCGAGACGTGATACGAGACTGAAACGAGAAGAGGGTACTAAACGAAATGAGAGTCCAACTAGAGCTGACAATGAAGCTGCAAACCCCTATTCAGGTGCTCTTTAAATACTAAGATTCTGGTGCCAAAACATGGCCACCAATCAGCGGGCCACGCCAGCGAGCCATATTCTGGGAAGTTTGAGCGTTTAAATCTTAGCAAGCTGACGCAGTCGTGTGCATATCCTAACAGTTCCATCTTCTGCTATTCCCATCACACAGAAACCTACTGATGTCTGACATGGAGTGGTTCGTTATCCAGAGTCCAAAGCTTTTGAAGAGAACAATTCCTGTTCTCTATCGGTTATTAGTGGTAATTTTAATATTCTGTCCTCTCCATTCTGGATTCCCCAGCATGGCAGATCATTTAAATGCTTTCAAATTATTAAATCCTTCCTTACCCTCAATTATTTAATTTTAAACTCAGGGGAATCCAAGCTGACCCCTTCTCATTACTTTGCCCTTTAACTCGATGATGTTATTAAGCATGGTTCAAAAGCAGTAATCTATTTGATAGCCAACACTTTGTCAGGCATTGATGGTTTGCAAAGCCTACGGCTGTTTAATGACAAGCATTTAGTGGGCAGGATTGTGCAAATTCAAATCAAAATCACTTTGCAGGATCATTCAGATGCCATCCGCGCGGCATGTTGTACTGGAGACAGCGTAAATCATACCCACACCGTCAAGTATTAGTCACAGATCCCTGCTCCTCTCTACATTGGTCCCTGAATAATTTAGGGAGCAAGTGGGTGTGTTGCAATGGGCACAGCCTCCAAGTCTCACACTGCCCCGTTCTATCAGTCATTTGTAGAGTTAATCATTACAATGTTAAACCAGAAATAACAACTTCCCCCTGTAATTGGATGGTTGTCAGGTGCAGTTAATATTGAGGATTCATGGTGTTTGCTTCACAGCGGGGCCTCCCAAGAGGTATCGCAATGCTCTGGAGAGAGAGAGAGAGAGAGAGAGAGAGAGAGAGAGAGTGAGAGAGAAAGAGTGCTGTGATCCTTGAGGAGAAAAAAAAAGAAAAGTGATGCATCAATAACTCTCTCTGAGACGTGAAGGCGAGATGTCAGCTTTTATTGACTGGAAGAAGGAACAAGCAGTGAGTGACCACCATACTACATCCTGGAGACTGAGAGGCTGGGCTCAGGCCTCAATCGCCATTATACCGGGGTCTGTGGGAGGAGCCACAGGAGCGGTCAGCAGGGGGCGTGTCCAGACAGGTATATGTAGTTCAGTACATTCTTTGTTTTAAAAGAGAGTCCCCATGGGGCGAAGTTTTTTACAAGTATATTTACAGGTTGTCTATCAGGTGGTCAAATCTGTTTCTGTGATCTACGTAGCACCCACTGTGATTGCACAGGTGCCGGTGGTGATTGCACCGGAGACGGAGGTTGTGTTGGTTCCGGCCTAACTGGAGGTGTCAGCCCACTAGGCGTCAGTGATCCCTCATGCGTGTGCGAGGCGCCTGGTATACGCGCGTACGAGACGCCCAGTATAGGAGTGTCATGAGGAGTCTGTGTAGGGCTTGGTGTGCGTGGTGTCACCTCGGGTACAGGGTTCATAGTTACCGGGGAGTGTTCGGGGTAGCGGTCTGCTGCTCCTGCGGGCGCCAGGTCGCGAACGGAGACCGTGTCCTCCCGCCCATCAGGTAAGACCACGTAAGCATACTGGGGGTTCGCATGTAGAAGGTGAACCCTCTCTACCAGCGGGGAGTATTTATTGCTCCTCACATGTTTCCGGAGCAGCACTGGCCCTGGGGATGTCAGCCAAGCTGGTAGGGTGGTCCCAGTGACAGACTTCCTGGGAAAAGAGAATAGGCGCTCGTGAGGGGTGGCATTGGTGGACGTACATAACAGAGAGCGGATAGAGTGCAGTGCCTCAGGGAGGACCTCCTGCCATCGAGAGACCGGCAACCCTTTGAATTAAGGGCTAAAAGTGTGGCCTGCCACACTGTGGCATTCTCCCTCTCCACCTGTCCATTTCCCCGGGGATTATAACTCGTGGTCCGACTAGTAGCAATGCCCCTAGCCAGCAGGTACCGGCGCAGCTCGTCACTCATAAAGGAGGACCCTCTATCACTGTGGATATAGCAGGGATATCCGAACAGAGTGAAGAGCTGGCGCAGGGCTTTTATGACGGACGTGGTAGCGGTGTTGGGGCAGGGGATGGCAAAGGGGAACCGCGAGTACTCGTCAATAATATTGAGAAAGTAGACATTGCGATCAGCGGAGGGAAGGGGGCCCTTAAAGTCAACACTCAGTCGCTCAAAAGGGCGGGTAGCCTTGATAAGTTGCGCCTTTTCAGGATGGTAGAAGTGCGGTTTGCACTCAGCGCAGACTTGGCAGTCCCTGGTCATCGTCCTGATGTCCTCAAGGGAGTACGGCAGGTTCCCGGCTTTCACAAAATGGTAAAATCAGGTGACCCCCGGGTGGCAAAGATGTGCATGGAGGGCGTATAGCTGGTCGAGCTGTGCGCTAGCACATGCTCCCCGGGATAGGGCATCAGGGGGCTCACTGAGCCTTCCAGGCCAGTACAGGATATCATAGTTGTAGGTGGAGAGTTCTATTCTCCACCGCAAAATTTTATCCCTCATGATAGTTGCCCCGCTGTTAGTTGCTGAACATGAATGCAACTGAGCGTTGGTTAGTCAGCAAGGTGAAACTTTTGCCGGCGAGATAGTACCTCCAGTGCCTAATAGCTTCCACTATGGCCTGGGCTTCTTTCTCCACCGCGGAGTGCCGAATTTCAGAGCCTTGGAGGGTGCGAGAAAAGAATGCTACTGGCCTGCCTTCCTGATGGAGGGTAGCAGCAAGCGCGAAATCGGAGGCGTCACACTCTACTTGGAAGGGAATGGTCTCGTCCACCGCATGCATCGTTGCTTTGGCAATGTCCCCTTTAATGCAGCTGAAGGCCACGCAGGCCTCGGCAGAGAGGGGAAAAGTGGTAGACTTGACCAGGGGGCGGGCCTTGTCTGCATAATGGGGGACCCATTGGGCGTAATAGGAAAAGAAGCCCAGGCTCCGTCTGAGGGCTTTGAGAGTGGTGGGAAGAGGGAATTCTAACAGGGGGTGCATATGGTTGGGATCAGGGCCAATGACCCCGTTTTCCATGACATACCCAAGGATAGCGAGTCGGGTGGTTCCGAACACACACTTGTCCCTATTACAAGTAAGGTTCAGGGCTTTGGCCACTTGGAAAAATCATTGGCGGTTGCTTGATGTGACCGCAGACGGTGATGTTATCCAGATAGGGAAATGTGGCCTTCAGTTGGCACTGGTCCACCATCCGGTCCATTTCCCTCTGGAAGACAGAGACACCATTTGTGACACAGAAGGGGACGCACAGGAAGTGGTAGAGCCTGCCGCCCGCCTCGAAGGCGGTGTAGGGGCGGTCCTCTGGGAGCTGGTGATAAGCGGATTTCAGATCTGTTGTCGAGTACACCTTGTACTGAGCTATCTGGTTGACCATATCCGCGATGTGGGGTAGGGGGTACGCGTCAAGCTGTGTAAACCTATTGATGGTTTGACTATAGTCCACCACCATCCTATTTTTCTGCCCAGTCCGAACAACAACCACCTGGGCCCTCCAAGGACTTGTGCTTGGCTCAATGATCCCCTCCCTGAGCAGCCGCTGCACCTCTGACTGAATGAAGGCCCTGTCCCCCGCGCTGTACCTCCTGCTTTTAGTTGCCACGGGTTTACAGTTGGGGGGTCAGGTTGGCAAACAGCGGTGGGGGAGGGATCTTGAGGGTGGAGAGGCTGCAAGTGGAGTCAGTGGCGCAGCTGTCGGCATGGTGCTGGGTGGGATGTGTGGTTCGGTGTGTGTGTGTGGTCAGTAGCGGGGTATATGGCGAAGTGCCACAAAACCGAGGATTCCTGACAGTGAGTGGTGGGAGGGGCCCGTCATATGCCATAGTCACACTTTCGAGGTGGCTCTGGAAGTCCAGCCCCAATAACACAGGCGCGCACAGTTGAGGCACGACCAGTAGCGCAAAGTTCCAATATTCTGTGCCCTGCACCACCAATGTCACTACACAACCCCCCCGGATGTCTGTGGAATGCGACGCAGAAGCCAAGGTGACCCTCTGACTTACCGGCCGTGTCAGGAGTCCACAGCGTTGCACTGTGTCCGGGTCAATAAAACTCTCAGTGCTGCCCGTGTCAAACAGGCAGCTAGTCCTGTGCCCCTCCACCAGGATGTCCATCATTGACCTTGCAAGCTGGTGGGGAGCACTTTGGTCAAGGGTTGTGGAGGCCAGAGTTGAACTGCCGTCTTGGTGCCCGGTAAGCACCGGTGGGTAGGGGGCGGGGCGAGGTGGCGCCAACAATGATGGCTGCCCGCATCCGGGCATGCAAGATGGCGGCCCCCATGCCTCGCACGAGGCGGGCAGGCAAGATGACGGCCCCCATGCCTCACACGCAGCGCTGCCCGACCCCGCTCGTGGTTTAGACTTACAGACCTTGGCGAAATGGCCCTTCTTCCCACAGCTGGAGCAGGTCACTTCTCGGGCCAGGCAGCGTTTTCGGGGGTGCCTTTCGAGTCCGCAGAAGTAACACTGCGCAGGCTTGCGACTGGCAGCAGCTGTGGTCAGGTTCGGGGAGTTTGTGGAATTGCGACTGGCAGCGGCGTTGGCGAATTCGCTCGCGGGAACCGGCGGCGGGGTCTGAGGTGTCCACGGAATCTCGCGGCTGGACAGCGTCAGCGTTGTGCAGAGCAGCCTCCAGCGTGTCGGCCGTCTCGATCGCCGAGCACAAGGTAAGATCAGCATTTTCCAGCAGCCGCTGGCGTATGTACACTGACCTGATTCCTGTAACAAAGGCGTCTCGTACCAGGAGCTTCGCATGCTGTTCTGCCGTGAGCGTTTTGCAGTCACAAGTTCGGACGAGTGTCTGTAGGACTCAGAGAAACTCGGCGCTCAACTCTGCAGGCCGCTGTCGCCGGGTAGCTAAACGATGTCTTGCGTAGATGGTGTTCACCGGCCGCAGGTACTGTCTTTTGAGGGCATCCAGTGCCCCTTCATAGGTCGGCAGGCCCCTGATAAGTGAGTAAACTTTCGGGGTGACCCTCGAGAGGAGAATTCAGTGCATAACAGCGAGTTCAGTTACACTAACCTCCTCCAAGTATGATTGGAAGCATGCAAGCCAGAGTTCATAGGCAAGAGCTGCTTCAGGGTCTTGGGGGTCCAAATCCAATCTCTCTGGACATAAAACGCTTTCCATGTTTTAAAACTTCCAGTCAATAAAATTGCTGCACCATCAATAACTCTCTGAGACGTGAAGTCAAGATATTGGCTTTTATTGACTGGAAGAAAGAACAAGCAGCAATTGACCACCATGCTACATCCTGGAGACTGAGAGGCCGGGCTCAGGCCTCAATCGCCTTTATACAGGGGTCTGTGGGAGGAGCCACAGGGGCAGTCAGCAGGGGGCGTGTCCAGACAGGTATACGTAGTTCACCACAAAAAGAGAGAAAGAGCAAATTGGAAAAGAAAGAATCAAAGAGGAAACAGCAAAAGGGTACGAGAGAGTGAGAAAATGATAACTAGAAGGAGAGGAACAGAGGAATCAGCAGAATGTTTCCTCAGGGGCCTATTGACCGGTGACTGCATGGTGCACCAAATCCAGCGGTCTGTCACTTCGAAATTCTCATAGGCTGGTCCCAATGGATCAGGCCCGGCTGAGCTGTCCTACACAAGGAGAAGCACCGAGTTCAGAGCAAGGGACGTCTGAGACTTGTATGCATGAGGACACCAGCAAAAGAGGACTCGGCCTGAGGCATGGAGAAGGGATTAGAAGGGGAAACCAGTGGAGTGGTGGCTGTTGGCTTTCACTGATGGGTCTTGCAAACAGCTGTTGTATGGGTGGGTCAAAGATTGCAGAGGATCTGCCTTGGGACCAGAATGTTGATGCAATAATGAAGAAGGCCTAGAGCCTGAAGAGACTTGTTCTGTCAACAAAGATTCAAAATTTTGATAGGTGCACTATGGAGAACACATTGCAACACAGCCTGGTATGGAGGCTCCTTTGCACTGGCTCAGAAGAGGCCGCAGAGGACTGTCGACTCAACAAGCTTCACCACAGGCATGAAACTCCCCACGACCGAGCATGAGGCGATACCTTATACACCTCTATCAGGTCACTTCTCATCCTCCGTCACTCCAAGGAGAAAAGGCCAAGTTCACTCAGCGTATTCTCGTAAGGCATGCTCCCCAACCCAGGCAACATCCTTGTAAATCTCCTCTGCACCCTTTCTATGGTTTCCACGTCCTTCCTGTAGTGAGGTGACCAGAACTGAGCACAGTACTCCAAATGGGGTCTGACCAAGGTCTTATATAGCTGTAACATTACCTCATAGCCCTTGAACTCAATCCTATAGTTGATGAAGGCCAACACACCTGATAGAGGTGTACAAGATAATGAGAGGCATTGATCATGTGGATAGCCAGAGGCTTTTTCCCAGGGCTGGAATGACTAACATGAGGGGACATAGTTTTGAAGATGCTTGGAAGTAGGTACAATTTTTCCACACAGAGAGTGGTGGGTGCGTGGAATGCACTGCCAGTGATGATGGTAGAGTTGGATACAATAGGATCTTTTAAGAGACTCTTAGATAGGTATAAGCAGCTTAGGAAAATAAAGGGCTATGCGGTAGGGCAATTCTAAACAGTTTCTAGAGTAGGTTCCATAGTCAGCACAACATTGTGGGCTGAAGGGCCTGTAATGTGCTGTAGATTTCTATGTTCTAACTCATCCATGGGCACTCCAGAGCAAATTGCTTTTGTCTACCTGTCACCCTTCTGAATATTTCCTATCCACGTCTTAAACATCAGCATTGTAACCAAGTCTAGCACTGTGTAGCAACCTTACTCTCTTAAGTCTCCTTTTAATTATTTTCCTATCACCTTAAAGTTATGCATCAATCTCATTTTAGACTTCCCTACCCTTATCCACCTTATCCATAAAGACCTCAAAAAGTCACTCCTGAGCCTCCTACACTCCAAGGAAAACAATCCCTGCCTAACCAGACTCTTCATGTAACTCAAGCCTGGCAACATCCTCGTGAATCTTCTAGGCTTACCCTCAAATTCCACCCCCTTTCCATTCCTCACTCTCACCTTTGACCTATTCTCACCTGACTAACTTCCCACTGGGTCCTCTCCTCTTTCCCTTGCTCCTGTGGTCCATTCTCCTCTCCCATCAGATTTCTTCTTCTCTAGCCCTTTACCTTTCCGCCCAGCTTCACCTAGCACCTTCTGGCTAGCCTCCTTCCTCTCCCCCAAGCCTTTTTTTTTTAAATTCTGGATCTTCCCCCCTTCCTTTTTAGTACCCAAGATGGATCTCCTCCCGAAATGTCAACTATATTCCTCTCCATGGATGCTGCCTGACCTGCTGGGTTCCTCACCTTTCCAGCTTAATCATGTCCTTCTTAGTAGCTGAGTGATCAAAAATGCACGCAATTCTCCAAGCAGGGTGTCACATGCAAGGTTATGACATCCCACCTCTTGTATCCCATCCTTCATCCGATGAAGGCAATCATGCCAAACAGCTTCAGCTCCTTGCCTTTTCTGGGCATTTGTTAACTTTGTCTCTCTTTTTTTACAACGCTCACCATGGCCAGATCATTCACTGTACTTACTTACTGTCTGTTACACCATTGGCGATTAGGGCAGCAATGAAAGGTCCTCCATCTCTGGCGGTGTTCAGGGCTTCCTTCATCGCGTCAGTAGCTTCCTCTCAGTTTTCACTACCGTCAGTGATACAAATCCCAGGTGGAGACTCAGGAATACCATCGCACTCAGATGTAGAAGAATTCTTCATTGCTGTTTCTGTAACAATTTTGTTTTACCAGTCGCGGTAAACCTAGAACCACTCTTAGTCTGTCTTCTACCATTTGACCTTTTTTGGCATAAGTGACTCTACCGAGAATCAAAGCATAGTTCCCTGACTCCAGCCAACATCGCTCTCTGGGTCATTGAGACATGCAAGCCTCAAGTCCAACAAGGTTGTGGTCCTCTTGGTGGGACAATCCACTGTGCTGAGCTAATTAATGCCATGGGTAAAAGGAGGGGAGATGGTAGAGAAAGCAGAGGCTACTTCTGAACACTTTTGAGGTCAGTGATGAGAAAATCCTTTGGCAGCCCAATATTGAACTGGAGGTGAGAGCAGAACAAGGCATTTGATGAACCATATTATGAGAACAGGGAACCAACGAGGAGACGGGGGGGCAACCATGACAGGAGCCAAATATCCGCCACCTACCACTTGGAAGGAGCACCGAGCACTGGAGCCAGCTTAATCGTTCAACGCCAATGTGATTTCTAAAGGGTGGGGTGCGTTTTCCTTGGGTTTAATGGTTGAGAAGTTAATCACTATCTTGGCCACAACACAAGGCAGTTGTTCACATAAGCCAAATGTCAGCGTTTGTAAGGGGTTCAGTTTGACGAGCTCTGAGCTGAGCTGTTATAACTGCCTGTCAGCTCGCTGGCCCTGCGTAGATGCCCGAACCATTACCTCATGGCAGACATACACAAATAATTAAAAACAGTGGTGGTCTGTGCATCACACCGGGTGCCCCACTGGCGTCTGCCCTCACTGACCACGCCCCAGGGAAGGTCGCTTCACATCCCCACTGCAAGCATTACACTGGAAAGTGAAAAATTGTGCCCCGCCATCAGAACTACATTTCCCCCCCCCCCCCCATACTGTGTGCTAAACACGGAAGGCACAGCTTTATATGCCGTCTTTCTCTCTTTCGCCCTTGCCAATGATCGGAATGATGTGCCCTCAACTGTGATCACCCTCTTCCCTCCACTACCTCACAGGGGAGGGTGAAACCTTCACTGGACAATGTTGGCCCAGCCTCTATGGACCTCTTGATGCCTTCGAACCTGTATTAGCTGTGATGCTGTGTCACAATGTGCACTGGCCATGTTGGAACCCAAGTGGAGAGACAGACGCTTGCTGTAGAAACAGCAAAAAGAGTTTATTCATAATAATCCCAAAAGAACATTGATGATTCGGCCCAGCAACACTGCAAGTAGCAGCGTTCTCAGAACTAGGACCCCTCAATTAGTGCTAGTTGGGCATCCATTTAAATAATACAATTAACACAGAATCCCTGAGCCTATCAAAATAAACTTAACAAGTTTAAACAGAAAACATCAGGAGACCACATTACAGATAATGAGACACTTGAGAAAAAACACAAGGAACTCTAAATGATTAACAACTGTTGTTGAAAAACAAACAATTAATGTGCTCTGAAAACCTCGGCTTCCAATACTCTCTAGCGCCCCACACAGGCCATCTACTTAGTTACTGCTTATTGGGCCATTGGCATGTAGGGCAGCATTGAAGGTCCTCCATCTCTGGCGGTGTTCAAGGCTTGCTTCATCATATCAGTAGCTTCCTCTCAGATCTCACTTCTTTGAGTCATGCAAGTCCATAAGACCACAGAATTAGACCATTCGGCCCATTGAGTCTGCATCACCACTTCATCATGGCTGATCCTTTTGCCCTCTCAGCCCCAATCTCCTCCCTTCTCCCTGTATCACTTCATGCCCTGACCAATCAAGAATCTATCAACCTCTGCCTTAAATATACACATAGGCTTGGCCTCCACAGCTGCCTGTGGGAACGAATCCCACACATTTACCACCCGCTGGCTAAAGATATTCCTCCTCATCTTCTCTGTTCTGAGGCCTTGTCCTCTGGTTTTAGACTCTCCCACCATAGGATATATCCTCTTGACATCCACACCATCAAGGTCTTTCACGATTCAACAGGTTTCTGAATTCCAGTGAATACAGGCCCAGAGCCATGAAACGCTCTTCATGTGACAAGCCGTTTAATCCTGGAATCATTTTCGAGAACCTCCTTTGAACCCGCTCCAGTGTCAGCACATCCTTTTTCAGATCCAACCCCTGCTCACAATACTCCGAGTGAGGCCTCACCAGTGCTTTATAAAGTCTGAACATTACATCCTTGCTTTTGTATTCTAGCCCTCTCCAAATGAATGCTAGCATCCCAGTTGCCTTCCTCACCACAGACTCGACCTGCAAATCAACCCTTCGTGAATCCTGCACAAGTTCTTCCAAATCCACTTGCACCTCAGGTTTTTGTGTTTTCTCTCCATTTAGAAAATAGTCAACCCTTTCACTTCTTCTACCAATGTGCATTACCAGACACTTCCCAATGCTGGCTTCCATCTGCCACTTCTTTGCCCATTCTCCTACTCTGTCTATCCTTCTGTAGCCTCTCTACTTCCTCAAAACTACCTTCCTCTCCATCGATCTTTGGATCATCTGCCAACTTTGCAACAATGCCATCAATACCATCATCTAAATCATTAATATATAATGTAAAAAGAATTGGCTCCAACACAGACCTCTATAGAAAGCTACTAGCCATCAACTGCCAATGAGAAAAGGCTCCCTTTAATTCACACAGTTTGCCTCCTGGCAGCCAGACACTGCTTTATGCATGCTAGAACCTTTTCTGTTATATCATGGGCTCTTAGCTTGTTAAGCAGCCTCATCTGTGGAACCTTGTCAAAGACCTTCTGAAAATCCAAATACACATCAACTGATTCTCCTTTGTCTAACCTGCTTGTTATTTCTTCAAAGAATTCCAACAGATTTGTCAGGTAAGATTTTCCCTTGAGGAAGCCATGATGACCATGGTCTATTTTATCATGTGCTTCCAAGTACACTGAGATCTAAATCCTCAATAATCGATTCCTACATCTTCCCAACCACTGCTGTCAGGCTAACTGGCCTATACCTTACCTCCTTCTGCTTCTCTCCCTTCCAGAAGTGTGGAGCGACGTTTACAATTTTCCAGTCTTCCAGAACCATTCCAGAATCTAGTGATTCTTGAAAGATCATTGCTAATGCCTCCACAATCACTTCGGCCACCTCCTTCCGAACCCTGGGGTGTACACCATCTGGTTCAGGTGACTTATCTGAACTCTGAAGTATCTGGTCCAGAAACTTCAGAGATTTCACTTCCCCAAGAAACCTTCTCCTAGCAATGGTAACTGCGCACACTTCATGACCCCTGACACCCTCGGTGCTAACAAACTCAGGATACAGCAGCAGGAATTAACAATGAAAAATTATTTAGAGAACAATACAAGGAATAATCAAACAAAGAGCTCACTCACTTGGGACTTGAGCACTCAAAACAATAGTTCACAGAGAACTCAAATCCAGGGCTCAGCAATGAACCCTGCTCGAGAATAACCTTAAATACAGCATCAGACTCCAACAACCCATGTGGGCCAAAATCAAAAACTAATCACTTAAGAACGAGAAGCATAAGGAAACTATTCACATAACAAGTGTCATAAAAAATCACTTTGACAGCTTAATGATGAGAGTGGTCATTAAGCAACTTTAATAAACTGAAATGAATGGCATTCAGGTGCGTCGAGACCTGCTGCTACCGGGTGCTCCTTGCTAGCCCGAAGGGATCAGGACAAAAACAGTGTGGTCTTGGAACTGGGAGCGAGGCTGCTGGCCAAGAGGTGACACATCGTGTCTTCTGTATGTACAATCATGAGAACAAGGTGGTCAACTGTATGTAGTTACTGCATTTTGTGGATGTGCTGTTTTGATAATGCATGCGCTTGTATTTCATCTGTGTACATATGTAGGTGTTTAACTGCTGTAAATTGGGAATAACAGTAGGAGATCCAGTCTTTCATTCATTATATGCCGTGTCGTGTAACGTGGGTGATCGTTCCCTTTCCATGACCAGGATTGTTCTTGGCAAATTTTTCCACAGAAGTGGATTGTCATTGCCTTCTTCTGGGTAGAGCCTTCACAAGTCCAGTGACTCTTTGGAGTTTAGAAGAATGAGGGGAGGGGGCCTCATAGAAACATATCGAATGCTGAAAGGCATGGACAGAGTGGATGTGGCAAAGTTGTTTCCCACGGTGGGGGAGTCTAGTACGAGAGGACATGACTTGGGGATTGCAGGGCACCCATTCAGAACAGAGATGCCAAAAAAATTTTTTAGCCAGAGGGTGGTGAATCCATGGAATTTGTTGCCACGGGCAGCAGTGGAGGCCGAGTCATTGAGTGTATTTAAGGCAGCGATTGATAGGTATCTGAGTAGTCAGGGCATCAAAGGTTATGGTGAGAAGGTGGGGGAATGGGACTAAAGGGGAGATTGGATCAGCTCATGATGAAATGGCGGAGCAGACTCAATGGGCCGAATGGCTGACTTCTGCTCCTTTGTCTTATGGACTTACAGCCATTATTTCTTCAGAGGTTGTTTGCCTGGCGTCAAGAGGTTGCCAGGACTTGTGATCTGCGCCAGCTGCTCATACGGCCATCCACCACCTGCTCCCGTGGCTTCACATGACCCTGATTGAAGGAGCACCTTACACCTCCTTTGCTACAGATGTATCTCCACTCAGCTGTCCATAGAGAGGTATTATATATTAATTGAGCAGATTAGCATAATTTTATAAAAAGAAAATTGATATTCTTTATGGAGATATAGGGAAATATTGTTGATGTAATCTTTCTGGGTTTTTAGAAGGTGTCATAAAAATTTTTGCAGCAATGGAGCTTATTACATTGGGTATTTTTTTATCATCAATGAACTAGCTAAGGACATGCCTTGTTCTCATTGTTACCATCAGGAAGGAGGAACAGATAGTGAAGATACACACTGAATGATTCAGAAACAACTTCTTCCCCTCTGCCATCAGATTTCTGAATGTACGTTGAACCCATGAACACTACCTCACTATGGTTTTATTTCTATTTTTGCACTACTTGCTTAATTTAACTATTCAATACATATTGAATTGAATTTCAGTTTATTGTCATTTAGAAACCATAACTGCAATGCAGTTAAAAAATGAGACAACGCTCCTCCAGAATGATATTACAAAAGCACACGACAAAACAGACTACACCAGAAAATTCACATAACATTTAGCAATCCCCAAATCTAGAGTCCGGAGAGGCTGCTGCGTATTAATATCGCGCTACCGTCTTAGCGCATTCCCCGGAAAGGAGCTCCAAATTCACCAGACAAAACAAGACTACCCAGACACACCAAGTCAGGAGACCAACTCTACCACCCAACAAACCAAAATCTAAAGCTACAAGACCTGCACAAAACCACATAGTTACATATAGTTATAGTTAACATATAGTTACAACAGTGCAAACAATACCATAATTGATTAAAACGGACCATGGGCACAGTAAAAATAGTCCAAAGATGTTAAAAGACTATAAGTTTGAAAGAAACTACCACACAGTTTCCACAAGTCCTCAGGGTCCCAATGGACTCTTCATCCCACGCAAGTGGCAGTAGGGAATACCCCCGCTATGGACTTCCACGGCACCGCTGGACTCAGCCTCGCGGACGCAGCGCACAATGAAAGTGCCGCCAGAGCCGCTGGATTCTTACTGTAATCCAGTTCTTTTTCTCTCCCTTATCATGTATTGCTGCCGCAAAGTTAACAAGTTTCATGACATCTGCTGGTGATATTAATTCTGATTCATCGTCACCTCCATGGACCCTGTTGACACTTCTCACTGCCTCAGGAAAGTAGCCAAACTAATTAAAGACTCTGCCCACCTTGGACATTTTCTCTTCTTTCTTTTCTCAAAGGGAAAGTGGTGCAAAACCTCGAAAGCACATCACCCTAGCTTTAAGGACAGTTACATGACCATTGAATAGAACATTAAGATGGCTCCTTGACCTCATCATCAAATCATCGTTGACCTGCACCTGATTGTCTACCTGCAGTGCATTTCTCTTGACAGTAAGTTCTGCATTCTGTTGTAGCTCTTCTTTGGTTCAACCTTGACGTATCGCTATGACAGAGAACACTCATTATACATAACATTTACACACGCACATTGCATAACACGTGTTGGCGCGTGGCCTAGTGGATAAGGCATCGGTCTAGTGATCTGAAGGTCACTGGTTCGAGCCTCAGCTGAGGCAGCACATTGTGTTCTTGAGCAAGGCACTTAACCACACATTGCTCTGCGACGACACCGGTGCCAAGCTGCTTGGGTCGTAGTGCCCTTCCCTTGGACAACATCGGTGTCGTGGAGAGGGGAGACTTGCAGCACGGGCAGCTGCCAGTCTCCCATACAACCCTGCCCAGGCCTGCACCCTGGAAACCTTCTAAGGGTGCAAATCCATGGTCTCGTGAGACTAACGGATGCCTTCATTCATAACACACACACACAAACATCGCCTTGTGCTGAGTGTACACATTTCACCATCTTCCCTGGTACGTTCTCCTAATGGGTCCTAAACTGAGCTGATGCATTTGGGTTGGTTTTATGGTGCCTTTCCTGTCACATTCGGCAGGATATTCCATTAATGAGCATATATAATTTGTATACTATTTTTAGAAACATAGAAAATAGGTGCAGGAGTAGGCCATTCGGCCCTTCGAACCTGCACCGCCATTCAGTATGATCATGGCTGATTATCCAACTCAGAACCCTGTACCTGCTTTCTCTCCATACCCCCTGATCCCTTTAGCCACAAGGGCCATATCTAACTTCCTCTTAAATATAGCCAATGAACCGGCCTCAACTGTTTCCTGTGGCAGAGAATTCCACAGATTCACCACTCTCCGTGTGAAGAAGTTTTTCCTCATCTCGGTCCTAAAAGGCTTCCCCTTTATCCTTAAACTGTGACCCCTCGTTCTGGACTTCCCCAACATCGGAAACAATCTTCCTGCATCTAGCCTGTCCAATCCTTTTAGAATTTTATATGTTTCAATAAGATCCCCCCTCAATCTTCTAAATAAGATAGGTACTTCAGTTTATGTGTTTTTATTTATTGAGATACAGCATGGAATAGGCCCATCTGCCCCTTCGAGCTGCACTGCCCAGCAACTCCCAATTTAATCCTATCTGACAGGACCAATCAACCTATCAACCGGTATCTCTTTGGTCTGTGGGAGGAAACCGGATCACCCAGAGGAAACCCACACGGTCACAGGGAGAACGAATAAAGTGGCAGGAACTGAACCTGGTACGCTGGTATTGTAAAACGTTTTGTGCTAACCTCTGCACTACTGTGCCGGCATGTTTGTAACTACATTGTGGGATGCATCATATTCTAATTCATGTATCGTCTTAAGTTAACTTTGCTGGTAATTAAAGATAGTATGTCCTAGGGCCTAAAAATCAGGAGCAGATTGCCCTCAGTAAGAGAGAGAAAGAGATAGGGGCTGCCAGGAATTCACACTGGAGGCATGAGAGTGGATTGAGTATTAGAATCTCATGTGGATAGTGGATAGGGTGGTGAAGAAAGCTTTTGGTACGCTGGCCTTTATAAATCAGAGCATGGAGTATAGGAGTTGGGATGTAATATTAAAATTGTACAAGGCACTGGTGAGGCCAAATTTGGAGTATTGTGTACAGTTCTGGTCACCGACTTACAGGAAAGATGTCAACAAAATAGACAGAGTACAGAGGAGATTTACGAGAATGTTACCTGGGTTTCAGCACCTAAGTTACAGGGAAAGGTTGAACAAGTTAGGTCTTTATTCTTTGGAGCGTAGAAGGTTGAGGGGGGACTTGATAGAGGTATTTAAAATTATGAGGGGGATAGATAGAGTTGACATGGATAGGCTTTTTCCATTGAGAGTAGGGGAGATTCAAACAAGAGGACATGAGTTGAGAGTTAAAGGCCAAAAGTTTAAGGGTAACACGAGGGGAAACTTCTTTACTCAGAGAGTGGTAGCTGTGTGGAACGAGCTTCCAGTAGAAGTGGTAGAGGCAGGTTCGATATTGTCATTTAAAAAAAAATTGGATAGGTATATGGACAGGAAAGGAGTGGAGGGTTATGGGCTGAGTGCAGGTTGGTGGGACAAGGTGAGGGTAAGTGTTCAGCACAGACTAGAAGGGCCGAGATGGCCTGTTTCCATGCTGTAATTGTTATATGGTTATAGTATTGTGTTTTCCGGTCGATGAGTTTTTGTAAATATTGGCAGCTTTCTTTTCACTATTTTCTTTAATTTTTGTAAGTTTGATTTTTGATGCACCCTTGCACTAAAATGCTAAGTGACTCTACTCATTTTTTTTCTTTAGTCATAACCCACCTATCAACTAACATTGTGAAATTATCTATATAGATGGTACGCCAAACAAAGATATTCACTGCAGTACCACATGAAGAAGTGTTTTGCAATGAACCAGAATTGATTAGAGAGCCTAAGGTAAAGGAACCCTTAGGGGAAATGATCATAATATGATTGAATTCACCCTGAAATTTGAGAGGGAGAAGCTAAAGTCAGATGTATCAGCATTACAGTGGAGTAAAGGGAATTACAGAGTCACGAGAGAGGAGTTGGTCAGAATTGATTAGAAAAGAACACTGGCAGGGATGACAGAAGGGCAGCGACGGCTGGAATTTCTGCAAGAACGGGCAAAGAAGTGGCAGAAGGAATACGGCGTAGGGAAGTGCATGGTGATGCAATTTGATAGAAGAAATGAAGGTTAACTATTTTCTAAATGGAGAAACAATATACAAAAATCGGAAGTACTAAGGGATTTGTGTAGGATTCCCTAAAGCTTAATTTGAGGTTGAATCTGTGGTGAGGAAGGCAAAAGCAACGCTAGCATTTATTTCAAGAGGACTAGAATAAAAAAGCAAGGATGTAATGTTGAGACTTTATAAAGCAGTGGTGAGACCTCATTTGGAGTATTGTGAGCAGTTTTGGGCCCCATATCTTAGAAAGGATGTGATGATACTGGAGAGAGTTCAAAGGAGGTTCCAGAAAATGATTTCAGGATAGAATGGTCTGTCGTATGAAGAGCATTTGATGGTTTTGGACCTGTGTTCACTGGAATTTAGAAAACTGAGGGAAACTCATTGAAACCAATTGAATGGTGAAATGCCTCGATAGAATTGATGTGGAGAGGATGTTTCCTATGGTAGGAGAGTCTAGGAGCAGAGGACACAGCCTCAGAATAGAGGGGCATCCTCTTAGGAGGAATTTCTTTAGCCAACACATCGTGAATGTGAATTCTTTGCCCAGCCAGCTATGGAGGCCATGTCTTTATGTATATTTAAGGCAGAGGTTGATGGATCCTTAATTGGTCAGGGCATGAAGGGATACTGGGAGAAGGCAGGAGGTTGGGGCTAAGAAGAAAATTGATGCCATAATGGGCCAAATGGCCTAATTCTGTTCCTATATCTTATGGGCTTAAGAAGGTCTATGGCATGCTTGCATGTATTGGACATGGGCCATTTCAGCTGATCAGATGCCTTCAGGGTAAGTTAAACTCCAAGTGGAATTGTAACTGGAAACAGATTTTATTTACCTTGGTCCTTGTATTCTAGTTGCATACTGAAAACATCTTATTTTGCATATAACAAATTTGATGCATTTTTGATTAATAAGTGGAGCTGTTGGCCCAGTATTGTTCTGGGAGCTTATTCAACACTATCCTGGCGTGCTAGTTACTGGAAGATTTAATAGTGAAGTGCAAGATAATCATATAATGTCATAGGGTGGCCCCATACTGTAAAACTCTGATAATGGTGAAAGAAGATTATAGTTGGGAGCTTAACATCCAAGGATACAAATTGTAATGAAAAGGCAGGCAGGTATGCTGAAAGACTGGTTAAAAAATACAATCAGATCCTTGGAAAGCAATGACACAGGAATATAAGAAGTAGACTTCTTGTGGGTAGAGTTAAGAAACTGCAAGGGCAAAAAGACCCTGATGGGAGTTATTTACAGGCCTGTGAACTGTGACCAGGAACTGGGCTACAAATTACAAGGAGAGATAGAAAAGGGCCTGTAAAAAGGCCAATGTTGTGATAATCATGGATGACTTCAATAAGCAAGTAGATTGGGAAAATTAGGTTGGTGCTGGATTCCAAGAGAGAGAGTTTATAGAATGCCTACACAATGGCTTTCTGAGCAGCTTGTCATTGGGCCCACTAGGGGTATAGCAATTCTGGGTTTGGGTGTTATATAATGATCTGGAGTTGAAAGGAGCCCTTAAGAGGCAGTGATCATAATATGGTGGAATTCACCCTGCAATTTGAGAAGGAGAAGCTAAAACCAGATGTACCAGTATTACAGTGGAGCAAAGGAAATTACAGAAGCACAAGAGAGGAGTTGGCCAAAGTTGATTGGAAGGGAACACCAGCAGGGAAGACAGCAGAAAAGCAATGGCTGGTGTTTCTCAGGGAAGTTTGGAAGGTGCAGAAAGATATATTCTAAAGATAAGTATTCTAAAGGGAGCATGAGGCAAACGTGGCTGACAGATGAAGTCAAAGACAGCATAAAAGATATGAGAAAGCATATAATATTGCAAAAAGTTAGAGGATTGGGAAGCATTTAAAAACCAACAGAGGGCAACTAAGAAAGCAATAAGGAGGAAAAGATGAAATATAAGGAAAGGTGGCCAATGATATAATAGGATACAATAAGAATTTTTAATCTATATGAAGAATAAAATAGAGATGAGAGTAAATATCGGACCTCTGGAAAATGTTGCTGGAGAGGTAGCGATGGGGGGCAAAGAAATGGCAGAAAAACCTGAATAAGTATTTTGCGTCAGTCATCACTGTGGAAGACACCTGCAGTATGCCAGAAACGTGGGAGAGTCGGGAGCTAGAGTGAGAGTCATTGCCATAACTGAGGAGAAGGTGCCTGGGGAGCTGAAAAGACTGATTAGATAAGTCACCTGCACCAGATGGGCTGCATCCCGATGTTCTGAAAGGGGAAGCTGAAGAGATGGTGGAGGCATTAGTAAAAGGAATGGTCCCGGAGGTCTGGAAAATTGCAAATCTCACGTCACACTTTAAGAAGTGGGGGGTGGATGGGGGAGGAACAGAAGAAAGCAAGTTATAAGACCAGTTAGTCTGGCTTCACCGACTGGAAAAATGTTAGAATCTATTATTAAGAATGCAGTTGAAGGGTACCTGGAAGCTCGTGATAAAATAGTCCTGAGTCAGCATTGTTTTATCAAGGAGAAATCTTCTGTAATAAATTTGTTTGAATTCTTTGAGGTACTAACAGGCAGGACAGACAGAATAGAATCAGTGGAAGATGTTTATTTGGATTCTCAGAGGGACTTTTACAAGGTACCGTGACATGAGGCCACTTGACAAGACCCCATGGTATTATGGGACAGGTACTAGCATGGATAGAAGATTGGCTGACTGGCAGGAGGCAGAGTGGAATAAAAGAGCCTTTTCAGATATCTGCTGGTGACTAGTAGCGTGCTGCAGGGCTCGATGTTGGGACCACATCTTTTCTTGTTATGTGTCAGTGATTTGGATGCAGGAATTCATGACTTTCTGAATGATCTAAAGATAGGTGGAGGGGTAGGTAGTGTTGAGGAAGCAGGGCGTCTACAGAAGGTCCTAGACAGGTTGGGAGAATGGGCAAAGAAGTGACAGACGTAGGGAAAAGCATGGCCACACAGTGTGGCAGAAGGAATAAAGATGTGGACTATTTTGTAAATGGGGAGAAAAATCACAAATCTGAGGTGCAAAGGGATTAGGGAATCCTCATGCAGGATTCGCTGAAAGTTAACTTGCAGGCTGCGTTGGTGTTATGGAGGACAAGTGCAATCTTAACATTCATTTTAAGAGAACTAGTATGCTAAAGCAAGGAAGTAATGCTGAGGTTTTATGAGATTATGAGTTTTCAAACTGGTCAGACTGGACTTTGAGCAACTCACACAAAATGCTGGAGGAACTCAGCAGGCCAGGCAGTATCTACGGAAAAGAATACAGTCGATGATTTGGGCCGAGATCCTTCCTTCTTGAGCAACAGACATAAAATGCCCAGATCCTGCCTGGCCTCACACAAAAACTGCTGGTGGAACGAAGGGTCTCGGCCCGAAACATCGATTGCGCTTCTCCCTATAGATGCTGCCTGGCCTGCTGCGCTCCACCAGCATTTTGTGTGTGTTGCTCGGATTTCCAGCATCTGCAGATTTCCTCGCGCTGCCTGGCCTGCTGAGTTCCTCCGCCGTTTTGTGTGTGTTGCTCGGATTTCCAGCATCTGTAGAGGGTTGAGACTTGTTTGAGACTGCACTTTGAGTATTGTTTACTGCTTTGGTACCCTTGTCTAATAAGACACGTGCTGGCTTTGGAGAGGGTCCAGAAGAGGCTCATGAGGATGATCCCAGGAATGAAAAGGTTAACATATGAGCAGCGTTTGATGGTTTGGGACCTGTACTTGCTGAAATTTAGAAGAAAGAGTTGGGGGGGGAGGGGGATCTCATTGAAACATATTGAATATCGAAAGGCCTACATAGCATGAATGTGTAGAGGATGTTTCCTATAATGTGAGAGTCTAGGACCAGAGGGCACAGCCTGAGTCTAGGGGGGCACCCATTTAGTACAGAGATGAGAGTGGAATTTCTTTAGCCAGAGAGTGGTGAATCTGTGGAATTTGTTGCGACAGGCACTTTTGGAGGCCAAGTCGTTGGGTATAGTGAAGGCAGATGTTGATAGCTTCTTGATGAATCAGGGTGTGGAATGTTACGGGAAGAGAATGGGGTTGAGAGGGATCATAAATTAGCCATGACAGAATGGTGGAGCAGGCTTGATGGGCTGAGTGGCCAAATACTGCTCCTATGTCTTATGGTCTTATGAGTTGGTCATCAGGTTATAGTTGCTGCTGAGACCACAGCTGCAGTCTTGTGCACAGTTTTGGCCGCCTAACACAGGAAGGATGCAATTAGGCTGGAGAGAGCGCAGAAAAGATTCACTAGGACTACAGGGCTTGAGTTATGAGGAGAACCTAGACAGGGTGGGACTGTTTTCCCTGGAGCCAAGGAGGCTAGATGAGACCTCAGGGGTCACAGCCTTTTTCCTTGGCACATGGCCAAGTGGTTAAAGCGTTGGACTAGCGATCTGAAGGTTGTGAGTTCGAGCCTTGGCCGAGGCAGCGTGTGTGTCCTTGAGCAAGGCACTTAACCACACATTGCTCCAGTCCACCCAGCTGAAAATGGTACCGGCAAAATGCTGGGGGCTAACCTCGCAATAGACTGGCGTCCTATCTGGGGGGGGTGGGGGGAGTCTCGTACTCTCAGTCACTTCATGCCACAGATAAGCACCAGCCTAATGAGCCTATAAGGCTAAGGACGGACTTTAACTTAAGGAAATTTAGATCTAGAGGGCACAGACTTTAAAGTTTCAAACAGGACCTGATAGGCAATTTTTTCAAACAGAGGGTGGGGGGTTTTATGGATCTGTCATAAGAAGTGATAGTGGCAGGTATGAGTTGGTCATCCTGGAAATTTAAACTGGTTTATGGATAACCATGACCTTAAAGCAGGGGTTCCACAATGGGGGTCCACGGACCGCTTGCATTGGACCATGGCATAAAAAAGGTTGGGAACTTTGGTTTAGAGGGATAGGGGCCAAACGCAGACAGATGGGCCTAGCTCTGGTAGGCAACTTGACTTGCTTGGACAAGTTAAGCTGAACAACCCATTTCTGGCACTACGCTAGACTGAAAAAAACACAAGTGAATCGCTGGTTTACCTGGAAAGATTATTTGGGTCCCTGGAAGGTGGGAAAGGCAAAAACAAGAGGCTAAGTGTTGGATTTGTTGTGGGCATGGGGAAGTGTTATAAGGAGGGAGTGATTGGTAGTGGTGGAAGAGTAGTCCAGACATTTGTTTAGAGGAGAACTCTCTCAAAATGCTGAACAGGGAGTGAAGGAGAAGGTCTCATCTCATTAAAGGCGGCAGAAACTGCACGCTGTTTTGGTCATCATATTAATGGAAAGACACATAAGATGGTTAAGGAGGATTCATGTGGTTGATTTCTGTGATTAAGGGGCTTTTTACAAAGAAAGGTTGAGCACATTGTAGCTACGTACTGTGTACTCACTGGAGCTTAGAAGAATGAGATGTGATCTCACCAAGTGTATCAGATTCTGTGGAGGGTTTACAAGGTAGATGTATAGACATTAGAATACCCGTTTCAGAGGGAGATGAAGAAGTTCTTCCCGCAAAGGTTTCTGAACATACTTGTTTATTGCTATGCAGCACAGAGTAGGCCATTCTGTCCACCAATCCCCCAATTTAATCCTAGCCTAAACACAATGCCTAATTAACCTAACAACTTGTACGTGTAGCATCCATGTCCCAATTTACCCCCATTCACCTGGGGTGAACTGCGGTCGCCCAACCAACAGTGCAATACTTTGGTGTAAATATGGAGTAATGCCCCCCCCCCAGTACACGCTCGCAACACAGATACCAGACAATACACCAAAGGTGAGTAAATAATTACAACTTTATAGTTATTTCTTAGTGATGGGTTAGTAGAAACAGATAACCTAAAGGCGCCAAATCAGTAAGTTTATCAGTTTGTGCGCATAATATTTTAATACGTTGGAGCTCACGCCTCCGGTTCCATCCACAACGACCTTCCGAGCCTTCGGCCACCGTCCGAACCGCCAACGTCCAGTATCCGCGGCCCTGGAACCGCTGTCCGCTCGCTCACCTCCCGAAAAAGACCGCGAACTCCCACTCAACTTAAACATACAAGATGCAAGATGGCATAACAATTCTCCATTGGTTAATTCACCCCTTATCTGCAGTTATAACCCAAACATTCCAGATTCAGAAACCCATTACAGCATTAAGTAACATTACAGAGAAGCCATTTTGTTAGCCTGAAAAGTTAACACCACAGTTAATGGTACTAATAGCCCTACATACGTCTTTGGACTGGGCGAGTAAACCAGAGCACCCGGAGGAAACCGACATGGTCACAGGGAGAACGTACAAGCTCCTTACAGTCATTGGTGGGAATTGAACCCTGGGCACCGGTACTGTAAAACGTTGTGCTGACCACTGAACTACTCTGTGGAATGCTCTACTCCAAGGAGCAGTGGAATTTGATCGCGGAGTATATTCGGGACCACGATTGAGAGATTACGGGCCCACAGGGAAGACAAACGTTATGAAGACTGGACAGGAAGGTGGAGTTGAGTCCAAGATTAGACCAGCATGCAGATGCTAGAATCTGAAGTAGTAGACAGTCGGCTGCAGGAAATAAATAGATTAGACAGCACCTAGAGGTGGAAGAGAATTGCCAACGTTTCAGAGTGAAGACCCGCATCAGGACTAAAAGTGGTGAGGGAAGATAACTGGTATAAGGACTAGCGAGTCCTGATGGAGGGACTTGACCCAAAACGTCAACTGTTTACTCTTTACTATCGACGCTGTCTGGCCTGCTGAGTTCCTCCAGTGTGTTGTATGCGATGCTAAGGACCAGTGTTACGTTTCTGAATGCAAGGGCAGGGTTGACAAGTGTTCTATCTTGCCAACTGCGTCTCATGCTGCAAATGCAGGACGGATGCATTTTTCAGGCGTTTATACCTATACGTCTCAGTGTCAGTGGCTCCATTTCTGCACAGCAGTTCGTGCGCTTACAGGATGTCTGTTTCTGGCGAGGGCTGGCATAGATCTGTTTGCACATTCTTGTCCGTCCTTCAATATATTATTTTGATCGTTCCTTGGTTTCCTTGGCTGCATAAGTCTCAGGAAGACAACCTCTGGCCCAACCAAACTCGTGAGATTGAGCTGGTCTCCCCATCCCAAGCCGCTGTTTGTGTGGATGCTGTGTCATTTGCTACCCTGTTACAAATTAGCGCCACGAAATACCAGACGGTACACCGCACACGACTGAAAGATTATCTTCATGATTCTTAATTTGACTAAAGGCTTAGTAAAGAACAAAAAAAAGAAGAGAAAAGGGCCCATTTTAATCAAACAGTCGAATGTGCACAAGTTGGAGCTCACAGTTTCTCCACAGTCACCGATCCTCCATCGATTTCACCCCTGGCTTCGTCGAGTCACGGTCCCACTCTGGGTCGAATCTGACTACCTCCTCTCTCCTGCTTCTTCATCTCCTCTTGAACAAAACTCCCAAACCCAACCTTAGTGTTGCTCAACAGAAAAACCACCCCTAAATTTGACCATCTTAATTGGATGGCAACACATTTCCCCTCGTCCCTTATCTTCAATAATAACCCAAACAAGCATGAAAACAGAGCAGACTGCTGTTACAGAGCTGCCAAAAATGAAATACATACAGCATAACTGTAAAAATATGAACCAGGGCATTACAATTGTAACTTTTTTTTAGTTTATTGGATGCAATCTTTTATTTTTTTAAAGCATTTTGGTTATTTAATCCTTCTCATAATGACAATCATAGAATAACCAGATCACTGTAAAACATTCCAGAAATCACATCACTACAGGAAGTGCATGCCTTATGAGAGTAGGTTGAGTGAACTCGGCCTTTTCTCCTTTGAGCGACGGAGGATGAGAGGTGACCTGATAGAGGTGTACAAGATGATGAGAGGCATTGATCACGTGGACAACCAGAGGCTTTCTCTCAGGGCAGAAATGGCTAACACAAGGGGGCATAGTTTTAAGGTGCTTGGAAGTAGGTACAGAGGTGATGTCAGAGGTAATTTCTTTACACAGAGAGTGGTTGGTGCATGGAATGCACTGCCAGTGACAGTGGTAGAGGCAGATACAATAGGGTCTTTTAAGAGACTCTTAGAGCTCTTAAATTGAGGACACGGAGCTTAGAAAAACAGAGGGCTATGCAGTAGGGAAATTCCAGGCAGTTTCTAGAGTAGGTTACATGGTCGGCACAACATTGTGGGCCGAAGGGCCAGTAATGTACTGTAGATTTTCTATGTTCTATGAAATGCTGGAATCACTGAGCAGGCGAGGCAACATCGGTCATGCACCGAAACGCAAATATACAGGCGTGTGCGCGCGCACACACACGCACACACACACACACACACACACACACACACACACACACACACACACACACACACACACACACACCAAGGGTGATTGATAAGTTCCTGGCCTCAGGTAGAAGGAGTCAATTTTAGAAAACCTAGCACATTTATTTTTCAACATCGTCCCCTCCTACATTTACACACTTAGTCCAGCGGTCGTGGGGCATACGGATCTTGGACATCCAGAAAGCGTCCACAGCAGGGGTGATTGATAAGTTCGTGGCCTAAGGTGGAAGGAGATGAGTTATTAACTTCAAACTTTCTGCATAATCACTCAAAGAGTTGAACTGCACGTGCATGTAACGAGAGCTGTATAACTCATCTCCTTCTACCTTAGGCCACAAACTTATCAATCACCCCTGCCGTGGACACTTTCTGGAGGTCCAAGATCCGTATGCTCCACGACCGCTGGACTAAGTGTGTAAATGTTGGAGGGGACTATGATGAAAAATAAATGTGCTAGGTTTTCTAAAATCGACGCCTTCTACCTTAGGCCACAAACTTATCAATCACCCCTCGTATGTACATTAATAAATAATATATAAACTCAGTGGCCAGTTTATTAGATACACTTGCACACCTGCTCGATGATGCAAATATCTAATCAGCCAATCATGAGGCAACAGCTCAATGCATAAAAGCATGCTGACACAGTCAAAAGGTTCAGTTGTTGTTCAGACCAAATGTAAGAATGGGGAACAAACGTGGTCTCAGCAACTTTGATTGCTGGTGCCAGACGGGGTGGTTCGAGTATCTCAGAAACAGCTGATCTCCTGGGATTTTCGTGTGGGACAGTCTCTAGGGTTTACAGAGGGTGGTGCGGGGAAACAAAAAAATCATCCAGTGAGGGTCAGTTCCGTGGGTGAAAACATCTTGTTAATGAGAGAGGACAGAGGAGAATGGGCAGACTAGTTCAAGCTGGCAGGAAAGTGACATTACAACAGTGGTGTGAAGAAAAGAATGTCTGAACACACAACACATCTAACCTTAAAGTAGATGGGCTACAGCAGCAGTAAGCTACGAACGTACACGCAGTGACCACTTTACTAGGTACAGGAGATACCTAATAAAGTTCACTCTGACTGTCATTTCCATTACGAATGTGTGTTAATCAGCTGGGTGAATTGTTCAATGTTTCTTTATAGATAAGTTACATCTCTCACATCAGTGCATCTCTAATGACAGCTCAGACATCATCTGTAGGTTTGCTGATGATGGAACAGTTGTTGGCAGAATCTCAGATGGAAACGAGAGGGCGTACAGGAGTGAGATATACCAGCTAGTTGAGTGGTGTCGTAGCAACAACCTGCCACTCAACGTCAGTAAGACCAGAGAGCTGATTGTGGACTTCAGAAAGGGTAAGATGGGGGGACTTATGCCAATTGTCAAAGAGAGATCAGAAGTGGAAAGGGTGAGCAATTTCAAGTTTCTGGGTGCCAGGATCTCTGAGGACCTAACCTGGTCCCAACATATCGAGGCAGCTATAAAGAAGGCAAGATGGCGGAAATACTTCATTCGGAGTTTGAGGAGCTCGAGGAAAACTTCCACAGATATTCCATGGAGATCATTCTGACTGTTGCATCACCGTTCGGTATGAGGGTGGGGGCTACTGCACAAGATTGAAGCAAACTGCAGAGAGTTGTAAACTCAGTCAGCTCCATTGTGGGCACTAGCGTCCGTTGTATCCAGGACATCTTCAAGGAGCGGTGCCTCGGGAAGGCAGCGTCCATCACTAAGGACCCCCACCACCCAGGACATGCCCCCTTCTCACTGCTGCCATCAGGAAGGAGGTACAGCAGCCTGAAAGCACACACTCAGCGATTCAGGAACAGCTTTTACGCCTCTACCATCAGATTTCTGAATGGACATTGAACCCATGAACACCACCTCACCACTTTTTTATTTCTGTGTTTTCTCTACTTAATATTCTCTATTAATAAATAATATCTTAATTTATATCTAAATTTTAATCTATATTATTTTAATATTTTAATCTATTATATTATTATTAGATTATATTTTAATCGATTTATATCTTAATCTTAATTTATATATGTAAAATAGATAGATATAGACACATACTGTAATACACAGGCTTTTTCTATATTATCATGTAGTTTATTAATTTTCACAACGTACGCCAGTGATATTAAACCTGATTCTGATTCTGAAGACACCAATCGACGCAAGTTCCTTATTTCAGGAGTTTCCATGGAAAGATGAAGCAGCAGGAACTGGCGCTGAAATGGTTAACAGAGCTGCTCTTGGTGCGCCTGGGCCAGGGCTGGACGCAGCTCATGTGAAACGGACCTGCAGTGGAGCCCGCAGACAGGCTGAGCGCGCACACTAGAAAATGTCTTGTGTACTGTGAGCCGCTTCCCCTCTTGTTCAATAACAGCCCGGGGCCATTCAATTTAGGTAAGTTTAAAACTCCCTCTTGAGCACCCAGGGGAGAGAGATGCCAATGTTGGACTAATTCTCCTGACTCCTATTCCAGAGTTCAGCCTTTCGAGCAAGAGAAGATGTTACTGGAAGTGAGAGGGGGGTGCAACCTTTTTACAGAAAGGAAGGGAGACTGTGGGGAAATTACCAAAGCTGCAAAAACAACATCAAATAACTGCAACAAACATCAAAAAAAGTCCCAGAAGAAAACTAAATGCTTAGCTTTAGAATTTGTACTTTTCAAACACTTGGCAAAGATTTTAGTTTTACTTTGCTTGGTAAAAGTGCTTTAACTCTTTGAGTACCTCTTTTACAATCAGAATCGGGTTTAATATCACCGGCATATGTCGTGAGATTTGTTGACTTTGTGGCAGCAAAACATAATAATAGACCAAATCTATAAAATATGTATATTAAATCATTGTTCAAAAAGAGAGGATAAAAGTAGTGAAGTAGTGTTCGTGGATTCAATATCCATTCACAAATCAGATGGCAGAGGGGAAGAAGCTGTACCTGAATCACTGAGTGTGTGTCTTCAGGCTTCTGTACCTCCTCCCTGATGGTAACAATGAGAACAAGGCATGACCTTGGGTGATGGACACCGCATTGCTCCTTGGAGATGTGGCTGGATACTGTGGAGGCTAGCGCCCATGATGGACAATGTTCCCGCTAAGGTGGGCGCACGCACACATCTTTTGCTGCGAGCGCACCGAGGAATTTGACCCGCGCACAAAAGGTTGTCACTCTCTCCCTTGTGTTGGCGTGTTAAGCATATTTCACGATTGTACACAACCACATTTCCTTTGCCAGTTTCTGAAGCCGACGGTGGTGACAACTTGCAGTCTGCGATGATTTGTCTGCAGATTTTAGAACTGGCTTACTTATACTGTTTTTATTGAAGAAATTATTCAGTGCGCACATTGGACAAAAGAATGCACAACACAAGATATGTGCACTGGTCACTACAAATTAGAGGGAACATTGATGATGGACTCGCTAAGTTTACAACTCTCTGCAGCTTACTTCAATCCTGTACAATAGTTGCCCCCGCACCCCACGCATTCCAGACAGTGATGCATCCAGTTAGAATGCTCTCCACAGTACATCTGTAGAAATTTACAGTTGTTTTTTTGAAATAGCGAATCTCAAACTCCAAGTGAAATAAAGCTGCTGTCTTGCCTTCTTTACCGTAGCACGTTACTTCATAGATCCCCTTTATGACTTCCACATCGCCTCCCCGGTGTTACCGCTACATTGACAAACCTTTCATTCTACGTCTTCTTGTACAGTAGTGCAAACTGAAGTAGTGCAAGAAGACTAACTTTTCCTCTTGCACTACTGTACTGTGCACTATTCTAATGTGTTGTGCTTGTCACGTTGTTTCTTGTTGTACTTATTACTAGGTTCCTTAAGGTTGTCATAGTTAGGGGTGTAGCAAGGACAAGCCCCACTACCTATTATATTCTCCCAATGGCGTGCGTCTTAAATAGCCTCTGACAACCAAGTCCAACTCCTGGCCTTTTCACGTGTGGCTCAGCTACTAAGCCTGGCAGAATAATTTCTACAGGAGAAGGGGCAAAGTCCATCTTTAAGGACCCCAGCCACCCAGGACATGCCCTCTTCTCATTGTTACCATCAGGGAGGAGGACCAGAAGCCTGAAGACACACACTCAGTGATTCAGGAACAGCTTCTTCCCCTCTGCCATCCAACTTCTAAATGGAAATTGAACCCATGAACACTACCTCACTTTTTTATATTATTTCTGATTTTGCACTATTTTTAACAATTTAATATACATATATACTTACTGTAATTGATTTCCTTATTTATTTTTTCTATATTATTGTGTATTGCACTGTACTGCTGCCACTAATTTAACGAATTTCACGACATATGCCAGTGATATTAAACCTGATTCTGATCGGTGAAGATTGAACAGAGTGCAGAAGAAAACAAACTGTGTGAGCGCAAATATAAATAGCAATAAATAACGAGATAAAGAGTCCTTAAAGTGAGATAATTGGTTGTGGGAACATCTCAATGGATGGGCAAGTGAGTGTAGTTATCCCCTTTTGTTCAAGAGCCTGATTGTTGAGGGGTAGTAAATGTTCTTGAACCTGGGGGTGTGAGTCCTGAGGCTCCTGAACCTTCTGCCTGATGGCAGCAGCGAGAAAAGAGCACGGCCACGGTGATGGGGATCTCTGATAATGAACTCTTTCGAAACTTTTAAGTCTCTTTTTTTACCACAAAATCTGTAAGTTGTAATGCACTGAACTGTGTAAGGTGTGATACGTTATTCACATAATATCAGTGTTCCCAATGATAAAGTAAATACTGTGTCTCCTCTACAATACGGGAGTGTTAAAATCCATCAGTAGTCCAACATCTTGTCTAGTAGTCAGAATAAAACTAATTGAAATGGCCTGAAGCATTTCAGCCACTGTTGTGAATCCACTGAAATTTTTGTTCATTATAAGACAGTTATAGAAAGATTTCAGATACGGTGGTTGGTAGCAGACAGACAGATAGACAGACAGGTAGACAGACAGACAGATGCTGACAATCCAAAGAAACACACATAAGATGCTGGAGGAACTCAGCAGGCCAGGCAGCATCTATGGAAAAGAGTAGACAGTTGACATATTGGGAAGAGACCCTTCTTCAGGATGGACAGACACAGTGACACACAGACAGACAGAGAGATAACTAAATAGGTAGTTGGACTGATAAAGTTGAGTTTATTAACATTTGCTCAAATACCTGTCTGCACAGGTGCAATGAAAACCTTACTCATTGCATCACAAGTATAAAAAACATAATTAAGCTTAATTTATACATGTTTTATAAGAAAAAAAATTAAAATTAAAATATATTCCATGTTATGCAAAGTTTCATAGTGCTACTTTCTTTTTCATTATTTTTATTAATTTCTTACCTAACAGAATGCAGGGTACAGTAAGATACATAATATATATCAATTACAATATATTGAGATCACAGATGAAGTGTAATTACCCCATATCCATATAGATTAAATGTAAACATAAAATTGAAAAGAAGTAATTTATGATACAAAAAAATCTAAACCCACTACCAGAAAAAAAACAGCTGTTTGGTTAAAAAAAAAGAAAAAGAAAAAATCCTTAACATATAGTAAAGCATATTGTTAGCCAACATCTGTGCTTAATAGCAAATCAAAGATTTTTAAATTAATTCCAAAAAGGTCCCCACAATGTTAAAAAACCTTGTTTAGGTTCAGAAATAGAACGGCGAATCTTCTCTAAATTTAATCAAGACATAACATTAGTGCTACTAAAGAGTAGTGATTTGGAATTTGCCAGTTGGTTCAAGTCCGAATGATTGAAGGGAAGTAGCTATTCTTGAAGCCGGTGATGGGTGACTTCAGGCTTCTGTATCTCCTATCCGATGGTAGCTGCAAAAAGATGGCATGACTCGGGCTGTGGAGATCTTTGATCGTGTAAAAGTCATAGGCAGCCGAGCTGTACAGAGTTCTGTATATATGCCCAAGACTTCTGCACAGCACTCTATCTGTCAATCTACCTCCTACTTATCTACATTTCTATCTATCTATAGATATACAGCAGCTTTAAATTCCTGGGTGTTAACGTATTGGATGACTTGCTCTGGGCCCAGCTCAAGGAAAGTGTTCCAGGATGTGCCCTCTTCTCATTGTTACTGTTGGGAAGGACATTCAGAAGTCTGAAGCCACACACTCAATGATTCAGGAGCAGCTTATTCCCCCCTGTCATCAGATTCCTGAATGGTCATTGAACCCATGAACACTACCTCACTACTTTTTTATTTCAGCTATTTTTTGTACTACTTATTTTAACTTAACTATTTAATAGACATATACAGACTTAATGTAATTCTGTTTTTTATCTATATTTATTTATATAGAGAATAGAACGTAGGGATCTACAGCAGATTACAGGCCCTTCGGCCCACAATTTTGTGCCGACTGTGTAACCCACTCTAGAAACTGCCTAGAATTACCCTACCGATTAGCCCTTTAATAACTCATCTCCTTCTTCCTTAGGCCACGAGCTTATCAATCACCCAAATGAATTATTAACTTCAAACTTTCTGCATAATCGAAGAGTTGAACTGCATGTGCATGTAATGAGAGCTGTATAACTCATCTCCTACCTTAGGCCACGAACTTATCAATTACCCCTCATGTTTTTCTAAGCTCCATATACCTCTCTGAGAGTCTTTTAAAAGACCCTATGGCATCCACCTCCAACACCATCACTGGCAGTGCATTCCATGCACTCACCACTCTCTGTGAGAATTGAATTGAATTTTGAATTGAACTGAATTGACATTATTTACATCCTTCACATAAATGAGTAAAAATCTTTACGTCTTAATGTCCGTCTTACGTCTTAATCTCCGTCTTAATGTGCAATGTCATTTATAATAAATAGTATTATGACAGGATAGTCAATATAACATAGAAATATAGTTGTGTCGGCATGAGTTAATCAGTCTGATGGCCTGGTGGAAGAAGCTGTCCCGGAGCCTGTTGGTCCTGGCTTTTATGCTGCGGTACCGTCTCCCAGATGGTAGCAGCTGGAAACTTGCCTCTGACTTTCCCTCTTACTTCCAATCACTTCAAAACTATGCCCCCCTCGTGCTAGCCATTTCAGCCCTGGGAAAAGGTCTCTGGCTGTCCACACGAGCAATGCTGCTCATCATCTTATACGCCTCTATTAAAGTCACTTCTCATCCTCCGTCGCTCCGAGGAGAAAAGGCCACGTTCACACAACCTGTTTTCATAAGGCACACTCTCCAATCCAGGCAACATCCTTTCAAATCTCCTCTGCGCTCCCTCTATAGTATCCACATCCCTCCTGTAGTGAGGTGACCAGTATCATGTTTTGTATTGTAATGCTGTTGCAAATTAACAGATTTCACGACATATGCCAGTGATATTAAACCTGATTCTGATACCAGATGTAGCGCCTCCTGTAGTGGTGGAGAAGGGTGCGCCTCTGCTGAGAGTCCACTACTCTCTGCAGCTCCCTAAGTTCCTGCACATTCGGACTACCTTTTCCAGACCCTGGTGCTATCAGTCGGGATACTTTCAACAGTACCTCTGTAGAAGATTGTTAGAGTGCTCAATGATAAGCCAAAGCTCCTTAACCTCCTGAGGAACACTTTCATTATAAATGCAACTATGGGCTGGGCTCAGGACAAGTCATCCAATATGTTAATACCCAGAAATTAAAAGCTGCTGACTCTGTAGATAGACAGAAAGGTAGATAAATAGATAGATAGATAGATATATTGACAAATACAGTTCTCCACATCTTACTGCTCCACATTGACAAATACAGTACTGTGCAAAAGTTTTAGGCACACACACACACACACACATATATATATGTATGTATAGGTATATGTATATATGTGTGTGTGTGTGTATATATATATATAGACACACACACACAGATAGCTGGGGTGCCTAAGACTTTTACACAGTACTGTTTTTGGCAACGTGGAGCAGAGAGCATGTTTGTAAATATATGGCGGCAGCAAAGGGTGTTCAGAATAGCAAGGGTGGAGCATCGCGGGAGCAGTGTGAGACAGGTGGCAGAGAAGCAGTGACAGAGGAGGTGGCAGACACAGCCAGCCCTGAGACACCAGGCAAGATCATTTGATTCTAAACAATTGGTTTATTGATCATTACAGAATGTCTCTCTGGTGCTTCTCACTCTCTCCCCTTTCCCTGCCCCCTTCCCACTCTCAGTCCACAATAGGGACCCAGATCAGAATCAGGTTTATCATCACTCACATATGTCATGAAATTTGTTTTTTTTTTGTGGCAGCAGTACAGTGTGATACATAGAATTACGACAGTACTGCGCTCTGCAAAGGTCTTAGGCACTCTAGCTACACTTCTGTGCTGAAGACGTTTGCAAACTGTTGTACCTATCCAAATTTCTCTTTAGGGTTGTAATGGAACTTGTTCTACCAGTTCCACTGGCAGCTAATTCCACACTTTCACTACCCACTGAATGAAGAAATTTAAAGTATGAGACCATAAGGTATAGGTGTTGAACTAGGCCATTTGGCCCATCAAGTATGTTCTGACATTTCATCATGGCTGATCCATTTCCCTCTCAGCCCCAATCTCCTGCCTTCTTCCCTTCATGCTCTGATCAATCAAGAATCTATTAACCTCTTCCTTAAATATACCCAATGACTTGGCCTCCACAGCTGCCTGTGGCAAGGAATTCCACAGATTCAGCACTCCCTGGCTAAAGAAATTCCCGACGAAGGGTCTCGGCCCGAAACATTGACGCTGCTTCTCCCTATAGATGCTGCCTGACCTGCTGTGTTCCACCAGCATTTTGTGTGTGTTGCTTGAAATTCCTCCTTATCTTTGTTCGAAAAGGACACCCTTCTATTCGGAGGCTGTGTCCTCTGGTCTCAGACTCTCCCACCACAAGAAACGTCCTCTCCACATCCACACTACCAAGGCCTTTCATCGTTCGATAGGTCACCCCTCATTCTTCTGAATACCAGTGAATACAGGCCCAGAGCCATCAAACGCTCTTCAGATGACGAGCCATTCAATAGAATCATTTTCATGAAATCTCCCCTCAATTCCCCATAAATATTTCACTTTTCACTCTAAACCTATGACCTTTAGTTCCAGTCCTACCCAACCTGAGGGGACAAAGCCTACGTGCATTCACCGAGGATTGTCAGATTAGGCTATGCCAATAGGTGCAGGGTGTTTTGGAGGGGAGTAAGTCTTTTGGGCAGGGATTTCCAACCTGGAGTCCTCAGACGCCTCCTTTAATGGTAGGGGTCCTTGGCATAAAATAGGTTGTGAACTCCTGCTTGGGTGTGATGCATGGGATGTCAGACAAACGGGCTGCTTTGTCCCGGGTTGTGTTAAACCCGCCTTGTATCACAACTGCTCTCACCCAGCCAAGTGGATTTGAATTGAATTTGAATTAGAATATCTGAATTGACTTTATTTCTTACATCCTTCACAAACATGAGGAGTAAAAATCTTTGCATTACCTCTCCGTCGAAATGTGCAATGTGCAATCATAGTAATTTATAATAAATAGAACAGTCAATACTCAAGTCAGCGTAAGTTAATCAGTCTGATGGCCTGGCAGAAGAGGCTGTCCCCGGAGCCTGTTGGTCCTGGCTTTTATGCTGCCGTACCGTTTCCCAGATGGTAGTAGCTGGGATAGATTGTGGTTGGGGTGACTCAGGTCCCCGATGATCCTTTGTGCCCTTCTGTCACACCTGTCTTTGTAACTGTCCTGAATCTTACGAAGCATAACTACGGATGCATTGAGCTGTCTGCACAACTGTCTGCAGAGTCCTGCGATTGAGGGAAGTACAGTTCCCATACCAGGCAGTGATGCAGCCAGTCAGGATGCCCCCAGTTGTGCCCCTGTAGAAAGTTCTTAGGATTTGGAGGCCCAAATCAAACTTCCTGATGCACTATCAATAACTCACTCTGAGACGTGAAGGCAAGATATCGGCTTTCATTGACTGGAAGAAGGAACAAGCAGTGGTTGACCACCATACTACATCCTGGAGACTGAGAGGCCGGGCTCAGGCCTCGATCGCCTTTATACCGGGGTCTGTGGGAGGAGCCACAAGAGCAGTCAGCAGGGGGCGTGTCCAGACAGGTATATGTAGTTCACCACACTTCCTCAACTGCCTGAGGTGAAAGAGGCGCTGTTGTGTCTTTTTCACCACACAGCTGGTGTGTACAGACCACGTAATCTCCTCGGTGATGTGGATGCCGAGGAACTCAGCCCCAGATTCATCGATGTCAATAGGGGTTAGCCTGTCTCCATTCCTCCTGTAGTCCACAACCAGCTCCTTTGTTTTTGCGACTGAGGGAGAGATTGTTTTCTTGACACCACTGTGTCAGAGGGTTGACTTCTTCCCTGTAGGCCACCTCATTATTGTTTGAGATTAGGCCAGTCCGTGCAGTGTCGTCAGCCCTCTGGACAACACTCCACCGCACCCCAGACTTCCTCCTTGTGGATGGTGGACGGGCTTTGAGATGTCAGGAGGTGAGTCACTCACTGTAGGCTTCCCAGCCTCTGACCTGCCCTGGTAGCCAAAATATTTATGTGGATGCCCAAATGCAGGTCTGTGGAATATTCACAGTTTTTCATCACTATGTTCCAGGTAACAGTCCGGTACACGAGTCCCATCTCTGCAGCCTCATGATGCTGTACGCCAATCAACATTTCTGCTCAGAACAACCACATAAAATTACTACAGAACGATACAAGAACTTTAGACATCCTAGCTATAAGATGTCAACAAAACAGAGAGAGTACAGAGGAGATTTACTAGAATGTTACCTGGGTTTCAGCACCTAAGTTACAGAGAAAGGTTGAACAAGTTAGGTCTTTATTCTTTGGAACGTAGAAGGTTGAGGGGAGACTTGATAGAGGTATTTAAAATTACGAGGGGAGTAGATAGAGTTGACGTGGATTGGCTTTTTCCATTGAGAGTAGGGGAGATTCAAACAAGAGGACTTGAGAGTTAGGGGGGAAAAGTTTAGGGTGAGCACGAGAGGGAACTTCTTTACTCAGAGAGTGGTAGCTGTGTGGAACGAGCTTCCAGTAGAAGTGGTAGAGGCAGCTTTGATATTGTCATTAAAAAAAAAATTGGATAGGTATATGGGCAGGAAAGGAATGGAGGGTTATGGGCTGAGTGCAGGTCGGTGGGACTAGGTGAGAGTAAGCATTCAGCACGGACTAGAAGGGCTGAGATGGCCTGTTACTGTGCTGTAATCGTTATATGGTTTTTTATATATATATATCTATCTACCTAGGACCTGCCCAGTAGTAGTGTAGATACATACAGCAGATAGATAGAAAGATAGTTTCATAGATAAATGTATGATAGATGTAGACATTGATTGATAGATAGATAATTAGATGTAGACATGGATAGCTAGAAGGTAGATTGATGGAAAAGAGAAGCAATAAAAATAACGAGACGAAAAAGTTCCAAGTACATTTATTATCAAAGTGTGTATACTAGCGAGATATGCCAACTAGTGGAGTGGTGCCACAGCAACAACCTGGCACTCAACGTCACTGAAACGGAAGAGCCGATTGGGACTTCAGGAAGGGTAAGGCGAAGGAACACATACCAATCCTCATAGAGGGATCAGAAGTGGAGAGAGTGAGCAGTTTCAAGTTCCTGGTTGTCAAGATCTCTGAGGATCTAACCTTGGTCCCAACTTATCGATCCAGCTAAAAAGGCAAGACACAGAGTTTGAAAAGATTTGGAATGTCAACAAAAACACTCAAAATCTTCTCTAGATGTACTGTGGAGAGCATTCTGACAGGCTGCATCACTGTCTGGTATGGGGGTGGGGGGCTACTGCACAGGTCCGAAAGAAGCTGCAGTGGGTTGTAAATCTAGTCGGCTCCATCTTGGGTTCTGGTCTACGAAGTATCCAGGTCATCTTCGGGGAGCAGTGTCTCAGAAAGGCAGCGTCCATTATTAAGGACCTCCAGCACCCAGGGTGTGCCCTTTTCTCACTGTTACCATCTACTGGGTAGGAGGTACAGAAGCCTGAAGGCACACACTCAGCGATTCAGTGACAGCTTTTTCCCCTCTGCCACCTGATTCCTGAATGGATGTTGAACCCATGAACACTACCTCACTTTGTTAATATATATTACTTCTGCTTTTGCACAATATTTTACTCTATTCAATATACATATACCGTGATTTATTTATTTCTTCCTCTAGATTATATATTGTATTGAACTGCTGCTGCTAAGTTAACAAATTTCACGACACATGCCGGTGATAATAAACCTGATTCTGATTCTGATCCTGTACTGTGGGACTAGTGTCAGGAGAATAGGATAGCCTGGGCAGCTAGTGTCAGGAGGATAGCAAGTTCAGAAAGTCTAACCTGTCAGACATTTTACTGGCAAACACTGCAGATGCTGGAAATTCAAGCAACACACACAAAATGCTGGTGGAACGCAGCAGGCCAGGCAGCATCTATAGGGAGAAGTACTGTCGACGTTTCAGGTCGAGACCCTTCATCAGTACTAAAACTTGTATACACTGGAATTTAGAAGGATAAGAGGGGATCTGATTGAAACATGTAAGATTAATAAGGGATAGGACACGCTAGAGGCAGGAAACATGTTCCCGATGTTGGGAGAGTCCAGAACCAGAGGCCGCAGTTTAAGAATAAGGGACAGGCCATTTAGAACAGAGTTGAGGAAAAACTTTTTCACCCAGAGACTTGTGGATCTGTGGAATGCTCCGTCTCAGAAGGCAGTGGAGTCCAATTCTCTGGATGCTTTCAAGAGAGAGTTAGATAGAATTCTTAAAGATAGCGGAGTCAAAGGATATGGGGAGAGGGCAGGAAAGGGGTACTGATTGTGGATGATCAGCCATGATCACATTGAATGGAGGTGCTGGCTCGAAAGGCTGAATGGCCTACTCTTGCACCTATTGTCTATTGAAACGTCGACTGTGCTTCTCCCTATAGATGCTGCCTGGCCTGCTGTGTTCCACCAGCATTTTGTGTATGTTGTTGTTAACGTCGACAGTGCTTCTCCCTATAGATGCTGCCTGGCCTGCTGCGTTCCACCAGCATTTTGTGTGTGTTGTTGTTAACGTCGACAGTGCTTCTCCCTATAGATGCTGCCTGGCCTGCTGCGTTCCAACAGCATTTTGTGTGTGTTGTTGTTAACGTCGACAGTGCTTCTCCCTATAGATGCTGCCTGGCCTGCTGTGTTCCACCAGCATTTTGTGTGTGTTGTTGTTAACGTCGACAGTGCTTCTCCCTATAGATGCTGCCTGGCCTGCTGTGTTCCACCAGCATTTTGTGTGTGTTGTTGTTAACGTCGACAGTGCTTCTCCCTGTAGATGCTGCCTGGCCTGCTGCGTTCCACCAGCATTTTGTGTGTGTTGTTGTTAACGTCGACAGTGCTTCTCCCTATAGATGCTGCCTGGCCTGCTGCGTTCCACCAGCGTTTTGTGTGTGTTGTTGTTAACGTCGACAGCGCTTCTCCCTATAGATGCTGCCTGGCCTGCTGCGTTCCATCAGCATTTTGTGAGTGTTGTCTGATAGATTCTGATTCTGATATACAACCTTGAGATCCTTCCCTTTACAGGCGGCCACAAAACAAAGAAACCCAGCCCAGATCAGGTAAGGGCCATTGGATAATATACACAGAGAGTCCATAAATCGAAAACCATAGGCAGAATTTGATAGATAAACTGAGAGAACAAGGTGGATGGTGTACATACAGAGATAAGTAGACCAAGATTAAATAATAGAGGTACATTCGATGGATAATGTGGGGGAATAAAGTCATGGTAGTTATAACATTATAGGCAGACAGACAGATAGACAGCTTGGTGAACAGATGGAGACAGTTGAAGTGTGTCTATCACTCACCCACGCTCTCTGGGCTGACACAGCAATGCAAAGGTTGGTTAGACTTGCCTGTAGCCAGCCTCTGGGTATATCATCGCTGACTAGCAAAGGCAGATGAAAACAGCAGCTGCATTATTTAGGCCAAGCTGAGAGTCCAGCTCTGCTTGTTCGGCTTCTTCTGTTCAGCAAAATCATCCTCACCGAGAGGGAAGCGAGGAATGATTTACCAACTGCAGCCGAGTAAAGACGATGCTAAATAAATGGGCTCCGAGGAGCATCTGAAAGGATGAAAGGGAGGTAAAGAGGCAGCGAGGTTCCCAGAAAAAGAAATAAAATTCAGGTACTGGTCGGGTAGGGCCACAGCAAGGTGAAGGAGGTACTGAAGAGATCAGAATTAGGAGAATGCGCCCATCTTTGGGGAGTGGGGGCGGGAAGGTGTTAAGTTTGTTCTTGATAAAAGACAAAGTTAGCGTGGGTAAAGCTAACACATTTCATTCAGAACATTCCAGTCTGTCACGAGTGCATGCGACCAGCTCTTGGCTTCAGCTCGACCTGCGCGGGTGCGACCAGCTCACCAAAGCCGCTTCTGGTTCCGGGTGAACCGCCCACACGGCACGCTGGGAACTGAAGTTCTTTATCATGTACACACATAATAACACGGGGAAGGTAGGAGGTTATTCCTGTTAAAGTGGATGACGGCGAGAAGAGAGTGCAGATTCAAAGATATAAGATCCAAAGAGTTGAAAGGACTCATTGGGTCAGAATCTCTGAGGTGGGGTGGGGGGGGAATGGATAGTTGATGTTTCGAACCTTGAATTCTCCAACTTCGAGTGAAATATTCTGCCTCTGTCCCTTTCCACCTCCCTTCTGACCCTGACCCAGCCCCCATCACCTTCTCTCATTCCCCTCCGCCAGATTGTCCACCTGCCCATCACCCCACACACTCCTCACTGTCCCCTACCCCCCCCACTGTTCCTCTCACTCCTCCTTCACTTTCATGCCTCACCTTCCACCCCTCCCCCACTCAGATTCTCCGTAACTTCCGCCACCTCCAACGGGATCCCACTACCCAGCACGTCTTTCCTTCCCCCTCCTGCTTTCCGCAGGGATCGCTCCCTACGCGACTCCCTTGTCCACTCGTCCCCCCCATCCCTTCCCACCGATCTCCCTCCTGGCACTTATCCTTGTAAGCGGAACAAGTACTACACCTGCCCTTACGCTTCCTCCCTCACCACCATTCAGGGCCCCAGACAGTCCTTCCAGGTGAGGCGACACTTCACCTGTGAGTCGGTTGGTGTGGTATACTGCGTCCGGTGCTCCCGGTGTGGCCTTTTATATATTGGTGAGACCCGACACAGACTGGGAGACCGTTTCACTGATCACCTACGCTTGGTCCACCAGAGAAAGCAGGGTCTCCCAGTGGCCACAAATTTTAATTCCACGTCCCATTCCCATTCTGATATGTCTATCCATGGCCTCTCTACTGTCAAGATGAAGCCAAACTCAGGTTGGAGGAACAACACCTTATATACCGGCTGGGTAGCATCCAACCTGATGGCATGAACATTGACTTCTCTAACTTCTGTTAATGCCCCTCCTCCCCTTCTTACCCCATCCCTGATATATTTAGTTGTTTGTTTTTTTTTCTCTCTCTCTCTGCCCATCACTCTGCCTGTTCTCCATCTCCCTCTGGTGCTCCCCCCCTTCTTTCTCCCTAGGCCTCCCGTCCCACGATCCTTTCCCTTCTCCAGCTCTGTATCACTTTCACCAATCACCTTTCCAGCTCTTAGCTTCATCCCACCTCTTCCGGTCTTCTCCTATCATTTCGCATTTCCCCCTCCCCCCACTACTTTCAAATCTCTTAGTATCTCTCCTATCAGTTAGTCCTGACGAAGAGTCTCGACCCGAAACATCAACAGTGCTTCTCCTTATAGATGCTGCCTGGTCTGCTGTGTTCCACCAGCATTTTATGTGTGTTGTTTCCATTACCTTCAGTTCCTTTGCCGCTTCCACATATCATCTCCGAGCTCCTGGTACTGTTCTTTCGTCTGCCTATCAACCCCCACCTTCCCGACACACCCTCACCTGGATCCACCTCTTGCTCCACCCCTCCCCCTCACCTGTTCATACCAACTACCTTTCACTCCAGGTGAATGTTTGAATGTTGAAAGGGTTGGACAGAGTAGATGTGGAAAGGCTGTTTCCCTTGGTGGGTGAGTCCAGGACAAGAGTTCACAGTCTTAGAATTAGAGGGTACCCATTGAAAACAAAGATGAGGAGAAATTTTTTTGGCCAGAGGGTCGTGGATTTATGGAATTCGTTGCCACATACAACTGTGGAGGCCCGATCATTGAGGGTGTTTAAGGAGGAGATTGATAGGTATCTAATTAGTCAGGGTATCAAGGGATATGGGGAAAAAGCCAGAAATTGGAACTAGATGGGAGAATAGTTTAGCTCATGGTGGAGTGGCGGAGCAGACTCGATGGGCCGAATGGCCTACTTCTGCTCCTTTGTCTTGTGATCTTGTGAAAGAGTGACTGCACCTGAAACGTCGACTATCCATTTCCAGCTGCCTGACCCATGGATTTCTTGTGTGATAACCTGTTCAGGTGCTCTGTGCATGGGGACTAGTGGGTTTACGTGCTCTATATTAGCACGCTGTGAATCCTGAGCACAGTCTAACCTGGAGCATGAGTTCCCGTTCCCGGCTTCCGGGATAGCCTGCTGGTGAAGTAAAGATCCCGTTTTTTGAGCTAGCTCTCAGCTGGATTACAGGTTATGCCCTAAGGGATACAGATCCCATTTGAAAGAATGGAGAAGAATCCCATCGCTGGCACGATTGACTCGACAAACATCCTATGGTGCATTGGAGTACTCTTCAAGCAAAAGGCACAAAGCAACCCACACAACAATGCTGGAGGAACTCAGCATCTATGGAAATGAATAAAGAGGCCAACTTTCGGGCCGAGACCCTTCTTCGGGACTGAAACAGAAGCAGGGAGGTGCCAGAGTAGAAAGGGTTGAGGGGTGGAGGGGAAGGAGGGTGGCCGGAAGGTGATTGTTGAAGCCAAGTGGGTGGGAAAGGTAAAGGGCTGGAGAAGAAGGAAACCATGATGAAATGGAGCCAAATAGCCTAATTCTGCTCCTATATCTTATGATTTTATGGTCTTTCTTGCAACTTTTTGTGCTCCTGTGGATTTGAAGTCTTGCTGAGTAAAGGGACAATGAGCAATGGCACTGTGCCAACAGAGCTGTGATTACACACACACGGTGATTGATAAGTTCGTGGCCTAAGGTAGAAGGAGATGAGTTATACAGCTCTCGTCACATGCACATGCAGTTCAACTCTTTGAGTGGTTATGCAGAAAGTTTGAAGATAATAACTCATCTCCTTCTACCCGAGGCCAGAAACTTATCAATCACCCCAATGAGTGATTAACTTCAAACTTTCTGCATAATCACTCAAAGATTTGAACTGCATGTGCATGTAACGAGAGCTGTATAACTCATCTCCTTCTACCTTAGGCCATGAACTTATCAATCACCCCTGCTGTGGACACTTTCCGGAAATCCAAGATCCGTACGCTCCATGACCGCTGGACTAAGTGTGTAAATGTAGGAGGGGACTATGTTGAAATACAAATGTGCTAGGCTTTCTAAGATTGACTCCTTCTATCTTAGGTCATGAACTTATCAAACACCCCCTCCCCCGTAGCTCAATTCTGATGAAAGTTTATCAACCTGATTTATTGACTCCGCTTTACCTTCCATGGATGCTGACTGACCCGCTGAGTAGTTCCGATGCTCCTTGTTTTATTTCAGATTACCAGCACCTGGTCAGTTTTAACCTTTCCATGGGATAACATAGTCCTTTAAGATCAAGTGCTTACCTAACGCCAGTCAGGCTGCTGGCATTTACGGAAGCAAGGAAGATCCTCCATCTCTGGCGATGTTCAGGGCTTCTTTCATCGTGTCAGTAGCTTCCTTTCACTTTTCATCACTGTCAGTCACACAAGTCGCGGGTGGAGACTCTGGAATACTGTCACACTCAGATGTAGAAAGATTCTTCTTCACTGTTTCTGTAACAGTTTTGTTTGACCAGTCACTAGACCTGAGCTGAACCCCTGAACCTGGAGGACCGGTGGGCCACTCTTAGCCTGGCCTCTACCCTTTGACCTGTTGGGCATGGGTGACCCTACCAAGAGCCAAAACATAAAGCCCTGACTCCAGCCAGCATAGCTCTCCGGGTGGGTCACTGATGCATACAAATCTCCAAACCACGACAAGATTGTGGTCATCAAGTACTTCTTTGGAAAGCCTAGAATCTAGATTTCAGGATTTCACATATCGGTGCTGTTCTGATGTGCTCCCTGAGTGGGAGAGAGTGAGAGAGTAAGGGTCCAGACAGGAGAACCCTCCGGCCACCCCCCACCGCCCCTCGCCACAGGGACACCTCCCGACCTGTCAGTGAGTTTTCCAGTAACCTAAGTCTGAGGAAACCACCAGCAACAGGAAATTCCACACATTGCAACAAGCCGGCTGGGATGTGACAGGCAGGGCTGTGTCTCGGCAGTTTTACAATCCCTGCGGAGGGTTCTCCGCAAGACCTCCCGTCCCTTTGCCAGAATCGGTGAGGAAGGAACAAAGCCAGCGCAGGCCCTCATGATGGAATCCTTCCACTTATCTGTTTTGGTGTGTCCCCAGACAGGCTAGAGTGTGGCTATTCCACCCTTCGTGTCTGCTGGCTCTTTGAGAGAGTGATCTCACCTGCTTCCTCACACTCATGGTCATGCACCCATTTCCTTTATTGGGATGATGTTTATCCAATTACCTTTTCACAATTACTCTACCCACCCCTGCTACACTACATGCACACTATATCACAAATCAGAATAAACCCCTGCAGGAAAAAAAGCCTTCATCAACCCCTCACTCCCCTTTTATCAGTGAAATCCCTCCCTTTCTATTGTGAATTCTCTTATTAACTTTTATTAATCCAATCACCAATGATCTAGCAACACCGGTCTGTGTTTATAGAGTAGAATTAGGCCATTCGGCCCACTGAGACTGTCCCACCGAGACTGTCCCACCATTTCATCATGGCTGATCCACTTTCCCTCCCAGCCCCAATCTCCTGCCGTCTCCCTGAATCACAATGCGAAAGTCACATCAAGGCAGAGCTGTTGGGCATTGGACCATGTCCGGGGATGCTGGAGAAGCAAATCTTTGATTGAGGGCATAATTCTTAAAGAGCATTTCTATGAGGAAAAGGAGGCACAAGGATTTAGGGAGAGAATTCCAGAATTTGGGAGCTGAAGAGGGATTTAGGGAAAGCCAAAAGGCAAGGAATGGGGAGAAGTAGATATCTTCAAAAGCTAGAGAGAAATTTACTTACTTACTGCCTGTTACAGCAGCAATGAAGGTCCTCCATCTTTGGTGGACTTCAAGTCAGCAGCTTCCTCCCGGTTTTCACCTCTATCAGTCTTGCAAGTCCTGGGTGGTGATTCAGGGATACCATCGCACTCAGATGTAGAAGGATTCTTCATTGCTGTTTCTGTAACAATTTTGTTTTACCAGTCAGGGTTGTTACATGGATGAGAGGGGAATAGAGGGATATGGTCCAGGTGCAGGTCAGTGGGACTAGGCAGAAAAATGGTTTGGCACAGCCAAGTAGGGCCGAAGGACCTGTTTCTGTGCTGTAATGTTCTATGGTTCTGAGCCCTGAGGTGAACCCCTGAACTGGGTGGACCGGTGGACCACTCTTAGTCTGGCCTCTACCCTTTGACCTGTTTGGCATGGGTGACCCCACCAAGAGCCAAAGCATAAAGCCCCTGACTCCAGCCAACGTAGCTCTCCGGGTCATTGAGGTGGGGAAATCTCCAAACCACGATGAGGTTGTGGTCCTCTTGGAGGACAGAAAGATTTAGGAAGAGAATGCAGAGCTTAGAACAGGATATGAGTGATGTCATGCAGGATGTCAAAGTACTGCCCTTCAACAAACGCTCTTCTCTCTCCACAAACAAGAGAAAATCCGCAGATGCTGGAAATCTGAGCAACACACACACACACACACACACAATTGTGGAAGAACTCAGCAGGCCATCTCTGGAAAAAAGTATAGTCGATGTTTCAGGCCCAAATCCTTTGGCAGGGCAGGAGGAAAAAAAGCTGAGAAGTAGATTTGAAAGGTGGTGGGAGGGGAGGAGCACCAGAGGAAGGCAATGGGCAGGCAAGGAAATCACCGGAGGGATCTCCCAGTTGGCACCCATTTTAATTCCACGTCCCATTCCCATTCTGATAGTCCATCAATGGCCTCCTCCACTGTCGCAATGAGGTCACACTTAGGTTGAGGGAACAACACCTTATATTCTGTTTGGGTAGCTTCCAACCTGATGGCATGAACATCAATTTCTCAAACTGCCCATAATGCCTCCCCCACCTCTTCAGTACTTCCCATCCCCCTGTCCCTCTCTCATGCTACCTCCTTGCCCTCCCATCGCCTCCCTCTAGTTCTCCTCCCACCCTCCCCTTTTTTTCTTTCTACTGGCCTACTGTCTCTTTCCCCAATCAGCTTCCTAGCTCTTTGCTTCATCCCTCCCCCTCCCAGTTTCACCTTTCACCTGGTGCTTATCTCTCCCCTTCCCCGAACTTTCAAATCTACTCCTCAGTCTTTTTTTCTCCAGTCCTGCTGAAGGCTCCCAGCCCGAAACATGGACTGTACTTTTTCCCATGGATGCTGCCCGGCCTGCTGGGTTCCTCCAGCATTTTGCTTGTGTTGCTTCTTCTCTCTCCACGTTGTCTACCAGAACCTGCTCAGAAACCTGCAATTCCAACATCGGAGTGTGGATATTGAGCTGGCAGTTCACCACAGCGAGAGGAGGGGGTTAAGTGACATGGAGAAAGCCAGAACACTGATAACATTGTCACAAAGTTCACACCTGGTTCCGGGCACCAGGGTAACGTGAAGCTATTACAGCTTGGGGTGTTGTAATTTGGAGTTCAAATCCGATGTCATCAGTAACGAATTTGTACGTCCTCCATTCAGAATGCACGCGTGTTCTCCGGGCGCTCTGGTTTCCTCTCACAGTCCAAAGACGTACTTCTCTGCAGCGCATCTCAATAAATCAATCAATCAATCAATCAATCAAGCTTTTAGAATTTCAAGCAGAGGATCTTGGGGTTCACGGCCATAGATTCCTCCAAGTTGCAGTGAAGATGGTAGAGTTGGTAAGAAGGCATACCGTGTTGGCCTTGGTTAGTCAGGCGATTGAGTTCAAGAGCCATGAGGTAATTTTGCGGCTCTATAAAACACGTGAGGAGCATAAAGGCAGCCAGGGCCACCATAGAGCCAAAAGAAGCAATCAGTGTGTAGAACCAGGTGAGGTGAGGTTCTCAATGAGTAACTCCCATGTGGATTCAGTGAGGAGAATGACATGGAGGATAGTGAGACCAGGATGAAAAGCATAGGTAATCTGTCGTAACTGTGGAGGAACAGAGAGATCTCGTCCATGAATCCCTCAAAGCTGCTGCACAAGTTCATAGGCCGATTACAAAGGTTGTGCATTGGCCTTCATTAATCAGGGAACGAGTTCAAGAGCCCTGAGATAATGTTGTAGATCTATAAAACTCTGTACTCCTGTGCAAAAATAATCATGAGATATGTGAGTGATGATAAACCTGATTCTGGTGTGGGTCTCTATTGTGGACTGAGAGTGGGAAGGGAGCAGGGAGAGGGGAATCATAGTTGGGAAAAGGGGAAGGGAGAGGGAAGGTGTGGGAAGTCTATCCATTTACTTATATACCCATATACCTTCCAATAACTTACCCACAATTGATGTCAGACTCACTGGCCTATAATTTCCTGGTCTGCGTTTAGAGCCTTTTTTAAACAGCAGGACAACATTGTCTATCCTCCAATCCTTCAGTTACTCCACCTGTTGCCAAGGTTGTTTTAAATTTCTCTGCAAGGACCCCAGCAAATTCTGTACTTGCGAGGGAGCACCTTGTCAAGCACCTCACTAAAGTTCATCTAGATGACATTTGCTGGCCTACCCTTAAAATGTTACTTCCTTAAACAATGCATTCAAAAGCTCTTTCCCTCTTCATAGAGGGAGAAAATGTTTAAGGTGGTGGATGATGTGTTGATCACCTTTGTCCTGAATGCATTGAGTTTCTTAGGTATTGTTAAGCTACACTCATCTAGGCAAGAGGAATGGATTCCACAATAATTCCGACTTTTTCCTTGTGATGGTGAAAAGACTTCGGGATGTTAAGAGGTGATTCACTCACCTCAATTTATATTCCTGATCCAGTTGAGATTCTTAATCTTAATCTGGAGAATAGTGAGTTAATGGCAGGATTCTTAATAGTGTGGAGGGACAGAGGATCTTGGGCTTCACGGCCATAGATTCCTCCAAGTTGCAGTGAAGATGATAGAGTTGGTAAGAAGGCATATCGTGTTGGCCTTCGTTAGTCAGGCAATTGAGCTCAAGAGCCACGAGGTAGTATTGCAGCTCTATAAAACACTGGTTTAACCACACTTGTGTTTAGTTCTAGTTGCTTCATTACAGGAAGGATGCAGAAGCTTTAGAGAGGGTACAGAGAGATTTACCAGAGTGGTGCCTGGATTAGAGAGCAAGGACCGGTGAGGGAGCTAGGACTTTTATCTTAAAAGAGAAGGAGGATGAGAGGAGGCCTGATAGAAGTGCTCAGGATGATAAGAGGCATGGATGGAATAGGCAGCCAGAGATGTTTCCCCAGGGCAAAAATGGGAAATCAAAGGAACATTACTTTAAGATGTTGGGAGGAAAGTATGCAGGGAGGTCAGCGGCAAGTTATTTTACACAAAGCGGTAGGTGCATGAAATGATATTCAAGGGTCTCTTAAACGTGCACATAGATGGTAGAAAAATGGAGAGCTATGTGGGAGGGAAGCATTAGATTCATCTTGCAGTGGGTTAAAGGGTCAACACAACATTGTGGGTTGAAGGGCCTGCACGGTGCTGTACTGTTGTTCTGTGTTCTAAGTTCTGGTCAATGGTTGCCTTTGCACAGCTGACGATGAGAGACAAGGCAAGATAGATGCCATTGAGTGGCAAAGGTAGATGACTTGAGTTCCTCTTGGTGGAGCTGATCATTGCCTCACTATTTGTCGTGCAAGATACACTCCACTGATTGGAGCGTGTCTGAGTGCGGTCCAACTCTTGGTGTACAAATACACGGACTGTTACATTTGCTGAGTAGCTGACTGAAAGTAATACCTGTGCAATCGTCAGCAAACATCCCCACTTCTGACCTTATGATGGAAGGGAGGACATCAGTAAAGTAACTGGTGATAATTGGGTGCAGGACACAGCACTGGGGAACATGTGCAGTGATGTCCTAGGGCTGGAATGATTGACCTCCAACAACCAAACCCTCTTCATTCATGCTACGTCAGAATGAATCACTGGAGAAAGATGGCACCAGAGAACAACGCTACCAAATGCGGCGTCCCCCCCGGCAGTTCACAAAATCACTTCTTTCGCGTCCTCTTTTTTTTCCTTTCAAGTGTGGTTCTGCTACCGTTGGAGCCCGTGATCTGCATTCTGGTGGGGTGTTTTCGGGCCGATTGAGTGACCTGGCCTTGGGCAGTGGACACCGGAGGAACCAATGTTCACAATGACTGATAACCAGGGAGATCACCCGGCTACCCAGCTGCCTGGGACCCAGCAGAGACGAGCGGCCGGCGCAACAGCCAACCAATCCGAACGATGAGTCGCACACCGCAGAAAAACCACTCCGTTATCATGATGTCACCTCAACAAAATGTTTGCGACTGAATCTCCAGGCTCGGCAAACAGCCCTACAAAAAAATAGATACCTCTGATGACAGGAAAATACTTCCATTATTTCTTCTGTCTGTGCTCCTTATATTGGTCTCTGAATCATTGTTCTATCAAAAGTCAAAGGCAATGCCGAGTTTATTATCATCTGCACAAGTACATGTATGGAATTCAGAAGGATGAGGGGGGGATCTCATTGAAATCTTTCGAACTTTGAAAGGCCTAGACAGAATAGATGTGGAAAGGATGTTTCCCATGGTGGGGGAATCTAGGACAAGAGGGCACAGCCTCAGGACAGATCGGCGCCCTTTCAAAGCAGAGATGCGGAGAAATTTCTTCAGCCAAAGGGTGGTGAATTTGTGGAATTTGTTGCCACAGGCAGCTGTGGAGGCCAGGTCGTGGGGTACATTTAAGGCAGAGGTCGATAGGTTCTTGATTGGACACGGCATCAAAGATTACGGGGAGAAGGCCGGGAACTGGGGTTGAGGAGGAGAAAAAAAAAAGGATCAGCCATGATTGAACGACGGAGCAGACTCTATGGGCCAGATGGCCCAGTTCTGCTCCTATGTCTTATGGTCTTCTGGTCTAATAAAAAAACCTACTTACATCAGCATCAGAGAACCAAACCATAGCCTCCATTGGTCCGAGCTAACCATGGATGCTGTGTCCTAGCTCTCAAAGTTGAAGTACAAGCCAGAGTAGTACAATATGGAGGGCAAGCTGTTGATAATGGCAAGCTAATGATAAATTAGCTTGTTTTTACTCTCATATAAATCTGATTTGTGATAGATGTCACTCTAAGGTAGCCTGTCTGACTCATATGTTTTGGCCTTGCCCTCTTCTGGAAAAATTTTGGAAAGATATTTTTGATACATTTTGAACACCTACGCTCGGTCTGCCAGAAAAAGCAGGATCTCCCAGTGGCCACACATTTTAATTCCACGTCCCATTCCCATTCTGATATGTCTATCCATGGCCTCCTCTATTCTCAAAATGAATCCAAACTCAGGTTGGAGGAACAACACCTTATAAACCGGCTGGGTAGCCTCCAACCTGATGGCATGAACATTGACTTCCGTTAATGCCCCTCCTCCCCTTCCTACCCCATCCCTGACATATTTAGTTGTTTGCCTGTTCTCCATCTCCCTCTGGTGCTTCCCCCCCACCCCCTTTCTTTCTCCTGAGGCCTCCCGTCCCATGATCCTTTCCCTTCTCCAGCTCTGTATCACTTTCGCCAATCACCCTTCCAGCTCTTAGCTTCATCCCACCCCCTCCGGTCTTCTCCTATCATTTCGCATTTCCCCCTCCCCCCACTACTTTCAAATCTCTTACTATCTTTCCTTTTGGTTAGTCCTGACGAAGGGTCTCGGCCCAAAACGTCGACAGCGCTTCTCCCTATAGATTCTGCCCAGCTGGTGTTCCACCAGCATTTTGTGTGTGTTGCTTGAATTTCCAGCATTAGAACCAGCATGCAGATTTCCTCTCACTGCCTGGCCTGCTGTGTTCCACCAGCATTTTGTGTGTGGTGTTGTTTGATACATTCTCTATAGTTTTGCACATTGATTTACAACCTCACCCTATCACCGTAATTTTTGGTTTACCAATGATTGATCTGCCCTCTTCAGCTCGTCAGAAGATTGCATTTGCTACTTTAATGGCTAGAAGATCTATTTTATTGAATTGTAAAGAGATGAATCCCCCAACTGCATCTCAGTGGTTTTCCCAAACCAAATCATGTTTAGTCTTAGAAAAAATTAGAAGTGGTACCTTTGATCCCTCGGTTAAATTTGAAGAAACTTGGAGGCCACTACTTTCATAGAATGTAATTTGACCTTTTCCGATTCCTTTATATTATTTATCAATTTGAGTAGAGGAGTGGAGTTGACGACATTAATGACTTTATCCGATATAATAGAATAGCCCAGCTTAGTTTAGTTTAGTTTTAGTTTGGTTTAGTTTAGTTCACTTTGTTTTTGATTTTTCATTTGGGTTTTTTTTCCATCTTTTTATTTTTTTGCATCTTGTCTATATTAAGAGTTTGGGAGGTCAATTACATTGGTGTTACCTATAGTTTCTACTCACATGTGTTAATTGCCAACAATGTACTCCCACTCCCTTTGTACTATTATGACTGTCTTTGAAAATTTAATAAAAAGATTGGAAAAAAAAACTGTTGGATAAATTATTTAAACTTCTACAAGAAAGAGCACAATTAGAACTCCCCTCTCCATGCAGCTGATGAATCCAAAGGAACCAATACAGCTTGGTAGCATCACAGGACTTCTCAGGCAGCATTCAGCTCAACGCAGAACAGCCGAACGGACTCTTGCTCTGAATTTTTCCTCAGTGTTTACTCCCGAAGCATTCCTCATGAGTGGTTATAGCCGCAAGGCAGAGATCAGAGATTTCCTTCTCCGAGATGAGAAGCCAGCCATGGCTGACGAACCCCATCTGCCTGAAGCAACTGGTTTTAACCCATCTTTGCCCCTTCTCCTGTCAGTAGAAATGATTCCACTTGGCGTAGTAGCTAAACCACGCGTGAAGGCCAGGAGCTGGACTTGGCACATGCCATTTGGACCACTTAGTAGGCCTCCATTAGTCTCGATAGACCATGGATTTGCGCCTTGGAAAGTTTCCAGGGTGCAGGCCTGGTTGTATGGGAGACTGGCAATTGCCCAAGCTGCAAGTCTCCCCTCTCCACGCCACCGATGTTGTGCAAGGGAAGGGCACTAGGACCCAAGCAGCTTGGCACTGGTGTCATCACAGAGCAATGTGTGGTTAAGTGCCTCACTCAAGGACACAACACGCTGCCTCAGCCAAGGCTCGAACCAGCGACCTTCAGGTAGCTAGACGAATGCCTTATCCACTTGGCCACTCGCCAACTGATTTAATAGGTAGTGCGAACCTCCCCTCCCCAGCGCTCCCTGCGACACAAAATTCACCAGGAAAAACATAAAATAGGGATAAATTATTCAAGCTTCTACAAGCAAGAACACAATTAGAACGAAATAGGGAAGTCCGTTTTAGTGCAAAGTGGTCATAGCATTGCTATACCAAAATACTGGCTAGGCTCTGCAGGTTGATTCGAAAGAAATTAGCTATTCTTCAGCCTGATGGTTTGGGATTCCAGGCTTCCCCCATGGCAGAAACTAAAACAGCATCACAAAAATCAGACAATTGTGGACTTAAATCCCTACAACATTTATAATGCATTTAGGATCAGATAATTGTAAATAAATCGGCTGCTTTCTGCTCTGAAACCTTCTCTCCAGCAGTAATGTGAAACCTCTTGAGCACATTTTTCTTCAAGCAGCTCCTTGAACTCGGCAGGTTCTTCCAGGCAAACACAATGCCCATCTTGGGAGTCCAGGTGCTTGACCTCAGATTCTGTTTACCGAGAGATCCTCAGGAAGGGAAAGTTACAGAAGCAGGAGAGTGAAGTATAACTGTGCAGTACGTTTCACACAGCGAATGTTCCAATGCATTGCCAAAGGAGTGATGCCTGACCAGTTTGTCTCCAGGCCACTGAAGGTAAGGTGGCAAAGGCTTGGTCAGACAGGTAGATTTCAGGGAGCGATAAGAGGTGTAAGGCCCCCCCTTCCCTCTACTAGCCTGCAGGTCACCCTTGGGCAAGGTGTAGCACCTACTTAGTCCCCCCCAATCAGGGTAATGAGAAGCCATGGGAGCGGGTGGTGGATGGTCGCACGAGCAGCCGGTGCAGATGACAAGTCCTGGTTATGCCACCACTGACTCCAGGCAGACAATCTCTGAAGAGTATTGATAGTGGCTGGGGGTCACCCGTCTTGTCACGACACTGCCCCGAAGGAGGCAATGGCAGACCACTTCAGTAGAAAAATCTGCCGAGAACAATCGCGGTCATGGATGCGACCGTGATCACCCGCGTAAGGATGACGCGGCAAACGACGATGATGATGACGAAGAGGACCAAAGATGCTGAACATCAAGTTCTCCAAATTAGGTGATTTCTCTCACCTCCCCCTCCTCTCCATTTACTTTCCCTATTTTGGCTCCCCACTTAGTCCTTCTCTTCTCCTCACCTGCCTGTCATTCCCTCCCCCCTACCCGGTGCCTTGTCTCCTCCCCTTTTTCCCTACTGTCCCCTCTCCTCTCCTATCAGGTTCCTCCCTTCCTCCCTCTTTACCTTTCCACCTATCATCTTCCAGCCGCTCCTTTCATCGCCTCTCCCCCTCGCACCTGGCTTCACTTAACGCCTTCCAACCTTCCCTCCTTCCCCTCCCTCCACCTCCTTTTCCTTTATTCTCCCTCTCTTTCCAATCCCCATGAAGGGTCTCAGCCTGAAATGCTAGCTGCTTATTCATTTCCATGGAGGCTGCCTGACCTGCTGAGTTCCTCCAGCATTTTGTGTGTGTTACTTAAGTGATTTAGGTGGTAAAGAAGGTATAGGAAATGCTTGTGTCTCTATTAGTTGAGACTTTGAGGTCAAGAGTCAGGAAGTTACATTGTAGCTTTATAAAACTCTGTATAGGTACCAGCTAGAGCAGGCGTTCCCAGCCTGGGGTCCATATGTATGGTATCCATTAGTCTCACGAGATCATGGATCTGCCCCTGGAAAGTCCTCTCCAGGGCGCAGGCCTGGGCAGGGTTGTATGGAGGACTGGCAGTTGCCCATGCAGTGAGTCTCCCCTCTCCATGCCACTGATGTTGTCCAAGGGAAGGGCAAGGCCTGATACAGCTTGGCACCGGTGTCATCCCAGGAGCTGCCAGAACGAGGTTGAAGGCAACGTTGGACTGCCTTAGGGACCCCAGCTCCGGATTTGTCCTCAGGGTTTACTCCCGAAGCCTTTCCCATGAGTGGCCGCGGAGGTTTGAAATCAGTTTTCCCTTTCTTAGCTGGGCTGCCTTCCCAGGCTGACGAGCTCCATCTACCCCCTCGGTTAATGGTAAGAGTCCATGACATTAAAAAAGTTCGGACCCTCTGGTCTGACTTTGGAGCTCATCCACCCAAACCGTGAGCGAGGTTTTATTGATCTAAACGCCAGGCCGATTTGGAAAGGTCGGGTAAGGGCCAGGATGTGGCACCGGGTCCAGGCCCAGAGCGTATCGATGCAGCAGGGCCTAATCCTTTGAGAGAGGAATGACCTGATGTTTAGATGGCTTAAACACCAGGCCAGATGGATTGTAAAGGCAGGGTGTCGGGACTAGAGGCAAGAGACAGGCCGGTTCAGAGACACCTGCTCTGCTCTTCACTCCACTGAGGCTGAGGCTGCGGGCCTAGACTGGGCTGCGTGTCTAAGGACTCACTTTCATTCTGAAAGCAGACATCCCACCTCTCCCGGAACTTCCGGGAGTATCCCACATATTGATAGCGGCTCCCTGACACCTGCAAATTATATACAATATCCCGGAAATCGACTTTCTTGAGAGCGAGCGAACGAGAGGGGGAGATAGAGAGAGCAAGACAGAGAGAGCGAGAGAGCAAGCAAGAGAGAGACCGAGAGAGACAGAGACAGTTAGAGAGAGAGACTGACAGACAGACAGAGAAAGAGAGAGTGAGCGAGGGAGAGACAGAGGGAGAGAGAGAACGCGCGCAACGTGGCAGAACATTCCAAAAAAACGTACTTCACCCCAGACTACACTAAAGTGTACCCCTGCCTAATAGGGGTCAAAAATAATGCCAGTGTTGTTCGCTGCACTGTTTGCAACAGTGACTTTTCTATTGCCCATGTTGAGGTGAGTTTAACAGGTGTCATTTGTTTATTAGCATAGCTAATGTTTTTTAAACTAGCTGGCTAGCTACTAAGGAGCTACTCTATTGCAGATATCCCGCCTCCCCCGGGAGTCTCCCGCAAATTGATGGTGCTACCTCCCTGAAATGAGTTTTTGCAAGGGTGGGATGTCTGTGAAAGCTGCTTGCTTGCTTTAACCGTTTGCACAATTTGTGTATTTTTTCCTCCCTGGGTGTTTGTTGGATTTTTAAAATGGGTTCTTTGGGTTTCTTCTTTCATGGCTGCCTGTGAGGAGACGAATCTCAGGGTTGTGTTATGTCTACACACTTCGATAATAAATGTACTTTGAACTTTGAGTTATAACAGGAGAGAGGTGTGTTTTAGAAGTCCTCAAGTGTATGGAGAATAGAACATGGGAATACTGGAGCAGTATGTGGATAGATAGGGTGAGGGTTATCTTGCCCATGCTGATGCCTTGGCGGTTTTAGTAATTGCCAAGGACACAAACTCTGACGTCCTGTGACACAACGTGCAGGCATGAGGGAGATAAGAGAATGTGACTCTTTCACATTGAGAGAATTAATCCGAAGCAAATAAAGAGATCAACTTCAGGAGAGAAGCGGAGGGACTGGGAAATGGGCAAATACACGGCGGGTACAGTTTAAGGTCGGGAATTGCCAAGAGGCACAATTTGGTATGGTGAATGTGAAGAGGAAATGTAACTAAAGGAGCCCAACATTGACAATGTCTTTCATTTGTATAGCACCTATGGTGGTTGTCCACCATGTCTGACGATGATAGGAAACCTGTGTGGGAGAGGTTTCAAAAGAAGGAAGGCCATTGCACTGGGGCAGTTAAATCCCTCAGCCTCTGAAGTCCAGGTCCAGTGGTATGAACAAGCGTCACAAACTGGCTCTTCCTCGGTTGCAGTGGGTGACCATGATGTCTTCTGTGCCACGTCGTGCCCTTCACGCTCCGTGGAGTGTTGCAGTACCGAATTCCCTGGCCATCGGATCTCACCATAGATCTCCTCTGCCCAGTCCGCCGGAGCTGACTTTCAGACGCCAGGGCAGGTACGTCCCCCACTCACTGGGGTAAGAGGCCGCTGGCTACCCTCACCTGTTTTAGCCCACCTGTCAAAATGGTACCGAAGCGCTTCTCTGAGCCACAGGTGAGAGCTGACTGTCCAGTGTGCAACCAAGGTGAGGGAGCTGCCCCAGATCGGACACGGAAAGCCCCTTCACCAGAGATAACGCTCCCTGGATACTCCATAACACCTACAATTCAATACAAAAGACTTCACAGAAGCAATGTAAGTCTAAAGCAATTCTGGCTGAGCCACATAACACTTGGTCAGAGAGGTAGGTTTTTTAAGCAACATAAAGTAGGAAAGAAACTTACACTTCCTTAGTAGACTGCAAACTTTTGGCATGACATCTAAAACTTTGACAAACTTCTATAGATGTGTAGAGACTGGCTGCATCATGGACTGGTATGGAAACACCAACGCCTTTGAACAGAAAATCTTACAGAAGGTAATCGATTCGGCCCAGTACCTCACGGGTAAAGCCCTCCCAACCATTGAGCACATCAACATGACACACTTCCACAGGAAAGCAGCGTCCATCATCAGGGACCCCCACCACCCAGGCCGTGCTCTTTTCTCACTGCTGCCATCAGGTAGAAGGTACAAGAGCCTCAGGACCTGCACCACCAGGTTCAAGAACAGTTATTACCCCTCAACCATCAGGTAGAAGGTACAAGAGCCTCAGGACTTGCACCACCAGGTTCAAGAACAGTTATTACCCCTCAACCATCAGGTAGAAGGTACAAGAGCCTCAGGACTTGCACCACCAGGTTCAAGAACAGTTACTACCCCTCAACCACCAGGTAGAAGGTACAAGAGCCTCAGGACTTGCACCACCAGGTTCAAGAACAGTTATTACCCCTCAACCATCAGGTAGAAGGTACAAGAGCCTCAGGACTTGCACCACCAGGTTCAAGAACAGTTACTACCCCTCAACCACCAGGTAGAAGGTACAAGAGCCTCAGGACTTGCACCACCAGGTTCAAGAACAGTTATTACCCCTCAACCATCAGGTAGAAGGTACAAGAGCCTCAGGACTTGCACCACCAGGTTCAAGAACAGTTACTACCCCTCAACCACCAGGTAGAAGGTACAAGAGCCTCAGGACTTGCACCACCAGGTTCAAGAACAGTTACTACCCCTCAACCACCAGGCTCCTGAACAAAAGGGAGCCTTCTCACTTCTCCATCATTTGAGATGTTCCCACAACCAATGATCTCACTTTAAGGGCTCTGTCTTGTTATTTCCTGTTCTTATTATTTATTGCTGATTATTTATATTTGCATTTGCACTCCGGTTTGACCTTTCATTGACCCTGTTGGCAGAATCGGACCCCAACTCAGAATCGGGTTTAATATCATCGGTAAATGTAGTGAAATTTGTTAACTTTACAGCAACAGTACAATGCAATACATGATAAATCAGTGTAGAAAAGAACTGATTATACACACGCACACACACACACAGATATGTGTATATATATATAAATCTATTAATAAGTTAAAAAATGTGAAAAAAAACAGAAATAAATGTAAGGGGATTTCTTCTTTCTTTATGTTACTGCGTGTGTTAATCAAAATGGCTTCTTTGTTTTGTTAAAAGTAGGAATGCTTCTCTGTTATGAAAAGTGCTTTCTCTCAAAGCTTGTTTGGGTTTAGAGTTGCTGATAATGAGAATTGTACTCATTTATTAACCAGTTGGGATAGAGGTTATTCTTCTGGTGGGCCTGTTAAGCGAGTAGTGTTGGCGGGCTTTTGGGGGAGTCGGCCCGAGGGGGTGAGAGAGAGAGAGAGAGAGAGAGGACGCGATGCTGTAAGCTGGGCGACGGAACGGACCCTGAGCGGGGGTCCGAGGCTAGGACTTTCGGGGAGGAGAGGAGACAAGGACAGACATTCTTGGTTGATCACTTCAGGTGGTCCTGAGCTGCGAGTCAAGGATGTCTGATGAGGATCAAATGGTGGCTAGAAGACTTCATTGATTGAGCTCCAAGTGGTTTGAGCTCCAAGCATGAAGTGGTTTGGACTTCGATAAGTTTGGCGCCTTTTCCTTATTTTATTTTCTTTCATATATACTGTATTGTTATTAATCAGTTAGTTCTGGTAAGATCTATAAAGTGTAAACATTTAATCGCCTATGGTGTACTGTCTGTTATTTGACGGGGTGGGAACATCACACAGTGTCTACACAAGCTGATTATCCAGTTTGGCGGGGCCGAAGGCTGCTCCCCCAAGACGGAAGTGAGCTGAGCGAGCCTGAGGCCTACCGGGGTCGACATAAAAAAAAGTAGTGAGGTAGTGTTCTTGGGTTCAATAACGATTTGGAAATCGAATGGCAGAAGCTGTTCCTGAATTGCCGAGTGCATGCCTTCAGGCTTCTGTACCTCCCTTCCGATGGTAACAATGAGGAGAGGGCATGTCCTGGGTGGTGGGGGTCCTTAATGATGGATGCCACCTACCTAAGGCACCACTCCAAGAAGGTTTCCTGGATACTACTGAGGCTAGTACTCATGATGGAGCTGCCGAATTTTAACAAGTTTCTGCAGCTTACCTTGATCTCGTGCAATAGCCCCACACCCCTACACCAGACGATGATGCAACTAGTCAAATGAAAGAAAAGGCCAGAACTAAAGAGGGTTTGAGAGCTGACGGAGATTTTACAGAGAAAGCGGAGGGTTTGTCAGGAACAGGGTGTGGGACGGGGACAGAACAAGATCTAATGTTATTTGGTTCAGTCTCAATTGCTTTGGTTGCCATTGCTTCTGTTAACAACTTTGGAATGTTTATGTTGCATAATTGGTGTCATAGGAATGAAAATTGCTGCCCAACATATTGACACAATTACAAAGAAGGCATGACAGCAGCTATATTTCATTAGGAGTTTGAATAGGTTTGCTAAGTCCCAAAAGACACTCGCAAATTTCTACAGATGTGGCATGGAGAGCATTCTAACTGGCTGTATCACCGTCTGGTATTGGGGGTTTGGGGGGGCGGTACTGCATAGGATCGAAGTAAGTTGCAGAGAGTTGTAAAATCAGTTGGCTCCATCGCGGGCGTAGCCTCCCTAGTATCCAGGGGCGATACTCACAAAGGCAGCGTCTATTATTAAAGACCTCCACAATCCAGGATATGCCCTCTTCTTATTACTGCCATCAGGGAGGAGGTAGAGGAGCCTGAAGACTCACACTCAAAGTTTGAAGAACAGCTCCTCGCCCTCTGCCATGAACAGTTTTGCTACTTTTGTGCTCTTTTTGCAGTGCTTGTTTAAGATTTTTATCTCCAGCATATTGCCTATTATAATATATAGCATACTTTGGGTAGATGGAGCTTGTCAGCCTGGGAAGGCAGTCCATCTAAGAGAGGGAAAACTCTGATTTCAAACCTCCGCTGCCTTGCAGCCATACCCACTCATGGGAGAGGCTTCGGGAGTAAACCCTGAGGACAAATCCGGAGCTGGAGTCCCTAAGGCAGTCCGACGTTGCCTTCAACCTCGTTCCGGCAACTCCTGCGACGACACTGGTGCCAAGCTGTATCGGCCCTTGCCCTTCCCTTGGGCAACATCGGTGGTGTGGAGAGGGGAGACTCGCTGCATGGGCAACTGCCGGTCTCCCATACAACCTCGCCCAGGCCTACGCCCTGGAGAAGGATTTCCAGGCACAGATCCATAACATACATACATACTTCATGTGTTACACTGTACTGTTGCTGTAAAACAACAAATTTCAAACATGAGATGAATACGCAGCATAACGGAGTAACTGACAAATTAAACAACGAACTGACCTGTGTCACAGCAAGGCCTTCCCCTTTTATACCTGTTGGAACAGGCCATCACATGACCTCCCACTGGCTGGAAAATTACATCATGTGACCTCATACTGGCAGGAAATTACATCACCCCACCATCACAATTACATCATGCTCACCAGATGCTCAATTGCATCATGGTCATAAGACAGTCACAAGATACCCACAGGGTATGTAACAGTGTGTATATGAGACAACGTGAGGGCCACTGCAGGAGGAGGGAATGAAGAGGAGATTGTGCATGGCGATGGGCGTGCAAAGGAGAATTTTGTGTGGGAAGCGGGATTCAGTAGAGAAACAAGGGGGAGAGGGTATGTGAAGGCAAACAGTTTGAGGACATATGGCATGTCAACAAATACATTCAAAAACTTCTATAGTTGTACCGTGGAGAGCATTCTAACAGGCTGCATTGCTGTCTGGTATGGAGGGGCTACTGCACAGGACCGAAAGAAGCTGCAGAATACATAGCTGCATGGATTGTTATTTCAGTTTCTTTGTGTAGAGTGAAAAAAACAGTAAATCAATGTAATAAACAATTTGGAAATAAACAAATATTTAATCAGATTTAATCAGATTTTTTTTAAGTTGGCTGTTACTACATTGGGCAGCAAAGATTTTGCTTTCTGAATACTTCTGGGTGTATCTTATGGATTTTGGGCTGCTGATCATGAAAATATTCATGAAATTTCCCTATCATGCACCAATTTTTTAAAAAAAACACATTATTTCAATTCATAATTCAAGTCAAAAAAATGTTGCACTTAATATAAGCTGAAGGGTTTTCAATCTTCTAGGTATGCTCAGGCAGGGCGGATACAGCACGGCCGGACAGATTTTAGAAATGCTATACTTTTCTGTGAAGGATTTTAATACTTGAGACAGATGTTTCCCAGGATATTTGATGCCAAGATTAAGGAAGGCATTTTTTTGTTGGTCCACAGATCAAACAGGTCGTCAATGACAGGCAATTCGAAGAACTTCTAGTGGGACCAGAGAAAATCGCATGGAAGGCATTCAAGGATGTTGTTGAAATTTTTCTAGGCAACTACAGAGCACCGAACTACGTCCAGCTGGTTGACAACATGCTTTAAGCATACAAAACTATGAAGTGCATCAGGTCACTAAAGATACATTTTCTGCATTCCCATTTAGACTTCTTTCCTGCAAATCTCGGCGCTGTCAGTGACGAGCACGGTGAAAGGTTCCACCAGAACATTGTGGTCACGGAGCAATGGTATCAGGGCAATTGGAATCCATCAGTGCTGGCTGATTATTGTTGGACACTGAGTACAAATGAAAATCATCAAAAAGACTTTTTTAGAACAGTTGAACCATTGCAAAGTGTCAGCACTATTATGCAAAATTATACTTGGGTTCATCTTCAAACGGTCTATCATAAACAAAAAAATTCTGAGGAAGCAACACTTCTGAAAAAATTAGCTGTCCAGGTTACATCATACTGGAAATGTAACTCACTGTTTAATTTCCCCCATAAAAGCTGTATTGGCAAGGAATTAAAACCTAATTGATTTTGTATCATGGAATCACAGAATCATGGAAATTTACACAGATGGAAGATATCCAGTCCCAAACAAGAGAAAGTCTGCAGATACGAGAAATCGAAGCAACACATGCTAAATGCTGGAGAAACTCAGCAGGCTGGGCAGCATCTCTGGAAAAGAGTACAGTCACGAGTTCAGGATGAGACCCTTCAGCAGGACTGGAAAAATAGATGAGGGGCAAGAGTAAGAATGTGGGGAAGGGGAGGAAGAAGCACAAATTCGTAGGTGAGAGGGAGGGGTGAGGTAAAGAGCTGTTCCCCCTCCAACCTGAGTGTGGCCTCATCACGTCAGTAGAAGAGACCATGGATTAGCATGTTGGAGTAGGAATGGGAAGTGGAATTAAAAGAAGTGGCCGTTGGAGATCCCACTTTTTTCTGATGGTAATTTAGCAATACTCCTGGCTGCTGGACAAGAAAGAGCTATCTCTAACATGGGCTCTGTGGCTCTACACCTTTTCTGGTTACAGCTCTTCAATTGTGCGCACAAATGCTGGCACAAATTCCTTTCTTACTCATTCTGGCAGTGTGTGTTCCAGACCCTACGAAAGGTTGTTTCCTTATTTTTGCTCTAACTACTCAACCAATTACATAGTTCCAAGTTCAAAGGTCATTTATTATCAAGCTATGTATACATTATACAACCTTGACATTCGACTCCTTACAGGCAGTCACCATTGAACACTACAGCACAGTACAGGCCCTTCAGCCCTCCATGTTGTGCCGACCCATATAATCCTTAAAACAAAGTACTAAACCCACACTACCCCATAACCCTCTATTTTTCTTTCAACCACGTGCCTGTGCAAGAGGCTCTTAAACACCCCTAATGTTTTAGCCTCCACCACCATCCCTGGCAAGTCATTCCAACCCTCTGTGTAAAAAACTTACCCCTGATGTCTCCCCTAAACTTCCCTCCCATAATTTTGTACATATGCCCTCTGGTGTTTGCTATTGGTGCCCTGGGAAACAGGTACTGACTATCCACCCTATCTATGCCTCTCATAATCTTGCAGACCTCTATCAAGTCCCCTCTCATTCTTCTACGCTCCAGAGAGAAAAGCCCCAGCTCTGCTAACCTTGCTTCATATGACTTGTTCTCTAAACCAGGCAACATCCTGGTAAATCTCCTCTGCACCCTCTCCATAGCTTCCACATCCTTCCTATAATGAGGTGACCAGAATTGAAAACAATCAGTGTTGATTGAGTCACAATTGAGTCACAAAATAAGAAATCAAGAAGAACTCAAAAAAAATCAACTGACACCCATTGCGCAGAGAGAGAAAAAAAAACAAATTGTGCAAACAATCAACACAAGAAAATGATATTCATCAGTAAGTAATCAATACTCTCTCATTTTTACCTGGTCTCCTAAATGGAAATACCTCCTTCTTATTCATCAATACTGTTCATAATTTTGTATACATTAATTAAATTTCCCTTCTGTCTCCTCATTTCCAAAGAAAAAAGTCCTAATTTATCTAATCTTTCTCCATAGTTAGTTTTCGAGCTCAAGCAACATCATTATAAATCTTCTTTGCTGCTTCTTCAGTCCTGGTCAGAACTCTTTGGAGCACTTGAGTGTCATTCCAAGTTCCAGCATCACCACCCTCTCTTATTACCTACCCCTCGGCTAACGAAGTGTCTAATTTTCCTGTATAACCGTTTATTCACATGTTATTCATTATTGTTGGCAGAATTTCAGATGTTGATGAAGAGTTGTACAGGAGCGAGCTAGATCAGCTCGTTGAGTGGTGCCACAACAACATCCTGGCACTCAACGTCAGTAAGACCAAAGAGTTGATTGTGGACTTCAGAGAGGGTAAGATGAGGGAACATACACCAGTCCTCGTAAAGGGATCAGGAGTGGATTGGGGATGAATTTCAAGTTCCTGGATGTCAACATCTCTGAAGATCTATCTTGGGCCCGACATATCGATGCAGTCGCAAAGAAGGCACAATACTTCATTAGGAGTTTGAGGTGAGTCAGTATGTCACCGAAGACATTCTTTACTGTGGACTCAGTCTAACTGGCTGCATCACTGCCTGGTATGGGGCTGGGGGGCAGTGGGGCACTGCACAGGATTCCAGTCAGCTGCAAAAATTTGTCAGCTTCATCATGGGAACTTGCCTCCCCAGCATTCAAGGAGTGATAACTCAAAAAGGCACAATCCATCATTAACCCCCACACCCATCACCCAGGACATGTCCTCTTCTCATTGCTACCACCAGGGAGGAGGTACAGGAGCCTGAAAGTACAAACTCAATGATTTAGGAATTGCTTCTTCCTCTTTGCCATCAGATTTCTGATCCCATGAACAATACCCCACTACTTTTTTTTCTCTTTTTTGCACTACTTATTTAATTTAATGTTTTAATATATATATATGAGTATTTCTTACTGCTTGATCTTGATGAGATCATGGACCTGCGCCTGGAAAGTCTTGCTTCAGTCTGTGTTGGTAAAGCAGCGTCTGTTGTGGCTGTAGAGGCCCACACGGGAGTGACAGTCTCAGCTGCAGCGACTGCACTTGAAGGCGCTGTCCTCCGGTGTTGTCTTGGAGCTGTTTCCTTGGCGACTGCACTTTTCTTCAACAGCCAACCTCAGCTTCTCTTCTTCTCTTTTTAGACCTCTGCCTAGTTCCAGCCTCACTTGCAATGTCCTCCCACCTCTCGACGTTCATGTTTAGTGACTTCGTGTCTCCCTCGCAGACATCTTTGAAATGAAGATGGGACCGCCTTAGTGCTCCCTTGCCGGAGGCCAGTTCCCCATACAGCAGGTCTTTCGGGATCCTCCTGTCTGACATGTGGTATACGTGGCCCAGCCAGCGGAGATGGCGTTGTTGGAGCAGGGTGAAGAGGCTGGGTATCTGGGTGTGGGCCAGGACCTCATTGTAGGTGACTCGGTCAGTCCACTTGATGTCCAGGATGCGTCTCAGGCTGCGAAAGTGGAAGACGTTGAGACGCTGCTCTTGTCTGATGTAGAGGCTCCAGGTCTCGCTGCTGAAAAGCAGTGTGCTGAGGACGCAGGCCCTGTAGACTGCAATCTTGGTGTGCGACGTCAGCTTTCTATTCTCCCTGACTCTCTTTGTCAGCCTGGCGAATGTTGAGGCTGCTTGTCCGATCCGCCTGTTGACCTCGGGGTCTAGGGAGAGACTGTCCGTGATGGTGGGGCCAAGTTATGCAAACTCGTGAACTACCTCCAGCTCGTAGTTGTTGATGGTAATGGCAGGGGGGTGCTCAACGCCTTGGCCCAACACGTTGGTCTTCTTCGGGCTGATGGTCAAGCTGAAGTCCTGGCAGGCCCGTGAGAAGCTGTCCATGAGGCATCGCAGTTGCTTTTCAGAGTGTGTAGCCGGTGCCGCGTCATCTGCAGACAACATCTCCCTGATGAGCACTTCACGAACCTTGGTTTACGCCCTCAGCCGGGACAGACTGCACAGCCTCCCGTCCGATCTGGTGTGGAGGTAGACACCATCAGTTGATGTTCCAAAGGCCTGCTTCAGCATGACGGCGAAGAAGATGCCGAACAGGGTGGGGGCAAGCACACAGCCCCGCTTCACACCACTGCGGATGCTGAAGGCCTCCGAAGAAGAGCCGTCAAACTGAGCGACGTCCGTCGCGTCTGTGTGGAATGTCTGAACCATTTTGGTAGGAATAATCCAAATAGGACATGCATGGTAAATGGTCGGGCATTGAAGAATGCAGTAGAACAGAGTGATCTAGGAATAATGGTGCATAGTTCCCTGAAGGTGGATTCTCGTGTGGATAGGGTGGTGAAGAAAGCTTTTGGAATGCTGGCCTTTATAAATCAGAGCATTGAGTATAGGAGTTGGGATGTAATATTAAAATTGTACAAGGCATTGGTGAGGCTGAATTTGGAGTATTGTGTACAGTTCTGGTCACCAAATTATAGGAAAGGTGTCAACAAAATAGAGAGAATACAGAGGAGATTTACCAGAATGTTACCTGAGTTTCAGCACCTAAGTTACAGGGAAAGGTTGAACAAGTTAGGTCTTTATTCTTTGGAGCGTAGAATGTTGAGGGGGGACTTGATAGAGGTATTTAAAATAATGAGGGGGATAGATAGAGTTGACGTGGATAGGCTTTTTTCCATTGAGAGTAAGGGAGATTCAAATAAGAGGACATGTGTTGAGAGTTAGGGGGCAAAAATTTAAGGGTAACACGAGGGGGAATTTCTTTACTCAGAGAGTGGTAGCTGTGTGGAATGAACTTCCAGTAGAAGTGGTAGAGGCAGGTTTGGTATTGTCATTTAAAGTAAAACTGGATAGGTATATGGACAGGAAAGGAATGGAGGGTTATGGGTTGAGTGCGGGTCGGTGGGACTAGGTGAGAGTAAGCGTTCGGCATGGACTAGAAGGGCCGAGATGGCCTGTTTCCGTGCTGTAATTGTTATATGGTTATACGGTTATGTCCTGAGGAGCCTCAGAGGACAACCAGTCTTATTATTATGTATTTCAATGTACTGCTGCCACATAAGAACAAATTTCACAACATATGCCTGTGAAATTAAGCCTGATTCTCATTCGCACTCTGTTCTGCTACTCTCAAGGATCTGCAGAATTGTGTTCCAAGGTCCCTGAACCCAACTTACCACCCTCACATTCACTGGACATTCCCTTCCCTGGGTGTACTTTCTCAAATGTGTTCCCTCGCATTCTTGGCAATGCTTGTCCAACTGATCAGAGCCAAAATTAGTTCTGCGTTCTTAAGCCTTCCTTCTCACAATCAACCACATAGCCAATATTAGTATCACGTCCATATTTGTTTATCACATCCACTACCTTCAGGTCTAAAGTAAGTAAGGCACCAATCATGGAGCCAATGGAATCTCCTTAGCAACAGCTCACCAATCAGAAAACGCCTATCAGCCATGTCCCTTTGCTTCCTATCATCGAGCCAATTCTAGAACCAGTTTGTCACTCTCACAACTCCCTTTATATTTTTGACCAGCGTACCATGTGTGACAATGTGCAAAGCCTTCCTAAAATCCTCTTGCAGTTTATCAAGCCTACTGTGTTCATTCAGTCAAGGATTAATCAGTCATAATCTTTCCTTAACAAATCCATATTGAACATCACTGATTAATTTTTGCTTTTATAAATTGAATTTCATACAGGTCCTTTTGAAAGGATTTCATTATTTAACCATACTGACTTCAGATAATAACTTGCTGGTATCCCTTCTTCCCTTTAAAAAAACAATATAAAGTTCACATTCCTCCAGTTCTCTGACATGACTTCTGTGCCCAGAAACAATTGGCAAATTGGAGTCAAATCTTCCTCAATTTCCTCTTTTGCTTCTTTGGGATACATTTCATCTGGTCCTGTTAAGTTATCCATTTTTAATGATGATAAAAGCCTTAAATCCTCCTTTCCCTGTGGTTCTCCAAATCCAGTAATTTGCAATCATGGTCATAATCACCTACATCATACGACACGACACATAATGATGGTGATTCAATCCAATATTCCATTTTCAGTCACCTTAACCACTTCTCTTCATTTGGGAAACAGAGGCAAAGTACTTATTCGAACCTTAACTTACACAGACAACCTTCTGGTTCTTTAAAAGCCACAGTCATTTTGTAGTTATACTGTTTGCACACCTAAAGCACGTTTGAATTCTCTGTGATTTTGCTTGTCAGTGTTTGTTCAGACCTTTCATAATTTCCTACCTTTCTTCTAATTTAACTCCCACCCCTTCTCTATTCTCCCAGATCTTCTGGTGCCTGTTGTGCAAACTTCTGTTGAATGTTGAAATCAAGCCCACTTTCACCACATTTTCACCACCCCTCTGAGAGAAGAAGTTACTCTTTTTGTTCCCCTTGAATTTTTCACCTTTCATCCTTAACCCATGACCTCCGGATCTAATCTCAGCCAACCTCAGTGGAAAAAAAACCTGCTTGCTTCTAGCCTATATATCGTTTGTTTGTCATGTGCCGAGGGCAATCCCGGTCTTTCCATGACCATGATTGTTCTTGGCAAATCTTTCTACAGAAGTGGTTTGCCATTGCCTTCTTCTGGACAGTGTCTTTTCAAGATGGCTGACCCTAGCCATTATCAATCCTCTTCAGAGATTGTCTGCCTGGAGTCAGTGGTCGCATAACCAGGACTTGTGATATGCACCGGCTGCTCATACGATCATCCACCACCTGCTCCCATGGGTTCATGTGACCCTGCTTGGGGAGGGCTAAGGAGGTGCTACACCTTGCCCAAGGGTGACCTGCAGGCTAGCGGAGGGAAGTAGCACCTTACACCTCGTTTGGGAGAGAACTATCTCAACTCCACCACCCTAACTATGGCCCTCATATGACCAACGTTCACAAGAAAGAGATCAATTAATAAATAACGTGCAAATTTTACAAGAAAGCACAATCTTACAAGGAAACGCAAATAGTACAAAGAAACAAAGTCTGTTTTAGTGCAAGGTGGTCAAAGGGTTGCTCAAAAGAGCTGAATGGTTAAAGAGAACAACCTGCCTTCCCTTTAATGTTTGAGTGGCAGTCGCCATATCCCCATCTAGTTGCATTGCATCTTCCTTATGACACTATCCCTTCACAGTTGGACTGCATTGACAGTAGCTGCTGCTCAAAGCTCCAAAACCTGGTGGGGGAGCTCCTGCAGCTGATTACACTTCCCAGCTCTGTGGCTGTCCAACTGTTTCTATGTGGCTCATGTCATGCCCTCCACAGGTCAGAGGCAGCCTTCATTAGACTGGTTCGTTGAACAGAAACCGGAACGGTGCTTCTTCCCCTCTCTGCGTGAGGTTCCCAGTCACCAAAGTCAGGAGTATTGGCTTCCGTAAAGGGTGAGGCTGCTTTCTGCGACTGTGAGTGAAACCTTTTTGTTGTTATACTGGCTGCAGTTTCAAAGATCTGGGTGTGTTCCTCCTGCTGGTAATTATTTGGTAACCATTTCTAACTAGCCCAGCCTAGCTATATAGAAACATAGTAAACCTACAGCTCGAATCAGGCCCTTTGGCCCACAATGCTGAGCTGAACATGTACTTACTTTAGAAATTACCTAGGGTTACCTATCCAGGAGTCTCTTAAAAGACCTTATCGTATCCGCCTCCAACACCGTTGCCGGCAGCCCATTCCACGCACTCAGCACTCTCTGAGTAAAAACTTGCCCCTGGTATCTCCTCTGTATTTACCTCCAAGCACCTTAAAACTGTACTCTCTCAAGTTAGCTATTTCAGCCCTAGGAGAAAGCCTCTGACTATCCACACGATCAATGCCTCCCATCATCTTATACACCTCTATCAGGTCACCCCTCATCCTCCGACACTCCAAGGAGAAAAGGCCGAGTTCACTCAACCTATTCTCATAAGGCATGCTCCCCAATCCAAGCAACATCCTTGTAAATCTCCTCTGCACCCTTTCTATGGTTTCCACATCCTTCCTGTAGTGAGGTGACCAGAACTGAGCACGGTACTCCAAGTGGGGTCTGACCAGGGTCCTATATAGCTGCAACATTACCTCTTAGCTCTGAAACTCAGTCCTATGATTGATGAAGGCCAATACACCGTATGCCTTCTTAACCACAGAGTCAATCTGCGCAGAAGTTTGGAATGTTCTATGGACTCGGACCCCAAGATCCCTCTGATCCTCCACACTGCCAAGAGTCTTACCATTAATACTATATTCTGCCATCACATTTGACCTACCAAAATGAACCACCTCACACTTACCTGGGTTGAACTCCATCTGCCACTTCTCAGCCCAGTTATGGATCCAGTTATGTCCCACTGTAACCTCTGACAGCCCTCCACACTGTCCACAACACCCCCAACCTTTGTGTCATCAGCAAAGTTACTAATCCATCCCTCCACTTCCTCATCCAGGTCATTTATAAAAATCACAAAAAGAAGGGGTCCCAGACAGATCCCTGAGGCACAGCACTGGTCACTGACCTCCATGCAGAATATGACCCATCTACAACTACTCTTTGCCTTCTGTGAGCAAGCCAATTCTGGATCCACAAAGCAAGGTCCCCTTGGATCCCATGCCTCCTTACTTTCTCAATAAGCCTTGCATGGGGTACCTTATCAAATGCCTTGCTAAAATCCACATACACTACATCTACTGCTCTTCCTTCATCAAATGTATTTAGTCACATCCTCAAAAAATTCAATCAGGCTCGTAAGGCACAGCCTGCCTTTGACAAAGCCATGCTAACTATTCCTAATCATATTATGCCTCTCCAAATGTTCAGAAATCCTGCCTCTCAAGATCTTTTCCATCAAATTACCAACCACTGAAGTAAGACTCTCTGGTCTATAATTTCCTGGGCTATCTTTACTCCTTTTCTTGAATAAGGGAGCAACATCTGCCATCCTCCAATCCCGCGGAACTTCTCCCATCCCCACTGATGATGCAAAGATCATTGCCAGAGGCTCAGCAATCTTATCTCCCATAAGCAGGGAATGTTTTTTTAGCCCCATTGAACAGCATAGAACTGCTTAAGTCAATGCTAACCTCAATACAACTGCAAAACATAACTATATTCAGAAAGAGATTGAAATTGAAAGGCTTGTCATGTGAGGAGTGTTTGACAGCTCAGGGCCTGTACTCACTGGAATTCAGAATAAAGGGTGACCTCATTGAAACCTATTGACTATTGAAAGGCCTTGACTGAGTGGATGTGGAAAGGGTGCTTCCTATGGTGGTGGAGCCTCAGACCAGAGGTCACAGCCTCAGAATAGAGGGGCATCCTTTTAGAATGGTGATAAGGAGGAATTAAGGAATTCACAGGGAGTGGTGAATCTCCACAGGCAACTGTGGAGGTCAAGTCACAGGGTATATTTAAAGCAGAGGCTAATAGATTCTTGATTAGTCAGGGCATGAAGGGATGTGGTGAGAAGGCAGAAGATTAGGGCTGAGAAGGAAAATTGGATCAGCCATGATGAAATGGCAGAGGAGACTTGATGAGCCAAATGGCCTAATTCTGCTCCTATATTTTATGGTCTTATGGTCTAACTGTTTCAGGTCAATGACACCCCAGTAGAACTGACAAAGATGAAACCTGTTTCTATGTTATGCACCTCCTTTTTACTCTTAACCAAGGCCTCAATATCTCTTGAAAACCAAGGTTCCCTACTCTTGTTACATTTACCTTTTATTCTGACAGGTACAAACTAGCATTGTACTCTCAAAATTTCACTTTCGAAGGCCTCCCACTTATCAAGTACACCTTTGCCGGAAAACAGCCTGCCCCAATCTACACTTGCCAAATGATTTCTGATACCATCAAATTTGGCCCTTCTCCAATTAAGGATCTCAGCTCGCAGACCAGTCCTATCTTTTTGCATATTTACTTTAAAACTAATGGCATTGTGGTCACTAGGTGCAAAGTGTTCCCCTACACAAATTTCTGTCACCTGCCCTGTTTCATTCTCAATTAGCAGATCCAGTATCACTCACTCTTGGCCAGCCAAGAGCAATAAAGGAATATCTAAAGGACTTCTGCCCAGTGAGATAGATAGACCACATTTATTTATTTATTTAAATCTCACGTCCATCCTTCAACGCGAGGGAGTAAAAAATCTTTGTGCTATGACTCCGTCGCAATGTACAGACTTGTGAGTTTATAAGTCTGATGGCTTGTAGAAAGAAGCTGTCCTGTGGCCTGTTGGTCCGGGCTTTAATGCTGCGGTACTGTTTGCCAGACGGAAGCAGCTGGGTGACCGGAGCCCCTGATGATCTTCCAGGCCTTCTTTCTGCACCTGCTGCTGTAATTGCCCCAAATGGAGGGAGGTTTGCGTCCACTGGTGCTGTGGGCTGTCCATACTGCTCTCTGCGGTTGGTGCAGGTCCCATCCCAGGCGGTGATACAGGCAGTCAGGATGTTCTCAACGTTGCCCCTGTAGAAGGTCCTGAGGAAATGGGGGCTCATGCTGAATTTCTTTAGTAGTCTTAAGTGGAAGAGGTGCTGTTGTGCCTTTTTCTTTGCCGACAGCCAGTGTGGTACAGTTCAGGTGAGATCATCGGTGATGTGTGTATCAACAGCAAGGTACACGTGCTAAAAGAATCAAGGTACTGCAAAGTGAGCAGCCCCTGTTTGACAACGAATTGTCCTTTGCCTGTGTTTCTCACAAATTTCCCAACTGCAACGGAGAAGGGGACACTTTAAAGTCGTGTGACATGACTTCAGCTTGGTGGTTCTCCCAGTCTCCAAATCACTTGGTCTTTTCACAACCAGCAGAACCCCAGAAAAGTCAGTTTGCCCAGCAGACAGTTACGTCATTTTTGAGGGCTCCCTTCCACTCAGAACAGCCCCGAGAGGTTTGGATTCTGTGTGGTGTGCATTACACAAAAGATCTGCCCGGCGAGGTGCAGTGGAGTGGACGGGGAGGGGGGCAGGGAAGGTGAGGTGCGGTCAAGGGGAAGTGGTATGGAGACATGGTTAAGTGTTTCGAGATGGCCTGTGTTTGCAGTAAGGATCTCTTGTGAAGTGAGTTAATTATGAACAGACTGGTAACGCTCACCAATTGGGATCATTAGAATGTTTCAGTCACACGTGACTGAACTCAAATATAGCACTGGTGGCAGAAGTACAACCTTGCCAATTCATCTCATTGATTCTGACAGAGCCAACTCTAATTTTGGGCAATTTCTCTCTAATAAGAACCAGAAAGTCGAGTGGTCACTTGTTAAGGTGCCTTTCTCAGCTCTATTTGGTTTAAGAGCAATTGATGTAAATGGTATCATTAGCAGATTATTAACATTGCAATCCAAAAAATCTCTAACAGGCTTTGTGCTGCGCCTGGTATTTTCTTTCAGTTCCAATTCCCCCCTCCTGAAGGTGCTTGATACCTAGAGTCGCAGAGCATTACAACAGACCTTTCGGCCCATCTAGTCCACGGTCCCAACATATCAATACCGCTATAAAGAAGGCAAGACGGTGGCTACACTTCATTAGGAGTCTGAGATTTGGTTTGTTGCCTCAGACGCTCGAAAATATCTACGGGTATACTGTGGAGAGCTTTCTAACTGGCTGCGTCACTGTCTGGTATGGGGGTGTAGGTGTGGGGCTGCGGGGTTGTAAAGTCAGTCAGCTCCACCATGGGCACAAGCCTCCGTACTGTCCAGGACACCTTCAAGGAGCGGTGTCTCAGAAAGGCAGTGGCCAACGTTAAGGACCCCATCACCCAGGACATGCCCCCTCCTCATTGTCGCCATCAGAAAGCAGGTACAAAAGCCTGAAGGCACACACTCAACGATTCCGGTTCTTCCCCTCGGCTGCAGATTTCTGAACGTCCTGGGTGGTGGGGACCCTGAATGATGGACAGCACCTTCTCAAGATGTCTTGCTCCTTGAAGACATCTTGGATACTACAGATGGAGCTGACTGATTTTATATTTCTGCAACTTCCTTCAATCCTGTGCAGTAGCAACGACCACCGCCACCCCCCCCCCCATACCAAACGGTAACCCAGCCAGTTAGAATGCTCCCCAGCGTACATTTGTAGAAGTTTTCGAGTGTTTTCATTGACGCACCAAATCTCCTCACACTCGAATGAAGTATAGCTGCTGTTTTGCCTTCTTTATAGCTGCATCGATATGTTGGGACCAGGTTAGCTCCTCAGAGATCTTGACTCTCTCCACTTCTGATCCTTCGATGAGGATTGTGTTCCCTCATGTTTTGAGAAAAATAGTCTCTGCGCATTATTAGATATTTAAAAAAGATCCATCTTGTGACTTAGATTGTGGGTCATGTGTCCCAGGAAGTAACTCACCCAGAAAGGGGAATTCATGTTCTTAGTTCTCACCTTGTAGACCTGAGTTAGGATGCAAACTGGGATGATGCTATATTCCAGCTGCAAGGTCTCTCGCGTGAAATGGATTTGGACTGTCACAGTAGAGCTCCCACTGCACACACAAGCGCAAGGCAACTCACAGAATAGTGGAATTTGGCCCTGTTTTATTGTCCGTCTCGCAGAGTTTGGGCAGCTGGAAAGAGGTCTCACAGCATAGTCCTGCTGCGGGTGTAAAGATAACTTGTTGGACAGGGGGATGAAACTCCGAAGCCTAAAGATCTCGAGGCAGCGTCCGCCTGGCATGGACACAGGTCATGTGACCCAACTAGAACATGCCAGCTTCTCTCATGAAAATCGATCTGCACAACTCTTCCCTTCCCCTTCTCCTATTGTCAAACCTCCCGAATGTAGCTAAACCGTTCTCAACTACCTCCTAGGGAAGTGACTTGCCCATTCTCGAGACCTGTCTCAAGTAAAGAAAGTTCTTATATTTCATGAGCAGCGTGAGCAGATTCGGTACGTTGCCATCTCCACAGATGTGTCGTGGAGACCATCCTAACTGGCTGCATCATTGTCTGCTACGGGGAGAGGGTGGGTACTACACAAGATTGAAGTAAGCTGCAGAGTTGTAAAATTAGTCAGTTCCATCATGGGCACTAGCCTCCATAGTATCCAGGACATCTGCAAGGAGCCATAACTGAAAAAGGTGGCGTCCATTATTAAGGCACTTCCCCATCACCCAGGTCATGTCTTTTCTCACTGTTGCCATCAGGGAGGAGGTACAGAAGCCTGAAGGCACACACTCAGCAATTCAGGAACAGCTTCTTCCCCTCTGCCATCCAATCTCTGAATGGACATTGAACCCATGAACACTACCTTGTTATTTCTATTTTGAACTACTTGTTTAATTTAACTAATATATATATATATATAGTTACTGTAATTCACATTTTTTCCTCTATAATTATGTATTGCATTGTACTGTTGGTGCCAAGACAACAGATTTCCCAACATATTCTGATGATATTACACTCGATTCTGATTCTGAAATCCCGACTGTTGATAACTATCTCTTATTAACCTCCCTATCATGAAGTCAGAGAGTCACAGGTTCATAGAACAGGCCCTTCAACCCATTACAACCATGCTGACCATTTTGACCATTTACACTAATACAGATGAGACTGGCCTAGGTATGTGTCTTGGTCTGGATGGAGAAGATGGGCTGAAGGGACTGGTTCTGTGCTATTATGCTAGTACTCTAATCTTATTTGTCTGCTTTAGGTCTGCTTGCTTCAAGAATGGTCAGGATGGGAAACAGTTTCTTCCCTCAGGCCATTAGGCTTCTGAACCCCCTGTCGCATCGCATTCAAAGTGTTCTGTGCCTTACAATATTTCATTTATTCACTTTACGAGGGGTGATTGATAAGTTTGTGGCCTAAGGTAGAAGGAGTCAATTTTAGAAAACCTAGCACATTTATTTTTCAACATAGTCCCCTCCTACTTTTACACACTTAGTCCAGCGGTCATGGAGCATACGGATCATGGACATCCAGAGAGTGTCCACAGCAGGGGTGATTGATAAGTTTGTGGCCTGTGGTAGAAGGAGATGAGTTATACAGCTCTCATTACATGCACGTGCAGTTCAACTCTGAGTGATTATGCAGAAAGTTTGAAGTTAATAACTCGTCAGTTAATAACACATCAGGGGTGATTGATAAGTCCGTGGCCTAAGGTAGAAGGAGATGTTATTAACTTCAAACTTTCTGCATAATCACTCAAAGAGTTGAACTGCATGTGCATGTAACGAGAGCTGTATATCTCATCTCCTTCTACCTTAGGCCTCAAACTTATCAATCACCCCTGCTGTGGACACTTTCTGGAGGCCCAAGATCCGTACACTCCACGACCGCTGGACTAAGTGTGTAAATGTAGGAGGGGACTATGTTGAAAAGTAAATGTGCTAGGTTTTATAAAATCGACTCTTTCTACCCTAGGCCACAAACTTATCAATCACCCCTCATACTTTGTTTGTATATGCATAATTCATCTGTAGATTTTATCCTTACTTTCCTAAGTTTTTGTGTGCTATATGTGTGTTATGTGTACTATTGTGCCTTACACCTTGGTGCGGAGAAACACTGTCTCGTTTGACAGTATTCATGTTTATAGCTAAATGACAATAAACTTGACGTGACTTGACTTGACTTCTATACCTTGCTTATTTAAATGCCTGTTTAAACATCTCTTAAACATAGCTTACTTATTTCACCTGCTTTTTCACTGCCTCTTCTGTCAGGAAGTTCTACCTTTCGACAACTCTCTGTGTAAAAAATAACTTACCCTTGCATCCCTTTTAACGTTCTTCTCTTTCCGTTTAAACGAACACCCGTTTGCATTTTATCCCTGCTGTGGTAAAATGACTGTATCTAACCTATTCTCAGCCCCCTTTACTTCAGGGAAAACGGCCTTTCCGATCTCTACCATAAATAAAGTCATCCAGTCCAGTCACCATATCGAAATTAATCTCCTCTGAACCCTCTCCAATGCAACCATGTGCTTCCTATGGTATACCATGAAGAACTACACAAAATATTTTGGCCAGTATTTTGAAAATTTGCAATATAAAACTCCAAATTTATGTTCTAGGGACTTTCTCCTGTTTATAGTGGTAAGCATCTCCCTCGCTTTTGTATTCATTGATTAAGTGGCTGGAAGTGAGTGTGATGGGCTGAAATTCCCTCAAAGTTCAAAGTAAATTTATTATCAAAGTAGATATATGTCACCATACACAAAGGAGATTCCTCACTCCCAGTGTTAGTTTATTTCGTTGTTTGTTTGTTGAGGTTCAGCACAGAGAAGGCCCTTCTGTCTCTTTGAGCCACCCTGCCCAACAATCCTGCAATTTAACGTTCACCTAATCATGGGACAATTTACAACAACCGATTAGCCTACCCGCCAGTACGTCTTTGGACTCTGGGAGGAAACTGGAGCATCCGGAGGAAACCCACACCGTCACGCGGAGAACGGGCAAACTCTTTACTTGCCACAGTAGGAGTTGATCCTGAGTCCAACCACTGCTGTACAGAAGAAGTAGCGACCGTGAGTGGGAATTCCTCCCAGGGCCGTTTCTCTGGAGGGTCTATCCACTCAGTCCCATTTCCTTTCTTCGCGGTATTTAAACAGATTCTCCACCAACATTCCTCATGGATTCTGCTCCCACCACTTTTGGGCACCTTGACCCCAGGAAACCTCTGCTTAAAGAAAACCATCTGGACTCACTCTTTGATTTCTGCCTTCCTGGATGACTTACCCATGAACAAAGAAATAGCGCTCCAGTACAATTACGTACAAATGGCAAGGACGAGCTTACATCGGACTTACAAAGGTAAAGAAGATTGTATGCGCAACTTTGTCTTGGTAACCTGGTCTATGCTTTAGACCAGATGGGATTTGGGTCCCCTGCTTTTGTCTTGGGAACCTGGGCGGTGGTTTAGACCAGATGGGATTTGGGTCTCCTGCCTTTGAAAGTTATTAAGGATTCGACATGGAATGAGTTTGGGAAGTTTTAGCCTCGATCCCTGCGGAGTTCACCTCGTGACACCAAACTGCCTATAATTTAGCAGTAATTGGCTAATCTCACTTAGAGGCCGCAATAACAGCTATAGAGTGGGAAGTGGAAACATTACCTAGGTTTGCCATTTGTGGGACTGCAAACTCGGACATTTCTCTCCAGTTTACATTACAGTGCAGACCCCACAGCTATAAGCAGAACTTGACTACTTTGGATTCAGTGGATGTGGAGAGGACGTTTCTCGTAGTGGGGAAGTCTAGGACCAAAAGGCATGAACTCGGGATAGAAGGACGTCCCATTAGAACAGAGATCAGGAGGAATCTCTTTAGCCAGAGAGCACTGAGTTGTTGGAATTCATTGCCACAGAGGGCTGTGGAGGCCAAGTCATTTAGTATATTTAAGGCAGAGGTTGAAGAAGTTCTATATTAGTAAGGGCATCAAAGATTACGAGGAGAAGGTAGAAGAATGGAGTTGAGAGGGATAATAAATCAGCCATCATGGAATTGCAGATGGGCCAAACAGCTTAATCCTTCGGTGTTTTACGGTCCTACGATCTTAAAGCACTGCGAAAGGTTAAGTGCTGTTTCACAGGGGCCTGACCTGCTAACGTCAAACCCCTCCCGTTGTTTTCATACTGAGTGGTGCGGTCTGTTTGTTGGGCATCAATCAAGCACAGGCCGTCACTCCTGTGCTTGAAAGCTGGCGAGCGGGTTCCAGGGACGGTCTCAAAGCAACCCGGGGGCCTGTGCGGTGCAGTCAGGTGAAGCCCAAAGAGAAAGGCAGACATAAAGAGAAAGGGCCTGTGTTTAGGAGGTACCGAATCGCACAGCAATCAGCCATAAGGCGTGGTCCGTGTGGAAAATTGACACAGGTTTACTCTTATGAACGATAATGAGAAAATTGCTTTTGAGCCAGTGACTGAGGGATCAATATTGGCATGGGGCAATAGTGCAGGCAATAGCATTTCACTTTATAGCACCAGATTCCACTGATTAGAGTTCGATTCCCCACTATGCCTGCAAGGAGTTTGTACAAACACAGGAATGTCTGCAGATGCTGGAAGTCCAAAGCAACACACGCAACATGCTGGAGGAGCTCAGCAGGCCGGGCAGCGCCTACGGAAATGAGTAAACAATCGACGTTTTAGGCCGAGACCCCTTCTTCAGTACTCAAGGACTTTGTACGTTTCCCCCATGACTGCGTGGGTTTGCTCGAACTGCGTGGGTTTCCTCCAACTGCTCTGGTTTCCTCCCACAGTCCAAAGACATATGGTTAGGGTTAGTGAGTTATGGGCGTACTACGTTGGCGCCTGAAGCCAGACAACATTTGCAGGCTGCCCAGCGGCCAATTTGATGCAAACGTGCACTTCACTATATGCTTCGATATACAAGTAAAGGTAATCTGCAAAGTGGGGTGTTCGACACCCTCCTGGAGAGGGGGGAGGTAGGGCCTCTGTCTAATGTCCCAGCTGAGAGATGGTACCACTGACAGTGTACCACTCTCTCGGCCTGGGCTTGGTCGTCCTACCCAGGAGAGAGATGGGAGGTGCTAAATCCCTCGTTTGGGAGGAGGGCCTCAAACCGAAGAAGATCTGCAGATGCCGGAAATGCTGCCCGGTCCACTCTGTTCCTCCAGCACTTTGAGTGCTCGTTGCTCTGGGAGGAGAGAACAGAATTGGTTGAAAGAGTTAACACAGACAGTTCCTATTAACCTCAGAAGGTTTGAAAGCAATTGGAACCCAAGGGGAAAGATTTGTTTAAGCTGGAAGAGGGTTCCCCAATAGCAGCACTACTAAGAGGGTAACAATAGACGTCAGGGCCGGAAGGAACGCTGTTGACCAAATGTGAGTGCAACAGGCAGGAATACACTCCCAGTGCCAGCAGCCAGATGAAAGCCCTGGGACACGAATCCATTGTTCCCAAAAAGTGGCAACATGTGGCGAAGGGGGTATATGACAAGCCTGCCTTCATAAGTCATGGCACAGAATATCGGAGCGGGAAGAGCATGTTACAACTCTATAAAACTCTGATCTGACCAGACTCAAAGTGCTAAGGGCAGTTCTGGCCACCACAGTACTGATGGGGTTGTGCTGAAGAGGGGGCAGGGAAGATTTGTCACAATGTCGCAAGGATTGGACCTCCAGACCTCATGCGGGCAAATAGGGTTAGTATAGGCAAGTGCAATGGTCAGCAGGGACGTGTGGGCCGAACGGCTCATTTCTGTGGGGCTAAACTCTATGACTCCACAAAATCTATGAGTCTTTCCAAGATACCGAGGTTTTGAGAGCACCAGTGGACACTGCCCGGTGAGGAGTCACGGATCGAAGACCTCCAATAGGATAAGTATTTCGACAGACATTCACACCTGTGCCTGGCCATGAATGGACTTCCTGGCCTTTCTTTCTTCCAAGGCCTTCCATCCTATGATATTCCCCCTTCTCCAGCCTTGTATCCCTTTTGCCAATCAACTTCCCAGCTCTTAGCTTCATCCCTCCCCCTCCTGTCTTTCTCCTATCATTTCAGGTCTCCCCTCCCCCTCCCACTTCCAAATCTCTTGCTCTCTCTTTTTTCAGTTAATCCTGATGAAGGGTCTTGGCCCGAAACGTCGACAGTGCTTCTTCCTATAGATGCTGCCTGGCCTGCTGTGTTCCACCAACATTTTGTGTGTGAGACAATTTTAGAGTAGTGTTGGTAATGGCTGGAGTCACCTGTCTTGTAAAGACACTGCCCAGAAGGTGACAAATAGCAAGCTACTTCGGTAGAAAGATTTGCCAAGAACAGTCATATTCATGAAACCGCGATCGTCATTGGACACGACACATGATGATGATGATGGTGATGATGAGGGTGATGATGATGGTGATGGTGATGGTGATGATGATGATGGTGATGGTGATGGTGATGGTGATGGTGATGGTGATGATGATGATGATGTTGATGATGATGATGTTGATGATGATGATGGTGATGGTGATGGTGATGGTGATGGAGATGATGATGATGATGACAATGATCCTGGGGAAAAGACTGAGACTATTCAGCTTATCCATGCCCTCAAGATTTTATAAACCTCTAAAGGTCACCCCTCAGCCTCCTTCACTCCAGGGAAAACAGTCCTAACTTGTCTAGTCTCCCTTAAACCTCAAGCCCTCCAGTCCCAGTAATGTTATCATGAGGCTTTTCTGCACACTTTCCAGCTGATGGTGGGAAACCAGAACTGAACACAAGAATCTAGTGGCCAACTGGCCATGGTCTGATACATTGGCAATGTGACGTCTCAGCTCCTGTACCCAATGCCCTGACTGAACAAGTCAAGCATACCAAATACCTCCTTCACCCTTCTGTCTACTTGTGCCCCGCTTTCAGAGAACTACGCACCCACGTGGACCCCTTGGCCTTTCATCTACATGTCCTACCATTAGCTGTGTCACCCGTTAAACTTAGCAAATTGCAACGCCTCACACTTGTCTGAGTTAAATTCCATCTGATATTCTTTGTGGCCCACTTCCCCAGCTGATGTAGCTCCTGTGTAGGGATCCAGCTCTACCAAAGTTTGGAGATGTTCTTGATAAGAAGATGGGGTTTCAAGCCAGACTAGGAGTCAGCATGGGAGTATGGTGGTTAGCACAGTGCATTACTACAGGCGGCCTGGGTTCAATTCCTGATGCTGCCTGTGCGGAGTTTGTATGTTCTCCGCCTGACTGCGTGGGTTTCCTCCCACCATTGCCAAAGACATCCAAATTTGTAGGTAGTTCCGTCATTGTAAACTGTCCTGTGATTAGGCTAGGATTAAGTTGGAAGAGCAAACACAAGGAAATCTGCAGATGCTGGAAATTCAAACAACAACACACACAAAATGCTGGTGGAACGCAGCAGGCCAGGCAGCATCTACAGGGAGAAGCACTGTCGACGTTAACAACAACACACACAAAATGCTGGTGGAATGCGGCAGGCCAGGCAGCATCTATAGGGAGAAGCACTGTCGACGTTTCGGGCTGAGACCCTTCATCAGGACTAACCGAAAGGAAAGATAGTAAGAGATATTAAGTTGGAAGATTTTTCGAAGGGTTGGAAAGGCCTATTCCGCATTGTATCTCAATAAGTAAAAATAAGCCGGGAGCTCATAAATATGCCTGAAACTTGAGATTAACACACAAAAAATGGTGGAGGAATTCAACGGGTCGGGTAGCATAAACAGAGAGGAATGCTTCGGGCCAAAATCCTTCATTAAGACTGGAAAGGAAGGGGGACGAAGTTGGAATGGGAAGTTGGGGGCAGGAGAAGGAGTACAAACTGGCAGGTGATAGGTGAAGCCAGGGTGAGGGGGCAAAGCAGGAGAAGTAATAGGCAGAATCAGGGTCAGGATTATTATCTCTCACGTTCACTGGGAAATTTGTGCATTTGTGGCAGCAGTACAGTGCAAGACTTAAAAAAAAATTACCACAAGTTACAATAAAAGTGAATAAATAAATACAATTAGAAAATAGTGCAAAAGTGGTCAGAAGTGAGGCAATTCCGAACGTGCTGCATGAAGAGCTGAGGCAGGCAACCCCAATACTTAAGAGGCATTTAGACAGTCACAGAAGCTCACAGTGAGTATGCAGGAAAGTAGGGTCCATCGGTTCAACAGGTGACAAGTACAAAGCGGGGCCGAAGGGCCTCTTTCTGCACTCTACAACTCCCGATACTTGAGAATGAATGAATTTGATTTTATTTCTTACATCCTTCATATACATGAGGAGTAAAAATCTTTATGTTACATCTCCAACTAAATGTGCAATTTATAGTAATTTATAATAAATAGTATGTATAACAGGACAGTCAATATAACATAGAAATACAATAGTATCAGCATGAATTAATCAGTCTGGTGGAAGAAGCTGTCCCAGAGCCTGTTGGTCCTGGCTTTTATGCTGCGGTGCCGTTTCCCAGATGGTAGCAACTGGAACAGTTTGTGGTTAGAGTGACTTGGGTCCCCAGTGATCCTTCAGGCCCTTTTCTCACACCTATCTTTGTAAATGTCCTGAATAGTGGGAAGTTCACAACTACAGATGCACTGGGCTGTCTGCACCACTCCCTGCAGAGTCCTGCGATTGAGGGAGGTACAGTTCCCATACCAGGCAGTGATGCAGCCAGTCAGGATGCCCTCAATTGTGCCCCTGTAGAAAGTTCTAGGGATTCGGGAGACAATACCAAACTTCTTCAACCGTCTGAGATGAAAGAGGCGCTGTTGTTAACTATAAACCTGAGGATCAACCTGTTTCCACCCAGTGAGTTTGAACAATCCGATTAAATATTGAAGAAAAGTCACAGCATTGATACACATAGACTATCTGATCATTGCTAAACTGCTTGAGGTTACTTGCCATGCACAAAATGACACAGTAACCAAGGTGTGATGGTAGGGAAACAGGAACCATTTCATAACCATATGTGCTGTTCTTGCTGTGTGCTATTTGCAGTGTGTTGTGTGTTGTTGGTAATGCATTTTGCACCTTGGCCCCTTAGGGTCACTCTTTCCTTTGGCTGTATTCATGTACGGTTGAATGATAATTAAACTTGAGCTTGAACTTGAACCTCAGGTTGACCAGGGCCATTAGCCATGACAAAGATTAGTTTTCTTCGGCAAAGTCCGGATTCAATTTTAGCTAAATGCAGGGATAGGATGGGGCTGGTGCACAAATGCTCAGTCCCTGCTCCAACTGGAGCTTTCTCCGTCATGCAAGGGTGACTCTGCGTGTGTCTGAACTCAACGTCTCTGCTCCCCAAACCCAGGGTGAGGGAAGGAGTGTGCAATGTGCTGCTGCTGACACCCTGTGGCACAACTCAGTCATTACACCAAGAAAGAGCAGCATCTGAAATCCACCCATGATAAAAACTCCCTGGAGTGTGATAGGGATCAGTTGTCAAATCTGTCTTCATTTCGAAACGAACCGGACAAATAAAACTTTGACGAACTTCTATAGATGCACAGTGGGGACTATCCTAACTGGTATGGAAACACTGGTGCCTAGGAACGGAAAAGCCAACAAAAGGTAGTAGAGACGGCCCAGTCCATCACAGGAAATGCCCTCCCCACCACCGAACATGTCTGCAAAGAGCGCTGTCCCAAGAGAGCAGCATCCATCTTCAGGGACTCTCACCATCTAGGCCAAGCTTTCTTCTCTCTTCCCTCCTCATCAGGCAGAAAGTGCAGGAACCTGAGGTCCTCACCACCAGGATCAGGAATGGTTATTACCCTTCACCATCAGGATCCTAAACCAGCGTGGAATAGTTCACTCACTTCAACACTGAAATGATCAGTTAACCCATGGACTCACTCTCAAGGACTCTATGACTCAGGTTCTCAATATTATTTTTCGCTTACTTAGTCAATTTGCTTTCGTATTGGCACAGTTTGTCTTTTGCACCTTGGTTGTTTGTCAAACGCCCGTCTTTGCATGTAGTCTTTCACTGGTTTTATCATATCTCTATGTATATACTGTGAATGCCTGCAAGAAAGTGAATCTCAGGATAGTATATGAGGGGTGATTGATAAATTTGTGGCCCAAGGTAGAAGGAGTCAATTTTAGAAAACCTAGCACATTTATTTTTCAACACAGTCCCCTCCTACATTTACACACTTAGTCCAGCAGTCGTGGAGCATACGGATCTTGGACCTACAGAAAGTGTCCACGGCAGGGGTGATTGATAAGTTTGTGGCCTAAGGTAGAAGGAGTTACTAACTCATCTCCTTCTACCTTAGGCCACGAACTTATCAATCACCCCGATAAGTTATTAACTTCAAACTTTCTGCATAATCACTCAAAGAGTTGAACTGCACGTGCATGTAACGAGAGCTGTACAACTCATCTCCTTCTACCTGTGGCCACGATCTTATCAATCACCTATCTGTGGACACTTTCTGGAGGTCCAAGATCCGTATGCTCCATGACCGCTGGACTAAGTGTGTAAATGTAGGAGGGGACTATGTTGAAAAATAAATGTGCTAGGTTTTCTAAAATTGACTCCTTCTACCTTAGGCCACAAACTTATCAACCACCCCTCATACTTTGACAATAATTTTGCTTTGAACATTGAAAAAAATCTGTAAAATTCAGATTAAAGTCGTGATAACATCATATCAACCTGGTTCTAACTTCGTCGATTGAATGAAAATGTTCAGATGCTTTTGTATTCATCAAATACGCAATTTGTTTCCACAATCCATTGACAGACAGGTTAGGAGTAGAGTTAGCAAGTTGTGGGCATGCCATGTTGACACCAGCAACTTGGCAACACTTGAGCACAACATCTGACGCTGTGGGCCATTGGCGCAAATGATGCATTTCTCTGCGTGTTTTGATGTTCCGATGTACACGTGAGAAGTAAAGCTAAGATTTAAGCTTAAGACACAAGGGATTTGGCAGATGGTGGGAACCTTGAGAAACACACACAAAATGCTGGAGGAACTCAGCAGGCTAGGCAGCATCTATTTAAGGCAGAGGTTGCTAGATTCTTGATTAGTCAGAGCATGAAGGGATAAGGGGAGAAAGCAAGGGATTGGGTCTGACAGGGAAAATGAATCAGCCATGATGGAATGAATGGCAGAGTAGAATCAACAGGCCAAATGGCCTATTTCTGCTCTTATATCTTATAGCCTTATGGTCTATTGAGGGTAATTATCCAGGATCCCACCCGTCCATCCAGCATCCTACTTGACTTTCTACCATCAGGCAGGAGACTCCGATGCATAAAAACGAGAACGGTCAGGATGGGAAACAGTTTCTTCCCTCAGGCCAGTCATCAGGAAGAGCACAAGAAGATTGCGGGGGAGGAACATAACGTGGCAGATGATAGGTAAGTCCAGGAGGGAGAGTAAATGTGGCCACAGTCGTAATGAAACAAAGATGCCCTTTGATCTTACAACAAGCTCCCTTGAGCAAAAATACCAGATAATGCTTGATGGGGGATCCATGTTGGCTGGGACAATTCGGGATTGTGAGATTGGTCCAGAGACCAGGTTCAAGGAAACCAGTCAGGCTGCTTGGGTTTAAGGAGGAGTTGTATCCAAACAAAAACTCGATGGAGATGGATACAGGTGGTCAAAGTTCTTCTTCTGATGATGAGGTGAAGGGAGGGCAGGATACACAGCAATCTAGTCAGGTCAAGTTTATTGTCATTTAACTATATACGTAATACACATAGAAACACAACAGTGTTTCTTTGAACCAGGGTATCAAGCACAGCAGTATGCATGACACACAATAACTTATAAAGGTGAGGATAAAAACTACAGATGAATTATGCATAAATAAACTAAAGTGCATAAATTAAGTATCATAAGGTATGGAACAGATTAACCAGTGACACTTTAAATGCGATGTGGCAGGGAGTTCAGAAGCCTAACAGCCTGAGGGAAGAAACTGTTTCCCATCCTGACCGTTCTTGTATTTATGCATCGGAGTCTCCTGCCTGGTGGTAGAATATCAAAGAGGATGCTGGATGGATGGGTAGGACCCTTGATAATACTAAGGGCCCCGTGTATGCAGAGCTCCTGATAAATGCCTCCGATGGATGGCCCCCATGAACCTCTCAGCTGCTCTTGCAGTCCTTTATAGGGACTTCCCAGCAGATGCTTGGCTGCCCCCACACCAGATGGAGATACAACTTTTCAGGATGCTCTCAATGGTGCTCCTATCAAATGCAGTTCAGAAGGGGTGGTGGAGGGGGGGGGGCCTCGTTTGTCTCACTGAGCCTCCTGTGCTTTCTTGTTTGGGGAGGGGCGAGGTCACCTGCGATGCGAACTCCCAGGAACTCGGTGCACTGACGAAGAAGCCATGGGGGTGGGGGGGGGGAGGGAATGGTCCATCTGCACCTTCCTGAAGCAATGACAGACAGAGGACCAAAGGGAGGACAAACGTGCTTGCAATTTAACTCGAAATCTTACCCAGAGGTAATCACCTCGGCCGGCTGTTAACAAGCCGCAAAGTTCTTGGAACTGCTTCAAGCTGCCGAGAAGTAATTGTTTTGTTTTGATTCATCTGGGACACACAAGGAGAATGTCCTAAGGTTCTTCTTTAGCTCTCCATGTAAACTTTCGAGTAAAACTTTGATCGAAGTCAGAATGCTTGATGAGACTAAAGTGAGAGAATGTTCCTTCCTGCGTTAGGCGGTGTTCTGGGCTTGTAACTTAATTTTAAACACCTTCACCGTCCAGCTGATGCGTACAGCGGACTACTCCTCCCCTTTGGGGCTGGGTATATCTGTGATTTATAACAGTTGTCAAAAGATCTATTGAGCTGTTTGTGATCTGTCCACATGTTAAAGCTGCTTATTTTTCATTCATTTGCTTATCTTTCACAAAAACATTTAACTTTTAATTTCCTATCCTACTTTGTTCGCCCAGATCAAGCGATAAATACAGACGAGGAGGCCATTTGAGCCATTGATCAAAAAGAAATCAATTTAAAAGGAAAATTGAGGAGAATTCAAGATAAATTACAGATTGTACCATCAAACTGTTCGTTAAATGATTCCAGGATTTTTGCAGTCATGGCTCTCCAGGGACCCCCATTCCAAGTACTGGGCACTCTCAGCATGAAAGAAATTTACTAATAGCAGTCAGAGTGGAGTTGGGGCGTGCGAGGCGGAGAAAAGTCGGACGGAGGAGCAGCAGATTCGGGGCCCGTCCACGTAAACGTTGAGCAAGGTTGGATTGCTCTAAGCACTGGGCCAATTTGAAAAGGTCGGGTAAGTGGCGGAGCTAGTTGGCAGGGGCGAGGGGGGTTGAGTTTCTACATCGATACGGTGTGGTCGGGTCCTAGTGCAAGGAGCGGCCCAATGTCCGGACGATTTTGAAGCGGGGCAGGTGGATTGAAAAGGCAGGGTGGCGGGACCAGAGGCGAGAGTTGGGCTGGTTTTGCTGTGTTTACCCCACTCTGCGCTGAACAATAGACAATAGGTGCAGGAGGCCATTCAGCCCTTCGAGCCAGCACCGCCATTCACTGTGATCATGGCTGATCATCCACAATCAGTACCCCGTTCCTGCCTTCTCCCCATATCCCTTGACTCTGCTGTCTTTAAGAGTTCTATCTCACTCTTCCTTGAAAGTGTAAAGGGGTTTCTTCTTTTTCTTTGTTACTGCGTATGTTAATCAAAATGGCTTTGTTAAGAGTAGGAATGCTTCTTTGTTGCGAGAGAGTGCTGGAAGCTTGTTTGGGTTAAAATTTACTGATAAGGAGAATTGTATTCTTTTGCTAACCAATTGGGATTAATGTTGTTCTTTCTTCTAAGTCTGTAAGCGATTGTTGATGGGCATTTTGGGGAGATCGGCACGAGGGGGTGAGAGAGAGAGGACGTGATGCTGTAAACTGGGTGAGGAACGGACCCCAAGTGGGGGTCCAAGGCCCGGAGGTACTCCGAGGAGAGGAGAGGAAGATAGATGTGCTTGGTTGACCACTTCAGATGGTCCTAAGCTGCAGGTCGAGGAGTTCAGAGGGGATCGAATGGTGGCCAGAAGACTTTGGTAATTGAACTCCAACGGTTGTGTATGAAGTGGTTTGGACTTTGATAAGTTTGGCGCCTTTTCTTTATTTTCTTTTCCTTCATATATACTGTAACGTTATTAATCACTTAGTTATAGCAACCTTTATAAATTGTACTCATTTAATCGCATATGGTGTACTGTCTGTTTTTGGGCGAGGCGGGGACATCACACAGCATCCACACCAGCTGATTACCCAGTTTGGCGGGGCTGAAGGCTGCTCCCCCTAGACGAGAACGAGCTGAGCGAGCCTGAGGTGACCCAGGGGGTTACAAAAGCATCCAGAGACTTGGCCTCCACTGCCTTCTGAGGCAGAGCATTCCACAGATCCACAACTCTCTGGGTGAAAAAGTTTTTCTTCAACTCTGTTCTAAATGGCCTACCCCTTATTCTTAAACTGTGGCCTCTGGTTCTGGACTCACCCAACAGCGGGAACATGTTTCCTGCCTCTAGCGTGTCCAATCCCTTAATAATCTTATATGTTTCAATCAGATCCCCTCTCATCCTTCTAAATTCCAGTGTATACAAGCCCAGTCACTCCAATCTTTCAACATATGACAGTCCCGCCATCCCAGGAATAAACCTCGTGAACTTATGCTGAACTCCCTCAATAGCAAGAATGTCCTTCCTCAAATTTGGAGACCAAAACTGAACACAATACTCCAGGTGGGGGTCTCACCAGGACCCAGTACGACTGCAAAAGGACCTCGTTGCTCCTATACTCAACTCCCCTTGTTATAAAGGCCAGCATGCCATTAGCTTTCTTCACTGACTGCTGTACCTGCATGCTTGCTTTCAGTGACTGATGAACAAGGACTTCTAGATCTCGTTGTACTTCCCGTTTTCCTAACTAAGGCAGAGGCTGTGGGCCTGCTCCAGCATTCTTGTCTCAGGACCCACTTTCATACTAAATGCTGTTTGCTTACTTCTCCCGCTTTCACAATTTCTGCTTTTTTCTCTCTCTGTCCCTGTGCATTGGGTGTTTGTGAGGATTTTTAAAACCTGGTTCTTTTGGGTTTCTTTGTTTACTGGCTGCCTGTAAGGAGACAAATCACAAGGTTGTATAATGTGTACATGCTTAAATAATAAAAGTTCTTTTAAGTTTGAAATTGACCTTGTAATTGCGTGGTCCTGTGAACTTCATATGTCTACAAGTCCAAAGTATGTGTGTATGATGAGGATTATACCCCCTTTGGGTACTGTACGTGAGTTTGTGTATATGGGGAATTCTTCTATATGTTTGTTTTCATGATTGCGTGTATATTTAATATATGCACTTCTTTGGACTGTCGTGTGTTAGTGGGCTTATGAGCACTTGATTGTGTGTCATGGAGTCACAGACACAGGCCCTTCAGCCCACCATGCTCGTGCTAGCCCTTCCCCATCTACATACCCCTACGTGACTAAGGTTAGTCCGTATCCTTTTCCGCCTTGCCTTTTCAAATGCCTGCCGGTGTGTTTCTTGTGGGTGCTGGGGTGGGACACATCTCAACCAAAAGAGGTGTACGACGCTCCTTCACTCTGCTGGCCTGCGGGTCACCCTTGGGCAAGGTGTAGCACTTGCTTAGGCCCCTGATCAGGGTCACTTGAAACCATCAGAGCAGGAGGTAGATTGTTGTATGAATTGAAATGAATTGACTTTATTACTTACCGGGGTGATTGATAAGTTTGTGGCCTAAGGTAGAAGGAGATGAGTTATACAGCTCTCGTTACATGCACGTGCAGTTCAACTCTTTGAGTGATTATGCAGAAAGTTTGAAGTTCATAACTCATCTCCTTCCATAAACTTATCAATCACCCCTCGTACATCCTTCACATACACGAGGAGTAAAAATCTTCACGTTATGTCTCCGTCTGAAGGTGCAATGTGCAATTTATTTATGTAATTTATAATAAGTAGTATGTAAAGCAGGACAGTCAATATAATATAGAAATACGATTGTATCAGAGCAAATTGAACAGCTGGCTAGATGATCACAGATGCCAGGTTGACAAACTCTGAGCCATGTTGTAAATTATCTTGTCAAGACACTGCCTAGAAGGCAATTGAAAACTATTTCTGTAGAAAAATTCGCCAGGAACAATCATGGTCATGGAAATATCATGATTGCCCCGACCCATCAAACGATACAGCACATAATGAACAAAGGATGTGTTTCTTAAGCATTCGAATGAATTCTTCTCCTCCTCTGGCCAGCATTTAGCATCCCAAACCATCCCTCCAGGTGAGACAACACTTCTTCTGCCAGTCAGTCTGGATCAGCAACTGTATCCAGTGCTCCTGGTACAGTATCCTGCGCATCAGCGGGACCCGGCGTAGTTTGGGGGGCCTCTTGGCCGAGCACCTTCGCTCTGTCCGATGGCTTCTAATTTTCATGCCGCTCCCCGCTCCCATTCCTGCCCATGCCCTCCTCTCCTGCCACTGTGGGTGGAGCAGGGAAAGTCCCAGCGTCTCTAATGGTGATGGCAATAACAGAATACCTTGAGAAGGGCAATAAAACTGAGCAGAAAGGAAAGCATGAATGGAAAATCTGGGCCAATAATCTACTGGTATTCTTGAAGGACATGACCGGTAGAATAGATTGAGGGGATTTAGGAAACTGAGGAGGGAGGGGAAGCTTCGAGGGGATATGGGCAACCAGTGGAATGGTGCTTTAGGAGATTCAGAAGGCTTTTGAGTGAATAGACAAGAAGCTTATCTATGGATTAGCAAGCAAGGATCAGGGCTAGACAAAGGCATGACAAGGCCTTTGCGAGTAGGATTAAGAAAAGCTACAAGGCGTTTTACCCATAAGATCATAAGACATAGGAGCAGAAGTAGTCCATTCAGCCCATCGAGTCTGGTCTGCCATTCAATCATGGGCTGATCCAATTCTTCCAGTCATCCCCACTCAAAGTTCAAAGTAAATTTATTATCAAAGTGCATTTATGTCACCATATACAACCTTGAGTTTCGCTGCAGGCATAAATCCAAGAAACAGAATAGAATCAGTGAAAGATCGCACCCAACAGGACAGACAGACAACCAGTGTGAAAAGGACAACTAACTGCAAATAGGAAAGAGAGAAAAAATAATAAATTGATAAGCTATTAATATCCAAAACCTGAGATGAAGAGCCCTTGAAAGTGAGTCCATAGGTTGTGGGAACATTTCAATGATGGGGCAAGTGAAGCTGAGTGACGTTATCCCCTTTGGTTTAAGAGCCTGATGTTTGAGGGGTAATAACTGTCCCGGAACTCGGTGGGGTGAGTCCTTTCTTCCTGATGGCCAAAGCGAAAAGAGAGCATGGCCTGGGGGTCCCTGATTGATGCTACTTTCCTGCGACAGTGCTCCATGTTGATATGCTTAATGGTGGTGATGGCTTAATAGATTGGGCCCTATCCACTACGTTTTGTAGGGTTTTCCGTTCAAGGGCTTTGGTGTTTCCATACCAGGCCATGATGCAGCCAGTCAATATACTCCCCACCACACATCTATAGAAGTTTGTCTAAGTTTCAGATTTCGTGCTGAATCCTCACAAACTTCTAAGGATGCAGAGACGGTGTAGTGCTTTCTTTGTAATTGCACTTGCGTTTATGGCCGAGGACAGATTCTCTGAAATAATAGCACTGAGAAATTTAAAGTTGCAGGCCCTGGATGGCAGAGTGGATATCTGTCCCTCCAAAGGAGGAGTAAGGCACTCCTTCCCTCCGCTAGCCTGCAAGTCACCCTTGAGCAAGGGGTAGTACTTGCTCACCGTCCCCACAAACCCCCGACCTATGTTATGGAAAGCCATGGGAGCAGGTGGTGGATGTTCATATGAGTGGCTGGTGCAGATACATGTGCTGGTTATCTCACCACTGACACCAAGTAGACAATCTCTGAAGAGTATTGATAATGTCTGGGATCATCCATCTTGTAAAGACACTGCCCAGCAGATTGGTGACTAGTGGGGCTATATCCTGCTTGTTGTTATTTTTATAAAAGACTTGGATGAGGAAGTAGGAGGGTGGATTAGCAAGTTCACAGATTGCAGAAAGGTTAGGGGGGGCTGTGAATGCTGCATGGACGTGGCGGTGGAACAAACCCAAGTGCTAAACGCGGGCACGGAGGCTGAGTTGGGAGGCGTTGCCGTCGTAGCGAGCGTGGAAAGGGTTCCAAGGGAGCCTTTGCCCCGAGTCTTGGTTCTAGCAGATATTTCGGGAATGAGGTTCGACTTAGAACTGATAATCCTAAGTCCCATGGAATGAGGTTACTCGTACACGAGTCAACCAACGAGCTGGCACCTTCTGGTTGTGGTCACAGGATTCTTATACCGCATTGGTTGATGGGATGCAGGTGTTTGTAGTTGTTGAAACCGGGGGATGATTGGGAACTAAACGAGGTGGTTAAGGCCCAATTCCTGAGGAAGATAGCCAGGTGCCAGAAGGGACTATGACAGTGAGTAGTGTGGATGCAGAACAGGGCTGAGAAGCGGCAACTGGAGTTCAACGCAGGAAAGCGAAAATATGAAGGCAGGAGGAGTGCGAAGGATCCATAGATCTCTCAAAGTTGCTACGCAAGTTGATGGGACGGTTAATATAGGGTGTTGTACTTCATTAGTCAGCAGATTGAGATCAAGAGCTGTGAAGTAATGTTGCAGCTCTATAAAGCACTGGCTAGAGATCACTTGGAATATTGAGAAAGGAAGGATGTGAAAACGTCAGAGAGGGTGCAGGGAAGATTTACCAGGATGCTGCCTGGACCAGAGTGCATGTTTTTATGAGGATAGGTTGAGTGGGCTAGGGCTCTTTGGAGTGAAGGAGGAGGAGAGGTGACTTGACAGATAATAAGAGGCATAGATCGAGTCAAAGACTTTTTCCCAGGATAGAAGTGGCAAATATCAGAGGATGTAATTTTATGGCAATTGGAGGAAAGTATAGGGGGAATGTCAGAGGTAAGTTTTTTTTAACACAGAGAGTGATGGGTACGTGGAAAACCCTGCCAGGGATGGTTGAGGCACATTCATTAAAAACTTTTAAGAAACTTTTAAAAAGCCTTTGGCATATATATAGGTAGGGTGCCTCAAGACCTTTGCACAGGACTGTAGTAATTTTATGTATCACATTGTACTGCTGCCAAACAAACAAACAAACTTCATGATGTACGTGAGAGATGATAAACCCGATTCTGATCTGGGTCTCTGTTGTGGACTGAGAATGGGAAGGGAGCAGGGAGGGGAATCGGGGTTAGAGAAAAAGGTAAGGGTGAGGGAGAGGGAAGCTTTAGGCAGACCTGTAGTGATCAGTAAACCAATTGTTTGGAATCAAATGGCCTTGCCTGGTGTCTCTAGGCTGGGTGTGTGTGCGCACGCATGCCACCCGCCCCGGCACTCATTCTCTGCCAACCTGTCCCACACCCCTCCCGCGGCACTCCATCCTCGCCAAAGGGCCTGTATTGTGCTGTTTTGTTTTACAGTATGTTCTGTGTTCGCAAGGCAGATGCAATGTAATGTTGAAAATGTGAAGTTATCCACTTTTCTGTGGAAAGTAGATTAGCAGGGAGTTTTGAATGGTAAAAGATTATGTGTTCTTAATCTTCAGATGGTTCAAATCAAATGGTTTCATTTAATATCGGAGAATGTACAACCTGAAAGTCATAATCTTCACAGACATCCATGAAGCAAGAATGATGGTAACATTAGAATCCCAAAGCCCCCTTCCCCCTCTCCCATGCACAAATAGCAGAAAAAGCATCAACCCTCCCCCCTCCCTCTCCCCCTACCCTCCACTTGCACCAACAGAAGCACCTACCCCTACACCCCACCACCATGCAGGCAATAACAAATGCCCCCTAAGATCCTTGATCTAGAGCCCATCAAAAACTACAGTCCATAACCCAGCACTTCGATATCTCAGATAGGGTCGCTTTCTTCAAAGGGAGCGAGGTCTCCCTGCCCTCAAAATGGAGACAAGCTCCCGCTACCTATTAAATGCTCCCAATGGCGTGTGCCTCAGATAGCCTCTGACAGCTAAGTCCAGCTCCCGGCCTTCACGTGTGGCTTAGCTACTAATCCTGTTGATAAGGGAAGGGGCAACGGCAGATTACGAGCGCCTGAAAGCCAGTCGCTTTGGGCAGATGGGGCCCGTCAGCCGTGTTTGGCAGCTCATCTAGGAGAGGGAAACTCTGATCTCAAATCTTGGCTGCCTCGTGGCTATATCTGCTCAAGGGGAAGGCTTCAAGAGTGAACCCTGAGGGAAAGAACCGGAGCTGGAGTCCCCGAGGCAGTCCGACGTTGAGTTCAACGCTGACTGGCAACTCCTGCGATGCTGCTGGTATCAGACTGTATCGGTCTCCGCCGTTCCTTCAGGCACATCAGATGCGTGGAGATGCTTGCTACATGGGAAACAGCTCACTCTCCATATTGCCCTGCCCCGGTTTGTGTTTCACGTAGACATCCAGGACGCAACATCCACTGAGAGGTAGCACATGCAAACAGTCATCAACCACTCACTTACACTAATCTGACCCTAATCCAGTTCATCCGCAAAACAGCTTCTTCTTTTTTTTCCTCACGTCTTTCTTTTCTTTTCAAGGTGACTGGGGGCCTGTCGGAGTCCCCGATCTTCAGCTGCTTGCTCAAACTACGGTTCTCCGCGGGCGGCGTGTTCTCAGACGCGTCGTGCGGCCTGGTGTCTCGCTATCTCCACGTGCAGCCTGGAGGACGTGCGCCTTCAGGGTGCAGCCCCTGTAGGCGACCCCCGGTTCCTTGCCGACGTTGCGGACTGAGGCATCGTGGGAGACTGAAACATCGAGACTGCAGGCGCTGTCTGCTGCTGTCAGAAGATCCCTCTCTCAATGTTTTTGATGGTGGGTGAGAACCTGTCACTCCTCGAGTCGGGGGACCCACTCTCATTGTTTCAGGAGTGATCTCTCTCTCCCTCGCTAACAAGAGGGAGCCTGTCTGACGTACCGAAGTGTTGGGGTTACGGAATGTATTTTTTTTGACATACTGTAATCAATACCCATTTGGGGGCTTTTGTTATTGCCTGTTTGGTGAGGGTATGGGGGGGGGTTGTTGGTGCTTTTGCTGGTGTGGAAGGAAGTGGGGGGTTGATGCTTCTGCTAGGGAGGTGGGGTGCTAACATTTTCATGCCATTCTTTCTTTGGGTTTTTTTCTGCTTTCTGGGTGTTTGTGAAGAGTAAGAATTTCAGGTTGTATATTCTATGCATTCTCTGATATTAAGTTGAACCTCATGAACCTATTTTCGTGCTCCCCGCTTTTCCATCGACCCTCCCACAATCCACCGCTCGCCTTCGTACTCAGAGCAATTAACCATTCAACTCTCAAGTCTTTGGGAGGTGGGGGAGCGGACAGCAGAGGACCTGGAGAAAGTCCACACAGTCGCGGGGAGGGGATGCGCGAACACCACACAGACAGCAGTGGAGGCGGGATGGAGCCCGGCTCTCTGGCACCGTGAGGCAGAGGCCCTACCACTCTGGCACCCATATGTTCTCTGGCGTTCAGATGAATGAGAGGAGATCTCACTGAAGTTTATAAAGTTCCCATGGAACTGAACAGGTCCTGTATGGGGAAGGTGTTTCATGTGGCTGTGGGGTTCTCAGTCTCTGAATAAGGGCTCAGCCGTCTCTTCGTTCAGAGGATGGTGGTCTTTGGGGATTCTCACCTCAGGGGGCTGTTCAATGCTTGAGTTTAGGGATCAGCAGATTTCTGGCTACAAAAGGAATCATGAATATATGGACCATGCTGAGTTCAAAGATAGGGCATGATCTCAAATGGTTAGCAGAGCAAACTCGGTGGACAAGTGCCGGCTTCTGATCTTATTTCTAATGCTCTGGCGCGCACTCAAGTTTATTAGACCTTCTTGGTGTTGCACAGACTGATGAGGACTGGGCGGCCAGCGCGTTTTGCTTTACTGCGCCTGAAATTGCAGACTGGGGGTGGTCGACTCCCGCCACTGCCTGTGAGGAGTTTGTACGTTCTCCCCGTCACCGCGCGGGCTTCCTCCCAAGCTCGCCCATTCCCCCCCCCCCCGACACCCCAAGGACGTACGGTTAGGGGTTAGCGAGCTGTGGGCATGCCACGTTGACGCTGGGGCGTGGCGACGCTTGCGGACTGCCCTCTGCAAAATGTCGGCGACTGACATCCAACCGTGCATTTTACTGCACGTTTTGATGTCTTCCTGTACATCTGACAAAGAAAGCTCGTCTGTGGGTGCTGGTGTGACCTCAGGAGGAGGCGAATGAGATCATATATGTGGCACAGACGATTATAACAGCCCCTTGTTCTCTCCGCGGAATCTGACAGACAGTGTGGGTTCTTCCCTTCAGGTTTGTCCATTGTGCTGTCGTTAAGAGAGAAAGGTTGCTTGAGCTTTTCCTGCCCCTGTTAATTGCCCACTTTCCTTCCCGACTGGGAAGAGTCAGGCTATTTGCCCTTGCTGTACCATATTCCTTGTACTGAACATACAGGGGTCACTGCTTTGGACTATCACTGTAACCAAACCTTCCCAGAGAGCTGGAGCTGTCTCCTCGCGTTAACGGCGATTGAAGATTTAAGCTTTTTTTTCCCAGACTCGAAGCTACAGGTTGAAACATCCACAATTCCACTACTGACGGCTGCCCACAGCGTCTTCTGGACGTTCAGTTCTGCCTTTGTGAGCCCTGATTATTTATTTATAGGAAAGCCCTTTGATGATAAGGAGTGAAGGAATCCAACGTGCTTTTGCTTCTGTGGAGAACCGTCAGCTTCTTAGTCTGCAGTATTCCTCCAAGGAGCCAGTGAACGGATGCACAGGTGGGAATTTTAGCAAAGTTAAGATCATCTTCTGATCCAAAAAGATCGGAAATGCACTGGATAGCCATCAGCGTAAAGGCTCAGTGGCCTAGTTTCATCAAATTAATCAGTAGAGTATAACTACACTGCTCTTAGTATGAAAGACTGGTGGATACCCGAAACGTGCTGCCTGATGCGGTGGCGGAGGGAAACCTGATATAGGCCTTTAGCAGGTAGACAATTTGGCTGGGCGGGTGGCGTAGTGGTATCAGCACCAGACTTTGGGGCGAGTGGTCCCGGGTTCGAACCCGGCCGGCCCCCTCGCACGTTTTCCATCCGTGCTCGGTCAAGCGCTGAGCTGGCAGCTCGGCCTCGTGAAAAGCAGTCAAACGTACCGCTGCGTCACAAGGCGCAGAAAGGAGCAACAACAAGGTAGGCACATGAACGCACCGAGAATGAGGCAATTGGTTTAGTTAAGGGTTTGGTTACCAAGTTAATTAGTTCAGCACAGACATCCCGGATGGTACGACACCCTAAAAAAAAATGTCCCTATCCAAATCATGTTTAAATGTTGAAATCGAGCTCGCGCGCACACTCTCACGACTCTCTGAGTGAAGAATTCCCCTCACAAGCAAGAGAAAATGTGCAGATGCTGGAAATTCGAGCAACACACACAAAATGCTGGAGGAACTCAGCAGGCCGGGCAGCATCTGTGGAAGAAACTAAACAGTCAGCGTTTCAGGCTGAAACCCTTCAACAGGACAGCGTCTTGGACCAAAACGTTGACTGGACTCTTTTCCATAGATGCTTCCTGGCCTGCTGAGTTCCTCCAGCATTTTGCGTGTGTGCTCGGATTTCCCCTCATATTCCCCACAAAACTTTCTCCTTTCACCCTTAACCCATGACCTCTGATTGGAGTGTGGCACGTGACCAAGTGGATAAGGCGTCGGACTAGTGATCTGAGGGTCAAGAGTTCGAGCCTTGGCCAAGGCAGCGTGTTGTGTCCTTGAGCAAGGCTCTTAACCACACATTGCTCCAGTCCACCCAGATGAAAATGGGTACCGGCAAAATTCTGGGAGTTAACCTCGCGATAGACTGGCGTCCTATCTGGGGGGTGGGGGGGGGGTGAGTTTTGAACTCTCAGTGGCTTCATGCCAGGGAAACCGGCATAAGCACCAGCCTGATGAGCCTATAGCGCTCAGGACGGACTTCAATTTTCTGATTGGAGTCCCATCAAACCTCAGTGAAAGAAATCTACTTGCACTTACCCTATCTATTATTTTTGTTTTGCTTTTGTAGCACTCTCTGTAAACTCTAGAGACAGTTGGGTGTGAAAATCCCAGGAGATCAGCAGTTTCTGAGATACTCCAACCACCCCATCTGGCACCAACAATCATTCCATGGTCAAAATCACTTGGATCACATCTCTTCCCCATTCTAATATTTGGTCTGAACAACTGAACCTCTTGACCATGTCTGCATGCTTTTATGCATCAAGTTGCTGGGCTGATTAGATGTTTGCATTAACAAGCAGGTGTACAGCTGTATCTAATGAAATGTAGTTGACTTCAAATATTCTGGAACGTAGTACATAAAGGACTATAGCCCAAGTACAGGCCCTTTATAACCATATAACATATAACAATCACAGCACAGAAACAAGCCATCTCCGCCCCTCTACTCCGTGCCGAACGCTTACTCTCACCTAGTCCCACCTGACCTGCACTCAGCCCATAACCCTCCATTCCTTTCCTGTCCATATACCTAACCAATTTTTTTAACTGACAAAATCGAACCTGCCTCTATCACTTCTACTGGAAGCTCGTTCCACACAGCTACCGCTCTCTGAGTAAAGAAATTCCCCCTCGTGTTACCCCTAAACTTTTGCCCCTTAGCTCTCAACTCATGTCCTCTTGTTTGAATATCCCCTACTCTCAATGGAAAAAGCCTATCCACGTCAACTCTATCTACCCCTCTCATAATTTTAAATACCTCTATCAAGTCCCCCCTCAACCTTCTACGCTCCAAAGAATAAAGACCCAACTTGTTCAACCTTTCTCTGTAACTTAGGTGCTGAAACCCAGGTAACATTCTAGTAAATCTCCTCAGCACTCTCTCTATTTTATTGACATCTTTCCTATAATTCGGTGACCAGAACTGTACACAATTTGGCCTCACCAATGCCTTGTACAATTTTAACATTACATCCCAACTCCTATACTCAGTGCTCTGATTTATAAAGGCCAGCATACCAAAAGCTTTCTTCACCACCCTACCCACATGAGATTCCACCTTCAGGGAACTATGCACCATTATTCCCAGATCACTAGTATGCGATGTTGTACCACAGTAACTAAGTTGCACATAATGGATGATCCAGCCTGGGCCCACAACACTTCCTCGCTGGTCAAGAAGGCACAGTAGCCTCTACTCTTTCTGAGGAGATTGAGCAAAGCCCCACAGCATCATTCTAACAACTTTCTGCAGGAGCACCTTTGAGAGTGTCCTGTCCGCCTGCGTCATTGTGTGGTACAGAGACTTCAAGGCATCCAACCGCAGAACCCTACGGAAGGTAGATAAAGCCAGCGAGAGGGCCACTGGAGCCTCCCTTCCTCCCTGCTATACGAGACACTTACCAGGAGCATCGCGGGCGAAGGGGCCAAAGCATTGTCGAGGATCCCCACCACCCATCCCACAACCTCTTTGAACCGCTAATGTCACCAAGGAGATGCAGGACTGCCAGACTGGGTAGCAGCTTCTTCCCTCAGGCTGTGAGACTAATGAATAGCCTGCCACCACCGAGGTCTCGTCACTAGGACAACGAGCTGTTTACTGTTGATCTGTGCTGCCTGCTTTTGAGTTGCATTTTGTTAACTTAGTGATGATAATATTCTGGTTTACGTGCTGTGTGCGTACTATATGTTTTTCGGGTGCATTGTGGTCCGGAGGAACATTGTTTCGTTTGGTTGTATGGATGTGCAGTCACAAGACAATGGAACCGAACTTGAACTTGGATGACCGAACTAAACTAACTCCTTGACACAAGAGATTCTGCAGATGCTGGAAATCTAGGCTAACTCAGCATAATGGACAGGCAGCATCCATGGAGGGGAATAAACAGTTTCGGACCAAAACAAACACCTTCTGCCTAAATAACATCCACGATCCTCCATTCTTTGCACATACCTGTGCCTACTTAAGATCCACTTAAACGTCTCCCATTAGCGCAGCAGTCGGAGTAATGCTTTACCGTACCAACGACTGGAAGATCGGGGTTCAATTCCCGCTGCTGCTGTAAGGAACTTGTACGTTCCTCTCCCCTTTGCCGCCACCCCCCGTGACGACATGGATTTCCTCTGGGTGCTCCCGTTCCCTCCCACCGGTGAGGGTTAGTAAGTTACGGCTGTGCTATGTCGGTGTGGGAGCGTGGGAACACTTGCAGGCTGCCCCCAGCAGATCCACAGACTGTGTTGGTTTTTGACACAAATGATGCATTTCACTGTACGTTTCCACGTTTCACGTGACATATAAAGCTAATCTCGCTCCCTCCTGGCAATGCAGTCCAGACACTCTCCACTCTCTGTAGGGGAAAAAAAACCTGCCTCACACATCCCTTTAAACTTTCCTCCCCGCGCTAAATGAACGCCCTAAAAAAAAATTTTAAAAACACAAAATGCTGACAGAACTCAGCAGGCCAGACAGCATCTGTGGGAGGAGGTAGAGACGATGTTTCGGGACGAAACCCTTCATCGGGAGTGAAGTAACATGGGATGGTCGAGGGGGGGATAAGAAGTGGGGGGAGGGATAAAGTAGAGAGCTGGGAAGTGATAGGCTGAAGGGAAATGGGCTAGGGGGAATGTGGAGAATTATGGGAAATAAAAGAGAAAGAAAGGTAGGGCTGGGGGGAGATTATAGTGAGGGGGGGAAAAAGAGAGAGAAAGAGAACCAGACTAAAATAATAGATAGGGATGGGGGTGAGGGGGGGCAGGGGTATCAACGGAGGTCTGTGAGTTGAATGTTCATGCCGGCAGGTAGGAGGATACCTAGGCGGGAGATCCCCCATCCCTATCTATCATTTCAGTCTGGTTCTCTTTCTCTCTCTTTTCCCCCCTCACTATAATCTCCCCCCAGCCCTACCTTTCTTTCTCTTTTATTTCCCATAATTCTCCACCTTCCCCCAGTCCATTTCCCTCCAGCCTATCACTTCCCAGCTCTCTACCTCATCCCTCCCCCCACTTCTTATCCCCCCCTCGACCATCCCATGTTACTTCACTCCTGATGAAGGGTTTCGGCCTGAAACGTCGTCACTTCCTCCTCACATAGATGCAGTCTAGCCTGCTGAGTACTGCCAGTATTTTGTGTTTTTTTAAAAATCTTTTATTTATTTCCTGCATCTGCAGATTCACTCATGTTGCCTTTAAATGAATGCCCTCTAGTATTCGATCTTTTGACCCTGGGAAACAAGAGATACTATCCACTTTATGTGAGTCTCTCTTAATCTTATAAACTCCCATCAGGTCTCCCTAAAGCACTTGGCCAAAGAGCTGGGGTAGCGGAGAGATTGACCTCTATTTTGTTCTAATTGTGCTCTTTCTTGTAAAACTCCTGTATTATTTATGTTTATGCTTTTCTTGTGAATGCTGCTGATACGATCTGAACTTCCTTTGATGCTGCAAGTACGTTCTTCATTGTCCCCGTGCATACAGGTTCAAAATAAATGGTATTATCAAAGCACATATCATATACAACCCTGAGATTTATTTTATTGCTAAGTCAATTGATTTAGACCAATAATCATAACTGAATCAATGAAAGACCATCCAACTTGGGCATTCTACCAGAGTGCAAAGGACAACAAACTATGCAAATGCAAAAAACAAGGAATAAATAAATAAATTGATAGATAGAATAATAAATAGATAAATAGTTAAATCGATCAATCAATGGATAGATAGATAGATAGATAGAAAGAATAATAAATAGATAGATAGTTAAATCAATCAATCGATAGATAGATAGAAAGAATAATAAATAGATAGTTAAATCAATCAATAGATAGATAGATAGAAAGAATAATAAATAGATAGATAGTTAAATCAATCAATAGATAGATATAAAGAATAATAAATAGATAGATAGTTAAATCAATCAATCAATGGATAGATAGATAGTTAAATCAATCAATCAATTAGATAGATAGATAGATAGATAGATAGAAAGAATAATAAATAGATAGATAGTTAAATCAATCAATCAATTAGATAGATAGATAGATAGATAGATAGATAGATAGATAGATAGCAATAACCATCAAGAGCGTGAGATGAAGAGTTCTTGAAAGTGAGTCTATTTGTTGTGGGATGGCGGTGCAAGTAAAGTTGAGTGAAGTTTTCCCCTTTGGCTTAACAGCCTGATGGTTTCGGGGTAGTAACTGTTCCTGAACCGGGTACTGCAAGTCCTGAGGCTCCTGTACCTTCTTCCCGATAGCAGCAGCAAGAAGAGAGCACGGCCTGGGTGGTGGTGGGGGGGGGGGGAGGTCACTGATGATGGATGCTGCTTTCCCGCGACAGTGCTTTATGTGGATGTGCTCAGTGGTGGGTTGGGCCATACCTACAACATTTTGTAGGATTTTCTCCTCAAGGGCATCGGTGCCTCCATTCTAGGCTATGATGCATCCAGTTAGTACACTTCCCACTACACCATCTATAGAAGTTTGTCTAAGTATTACATGTCATGCTGAATCTCCTAAGGAAGTAGAGGAGCTGCCATGCTTTCTTTGTAACTGCACTTACGGCAGTGCCCAGGACAGGTCCTCTGAAACAATAGCACCATGAATTTAAACAACACGCACAAAACACCAGCATTTTTGCGTGTTGCTTGGATTTCCAGCACCCGCAGATTTTCACTTGACTGTGAATTTAAAATCATTCATGTGACCCAGTTGACTTCGACTTCAGCTCCTTGACGGGACAAATCATTACAATCTTGAATGTGGTGCCGGAGAAGGTGGTAGAAGAGATCCTGCAGTAAGTTTAAAATGAAATCAGAGCACTGCATGAATAATTCCTAGGACTAGGGGAAAGGACAAGTGCACAGGACTAATTTAAATTGCTCTTTCAAAGAAATGGAACAGATTTGGTGAGCCAATTGGTCTCTTGGTGCCCAGTGTTCTAATGACTCTATTTCTACATCCCTTCAACTTTTCCCATATTGTGCACTTTGGTCCAACATTGCCTGGGGCTTAACCCTTAAACTTCCCTCTCTCAATGACTCTCCTCTCTCCTTCAGACGCTCCTTTCAATGTACCACTTAATGAAGGCTGCCTCTGTAGCTCAGTGCAACACAGGCGAGAGGCTGGAGGAACTCGTCGGGTAAGGTAGCACCTACAGAGAGGGATAAACAGTCGTTAAGGGACTCTGTCCTCACACCCCGCTAACCTCCGCATCCAACACATCATTCCTCGTAACGTCCGCCATCTTCGAGGGTTCCCACCGCAAAACATCTCCCCCACTACCAACTCCCCACTTTCGATCGGGACCTGACATGGACTGGGGGAACGGCTTTGTCAAACACTTTCACTTCATCTGTCATAACAGGTAGGATTTCATGTTGGCCACCCATTTTAATTCTACTTCCCGTTCCCATTCTCAAGTAATGGTCCATGGTCTCCTCTACTGCTGCACTCTCTTACTCTCTTCTCTTCTCCCCACTCGGCTTTCACCACCCTCTGCCTCTGACATCCCTCGTCCTTCCTTTTCTCGTTTAGTCCTCTCTCCTCTACTATCAAATCCCTTCTTCTTCAGCCTTACCTTTGCCACCTATCCCTTCCCAACTTTTTTTTTACTTCAGCCCCCTCCTTCTTCCCACATTCTCCCTCATGCAGTCCCACCCGTCACCTGCAAGTTCGTACACCTTTCCCTCTCCCCGCCCCTTCTTACTCGAGCTTTCTCCCCCTTCCTTTCCAGTCCTGATGAAGGGTCTCAGCCAGAAACGTCGACTGTCGATTCCTCTCCATAGATGCTGCCTGACCCGCTGAGTTCCTCCATTTTGTCTGTGCTACTGTGGATTTTTGGCATCTGCAGAATCTCCTGTGTTTGTACTCTGAAGCTCAGTGTCTGATTACATCTCTGAAGTGCTTTGGAATCATTTATTACTCTGTAACTGCTACACTAAGGCAAGTTGTTGCTGATTGTAATCATATTTGCAATAGCAAGTAATGATTATTAAGGACAACACAGTAACAAAGCCAGCCGACATACCGTCTCCAAGCTCCAGTAATACAGGCTCAGTCTTGACCTCTGATACTGTCTGTGTGGAGTATGCACAGTCGTTCTATGACCGGGAATGACTCCAGAAATAAAAGGGTTAACATCTGAGAAGTGTTTGATGGCCTCTCGGTCCGTACTTCTTGAAGTTTAGAAGAATGAGTGGTGGGGGGGGGGGGGGAATCTCATTGAAGCATATCGAATATTGAAAGGCCAAGGTAGGGTGGATGCGGAGAGGATGTCCCCTATCAAGGTACATCCAGAGTGGTGGTGAATCTGTGGAAGTCGTAGCCACAGACGGCTGTGGAGGCCGGGTCTTTGAGTATACTTAAAGCGAAGGTTGATAGGTTCTTGATTAGTCAAAGGGAGAAAGCAGGAGAAAGGGGTTGAGGGGGTAATAAATCAGCCATAGGATATCAGAGCAGACTTGATGAACAGAATGGCCTGGTTCTCCTCCCACATTTTACGGACTGCATGAAATTCTCTTGGCTGTTCTGGTTTCCTCATACATTTGAAAGATGGGTGCGCTGGGAAGTTAATTGGCCATTGCCATTTGCCCTTCCTGTTCAGGGATGTTCCGAAGAGTGTGTTCGGGCCACCATCATTCCATTAACCTGTACAATAGCCCCTCTCCACTGCTGAAGGTGGGCAGGCGGACTGAGAGGGATCATTTCAGACTGATAATCAAACACAGGAGACTCTGCAGAGTCTGGAAATCTTCAGCGACACACAAAAAGTGCCGGAGGAACTCGGCGGGTAACATCTATGACCTCTGGTCCTGTACCCCTCCACCTCCCACATTTCTTTCCAGTCCCGGTGAAGGGTCTTGCCCTGAAATGTCAACCGTTTATTCCCAGCCCACACCCCAAGCCAAGCTCATCAGAGGGGCTGACCTGCTGAGCTCCTCCGGTGTGTTGTTTGTGTTGTAGATAGATAGATAGATACTTTATTCATCCCCAAGGGGAAATTCAACATTTTTCCAGTGTCCCATACACTTATTGTAGCAAAACTAATTACATACAGCATTTAACTCAGTATAAATATGATATGCATCTAAAATCACCCTCCCAAAAGCATTAATAAATAGCTTTTAAAAAGTTCTTAAATAGTTTACTAAAGTGCATTGAGTGGTAACTTAAGCTCAGTCCTAACCCCGGCACTTTAACATGTCTTGCCCCTGGTGGTTGAATTGTAGAGCCGAATGGCGTTGGGGAGTAATGATCTCTTCATCCTGTCTGAGGAGCATTGCATTGACAGTAACCTGCCGCTGAAGCTGTATGCACACAGTGGCCACTTTATTAGGTACAGTACCTCCTGTACCGAATAAATTAATTACCGAGTATATGTTCATGGTCTTCTGCTTCAAGATTCAACATGTTGTGCATTCAGAGATGCTTTTCTGCGCACCACTGTTGTAATACACGATTATTTGATTTACCGTCACCTTCCTGTCAGCTTGAACCAGTCTGACCATTCTCCTCTGACCTCTCTCGTTAACAACGTACTTTCGCCCACGTAACTGGACATTTTCTTTGTTTGTTTTTCGCAGCATTCTCTCTAAATTCTAGAGGCTGTTGCGCTGTGAAAGTCCCAGGAGATCAGACGTTTCTGACATACACAAACCATCCCATCCGGAACAAACGATCATTCCGCATTCGAAGATGACACTTCTTCACCATTCTGATGTTTGGTCTGAACAGCAACCGAACCTCTTGGCCATGTCTGCATGCTTTTACACACTGAGTTGCTGTCACATGATTGGCTGATGAGGTATTTGCATTAACGAGCAGGAGTGCCTAATAAAGTGGCAACTGAGTGTATAGTCAAGGCAGTTCAATGGTGATTGATTATCAACGGCTTCACTTTAACCTTTGACCTGATCAGCGATCCAATTCTCTTTCCAATAAGTCACTGAAGGGTGGGATAACTCTCCATTCAAGAGGGGAATCTGTCAAGGCTTGTAGCAAATTTTGCTGCTTCAGTTCTCAACTTACATAAGTAACCCCGATCTCCATTCTTCCTGCAATTCTGTAAATTTAAAGAAGCATGGTTGTACAGCGTAGTTGGGGACCATTTGGCTCACCGTCAAAATATACAAACACAGCAGTAGGAACTTCTGGGGATACAGCTGCACCCATCTCCAACCCACCACACCTAGGTTGGGTAACCGAACTTAAGCCGTCTATATGGAATCATTATTTTTGGGAGACAACTCATGTTTTAAAAGCGGCAGACACTTCAGGAATTCACAAGTTTCCAAAGCATCTGTCAAAATGCCAGAGGGTCGTGAATCTGAAGTATTCATTGCCACAGACAGCTGTGGAGGCAAGCTATCGGGAATATTTAAAGTAGAGATGTTAGGTTCTTGATTAGTCAGGGCAACAAAAGGTTGTGGGGACGAGTCAAGAGAATGGAGTTGGGAGGGATAATGAATCAGCCATGATCAAATGAAATAGTCTCGATGGGCCAAATGGCTAATTCTGCTCCTGTGTCTTATGGTCTTATGATCTACAATTATTTGTGGTCACTGTGTGTAATAATACAAATGTCTGAGGTTCCTTGCAGGTCAGACCCAGAAAAGATCAAGGCCCTGCAAGGTTAATTGGGTCTTCTGGTACAGATTATACTCAGCCTATATCTCCAGACACTTTAAGAAGTCTACCCCACCAAATCATTGCTCCTAGAACTATCAGACTCGTGGCATTTGCAAAAAAACAGGGGCAGAAGATGGCCACTCAACCCCTCAAACCTGGCCTACCATTCATTAGATCAACGGTGATCTGCCCCAGGGCTCAACTACTTTTCTGGTTCCCCATAGCCCTAATTTCCCTGATCTTTCTGAGTTTTACAGTCTTCTGCATCTAATGATCTGGCACCCACAACACTCTGGAGTACAGCATGTGTCTTTTTGTGATTCATGCATTAAGAACACATAACCTCTGGTCTTCACTGACTTCAGTTTCCAGTTGGACAGTAACTTGTCTACTGATTCTACACTTACGGAAGTTCGTGCCCTTGCAATTTGCCCACGTTGAACTCCAGTTTTCAACTGTCCACCCACTCACTCAATTCATCTGTCTGATGTTGTGGTGTTCATCGAGCATGGCGATTTGCTTGCAGTCGTTTCATCACCAGTAGAGTTGGCATCCTCAGTGCACAGTTGTTGGTGTTTCTCTCTAGAAGTGTGCTATTGCCTGTTACGCTGCTGGCCATTTAGGGCAGCAATGAAGGTCCTCCATCTCTGTCGGTGTTCAGGGCTTCCTTCATCATGTCAGTAGCTTCCTCTCGATTTTCACGACAGTCAATGGACCGTATTGATTCAGGAATACCGTCACACTCAGATGTAGAAGGATTCTTCACTGCCGTTTCTGCAACAGTTTTGTTTTACCAGTCAGGTTGTTAGCCCTGAGCTGAACCCCCTGAACTCTTAGTCTGGCCTCTACCCTTTGACCTGTTTGGCATGGATGACCCTATCAAGAGCCAAAGCATAAAGCCCTGACTCCAGCCAACATGGCTCTCCCGGGTCACCGAGGCACGTAAGCCACCAAACCACAACAAGGTTAGAAACATAGAAACATAGAAAATAGGTGCAGGAGTAGGCCATTCGGCCCTTTGAGCCTGCACCGCCATTCAGTATGATCATGGCTGATCATCCAACTCAGAACCCTGTACCTGCTTTCTCTCCATACCCCCTGATCCCTTCAGCCACAAGGGCCATATCTAACTCCCTCTTAAATATAGCCAATGAACCGACCTCAACTGTTTCCTGTGGCAGAGAATTCCACAGATTCACCACTCTCTGTGTGAAGAAGTTTTTCCTCATCTCAGTCCTAAAAGGCTTCCCCTTTATCCTTAAACTGTGACCCCTAGTTCTGGACTCCCCCAACATCGGAAAGAATCTTCCTGCATCTAGCCTGTCCAATCCCTTTAGAATTTTTTTCAATAAGATCCCCCCTCAATCTTCTAAATTCCAGTGAGTATAAGCCTAGTCGATCCAGTCTTTCTTCATATGAAAGTCCTGCCATCCCAGGAGTCAATCTGGTGAACCTTCTCTGTACTCCCTCTATGGCAAGAATGTCTTTCCTCCGATTAGGGGACCAAAACTGCACACAATACTCTAGGTGCGGTCTCACCGAGGCCTTGTACAACTGCAGTAGAACCTCCCTGCTCCTGTACTCAAATCCTTTTGCTATGAATACCAACATACCATTTGCCTTTTTCACCGCCTGCTGTACCTGCATGCCCACCTTCAAAAACTGGTGTACAATGACACCCAGGTCTCGTTGCATCTCCCCTTTTCCTAATCGGCCACCGTTCAGATAATAATCTGTTTTCCTGTTCTTGCAACCAAAGTGGATAACCTCACATTTATCCACATTAAATTGCATCTGCCATGAATTTGCCCACTCACCTAACCTATCCAAGTCACCCTGCATCCTCTTAGCATCCTCCTTACAGCTAACACCACCGCCCAGCTTCGTGTCATCCGCAAACTTGGAGATGCTGCATTTAATTCCCTTGTCTAAATCATTAATATATATTGTAAACAACTGGAGTCCCAGCACTGAGCCTTGCGGTACCCCACTAGTCACTGCCTGCCATTCTGAAAAGGTCCCGTTTACTCCCACTCTTTGCTTCCTGTCTGCCAACCAATTCTCTATCCACGTCAATACCATACCCACAATACCGTGTGCTTTAAGTTTGCACACTAATCTCCTGTGTGGGACCTTGTCAAAAGCCTTTTGAAAATCTAAATATACCACATCCACTGGCTCTGCCCTATCCACTCTACTAGTTACATCTTCAAAAAGTTCTATAAGATTCATCAGACATGATTTTCCTTTCACAAATCCATGCTGACTTTGTCCGATGATTTCACCTCTTGGAGATTGTGGTGTTCTTGGAGGTCTCTCTGGGAGAACTCTTGTTTATGTAGGCCCATTTGATTGCCTTGGTCCTGATTGGCTACCCCTTCAGTAGACCTTTGAGTTGTATTGGCTCACATTTCTTTAGCTCTTAGAGGGTTCGTATAAAGGCAAACAGTCCCGTAGAGAAACACCAACAACTTCACACTGAGGATGTTGCCTTGACTGGTGATGAAACATCTGCAAGCTAATTGCCAAACTTGATGAACACCACAACGTCAAACTCCTCAACCCGAGCCACCAATATTCAGGTCTGTGAGCCCCAGGATCGGACGTCCATGCAAGCAGGAGGTGCGAAGACCGGTCAGTCAGCGTTTCTGGAGTCTGAACCATGAGTTTGGGACACCATCACCATCTACTCCAGAAATCAATACCAATGATTGCAGCAAGAAGATTAATTGGAAGTCTGGTAGCTGAAGGCTGGAACTTGGAGTCTTGGAGACTTGCCTCCAGTGCTCCTGAAACAGAGTGCTGCATGGGTGGATGTTTAGAGAGGAAAGAGGCTTGTTTTGATGTTGTTGTTTTGTCGTAAGATCATAAGTCATAGCAGCATAATTGGGCCATTAAATCTGCTCCATCATGGTTGATTTATTCTCCCTCTCAACCTAATTCTCCTGCCTTCTCCCCTTAACATTTGACATCCTGATTAATCAAGAAACTATCAATCTCTGCCTTAAATATCCCCAATGATTTGGCCTGCACCGCTGTCTGTGGTGAATGATTCCACAGATCGACCACCCTCAGGCACCCTCTGTTCTAAATGGACGACCTTCTACTCCGAGCCGGTGCCCTCTGGTCCTAGATTCCCCCCTTCTCTCTGCGTCCATTTTATCGAGGCCTGTGTTCTATTGTTCTGTCAAGCATGGCGGACGTGCTACGTTCTCGGCTGAATGCGTGACAACACCCGCCGGCCGGCCCCAGCACATCCCGAGTGTGCTGGTTGTTAAATCCAAATGACTCCAGTATGCTTCAATGTACATGTAACAAACTAATGTCAATTTGAACCCGACCTTCAGTCCTGCATTCTATCATGGTTGCAGTATCAATCTGTGATGAAGCTCCTCTGTAGATTACATTGGAATTTAACTACACTAGAGATGCCAGATAAGTCATATTATTACTTATTGGAAACAAATAAGGTTAGATAGGACAATGACGGAGCTAAAGATCCAATCCCTCTCCCTCTTCACCCTCACCCTGCCCCTCTCCCAACCCCCTCCCTCCTCCTCCCACTTCTCTCCCCTTCACACTCCCCCTCCCCTTTCCTGTCCCCTCCCCCCACCCCTCCCCGCTTCCCCTCTCCCCTCCCTCTCTCCCCACTCACCCACCCCTCTTCCCTTCCCCTTCCCTCTCCCCCTCTCCCCTTCTCCCCTCTCTCACCCTCCCTTTCCCTCTCTCCCACTAACTCCCTCTCTCTCCCCCTCACTATCTTTCCCTCTCCCTCTCCTGGTCCCACTCTCCCTCTCTCCATCTCGCGCACTCACGGAGGGTGACAGCCAGTTGGTCCTCAAGTCAGGGTCTTGGACTGGCAATGCCACAGACTGCAACGTTGAAACAGCAAAGCTGTTGGTCCTCCCCTCTCAGTGTTGCAGGAGCGATATCTCTCTCTCCCCCGTGACCACATGGGTTTCCTCCGGGTGATCCGGTTTCCTCCCACAGTCCAAAGACCTACTGGTCAGTAGGTTAATTGGTCATTGTAAATTGTCCTGTGGTTAGGTTAGGACTAAATCGAGGCATTGCTGGGTGGCACAGCTCGAAGGACCAGAAGGGCCTATTCTCTGCAGCAGAGAGAGAGATCCTGTGGCATAAGTCCATAAGACACAGGAGCAGAAGTCGGCCATTCAGCCCATTGAGTCTGCTCCGCCATTTCATCATGAGCTGATCCAATCTCCCCTTTAGTCCCATTCCCCCACCTTCTCACCATAACCTTTGATGCCCTGACTACTCAGATACCCGTCAATCTCTGCCTTAAATACACCCAATGACTTGGCCTCCACTGACACCTGCGGCAACAAATTCCATGGATTCACCACCCTCTGGCTAAAAAGAATTTTTGGCATCTCTGTTCTGAATGGGCGCCCTTCAATCCTCAAGTCATGTCCCCTCGTACTAGACTCCCCCACCACGGGAAACAACTTTGCCACGTCCACTCTGTCCACGCCTCTCAACATTCGAAATGTTTCTACGAGGTCCCCCCTCATTCTTCTAAACTCCAAGGAGTACAGTCCGAGAGCGGTTAAACGCTAACCCTCTCATTCCCAGAATCATTCTAGTGAATCTTCTCTGAATGAGAGGTAATTACTAACCAGCACAAAACAACAACAAAGAACAAGTTACAATGTAGATAGAAGTAATGCCCCTCATATGTTAACCCTCTCATTCCCGGAATCATTCTAGTGAATCTTCTCTGAACCCTCTCCAATGTCAGCACATCAAATGTCGAACTGTTGGGATGGACAATAGTTTTAGATGGACTCTCGACCATGGTCTCTGGGGTTTTGATATTGCTTCCGTGTGGGTGATGGGGGCTGGTGCTTTTGCTGCAGCTTGTGTAAGCGAGGGGTGGGGGGGTACTTTGCGGTTCGAACATTTTCAATCATTCATTCTTTGTGGTTTTGCTTCTGTTTCATGGATGCTTGCGAAGAGGAAGAACTTCCGGTTGTATATATATTGTGTGTGTGTATATATATATAGAATACATTCTCTGATTTTAAATTGAACCATTTGAACAGAGACGGGCCCAGACAGGAATGATATAATCACATTCTTATCTAGTGAACTCATCTTTGATGAGCCTAGTTATTTGCGTTCAACTCCAAAAGCTGATTCAGTTTTATTAATGGGGACAATTTATTGGCGAGACAAAGTTTTAGGCATTTCCAAGGATACAATCTGACAGGAGCATTATTCCAACAGAAAACTTAGTTCCTTGCCTAGCCTTCGGATGCTCGGATTATACCGATCAAGCGACTTTTTGACCCAAGCAGAGGAAAAAAAATTCCAAGCAACGGTCGTTGGACAACAGTTTACAACTTGCAGAGCTAATAAGTTGGCTTCAGGAACAGGAAGGAGGATGAACAGCACCTGCCTGTGTTGGATGATCGATGGGGGAGAGAGCTGGAAACTGTTAATTCCAAGGTGCTAACATACCACTGCTGGATCCAGCACTTAGACACAATCACAAGGAAGGCACTCTGGCGTCTTCACTTCCTTAGAAAGGAAAGAAGCTTCGGCAAGTCACAAGCTAGTCTACGAATGTCTACAGCTGTACTGTTAAACGTATCCTCTGGTTGCATCATCCTCTGGCACAGCAGCAAATCAAACGCACAGGAATGATTGATGCTTGATATTTGCTTCCAGGCAAGATATAACGGTCCTTCGGTCCACGTCTCCTGGATAGATCACGAAGCCATATATTTCACTTCTTTTACGTCTTCTTCCTTTGTTTTCGTCCTGGAAGTGATTCTAAAACTGCTGGAGCCTGTGATTTGCTGCTTGGAGATCATTCGGGGGTTTCGGAGCTCTGCAGTCTCCCAGAGGATTCCGGAAGGCAGAACTTTATGGTGGACAGGTTGTGGGATGGGGCACGAGCTGATGTTTTTAGAAACACAGAAACATAGAAAACCCACAGCACAATGCAGGCCCTTCAGCCCACAAAACTGTGCCGAACATGTCCCTACCTTAGAACCACCTAGTCTTCACCCATAACCCTCTATTTTTCTAAGCTCCATGTAGCCATCCAGGAGTCTCTTCAAGGACCCTGTTGTTTCCGCCTCCACCACCGATGCCGGCAGCCCATTCCATCCACTCACCACTCTCTGCATAAAAAACTTACTCCTGACATCTCCTCTGTACCTACTTCCAAGCACTTTAAAACTATGCCTTCTCATGCTAGCCATTTCAGCCCTGGGGAAAAGCCTGTGACTATCCACACGATCAATGCCTCTCATTATCTTCAACTTTGAATAGCTGAAGTCTCTGTGATTCCTGCACTGGAGTTTGCTCAGGGTGACACTGAGGGTTCCATTTTCTATAAGCCAGCGAGTGAGCAGTAAGTTCCAATGTCAAAGTACCACTGCCAAGGCTTTCTTCCAAAGCTCCATTCAACAGAGTTGTCACACCTCTGCTTTATTCATTGTAACCTTGGAGTGTGCTTTTATAGTTAAAATGTCGGCTCACACTTGCTGTAAAGCAGGGGCTCCCAACCTGGGGTCCATGGACCCCTCGGTTAACAGTTAGGCTCCATAACACATAACGATTGATGGCTCTGGGCCTGTACTCACTGGAGTTCAGAGGAATGAGGGGTAACCTCATTGAAACCTATCGAATGGTGGAAGGCCTTGATGGAGAGGATGTTTCCTATAGAAACGTAGAAAACCTACAGCACAATACAGGCCCTTCGGCCCACAAAGTTGTGCCAAACACATCGCTACCTTAGAAATTACTAGGCTTACCGATAGCCCTCTGTTTTACAAAGCTGCATGTACCTATCCAAAAGTCTCTTAAAAGACCCTATCGTATCCGCCTCCACCACTGTTGCCAGCAGCCCATTCCACACACTCACCACTCTCTGAGTAAAAAACTTACCCCTGACATCTCCTCTGTACCTATTCCCCAGCACTTAAAACTCTGTCCTCTTGTGGCAACCATTTCAGTCCTGGGAAAAAGCCTCTGACTATCTACACAATCAATGCCTCTCATCATCTTATACACCTCTATCAGGTCACCCCTCATCCTCCTTCACTCCAAGGAGAAAATGCCGAGTTCACTCAACCTATTCTCATAAGGCACGCTCCCCAATCCAGGCAACATCCTTGTAAATCTCCTCTGCACCCTTTCTATGGCTTCCGACTAAAGCTTCCATTGTGCGCCAATTAAAGTGACGAGGGAGATTGAAGCATTGAGGCAATTGCGGAGGGTGAGCGATGGCTGCCTGCCTCTTGATCACTCTGCTACAGAAAGGAGAGAGCCTGCCACTGTGCCCAGAAAGTGTTTCCCAAGTTTTCTGCATTTTGGGTGTGGACTTAGACTGTAGACTCTTTTCTTCAGTCCTGTAGACTTTTTTATTCTGTGTTTTTCACCCAACCTTTCTGAATTTTTTTGTGGAGGGAGAGGTTTTTTTGGGGGGGGTCAATGTGCCTGTTCCATTTTGTTCAGGTTTTTCTTTTTGTGCAGGCAGAGGGATTTGGGGGTTAATGATCGCACTGCCCTTCTTTCTTTCTTTTTAATTCTTTTTATTAATTTTGAAACATAGTAATAGTAATAACAATAGTAATACAGAACGATTGGAAATATAGTTAATAAACAATATATACAAGTATAAGCTATAACACAAGTATAACACAAATGTACTAAGCCTTCCAAACTCATGATGTATTTAACATGATAGAAAAAAACATACCAAAAAACAAAGTCCAAATTAGAAATCAAGAAAAACTAAACTAAACAAAACAAAGCTGGGTTACTATATTACAACAGACATAATTGATAATGTCAATAACTCCGCTCCTCTCTCCAAATATGTGTGTGTGTGTGAGTGTGTGTGCTTATGTGAGTGTGTGTGTGTGTGTGTGTGTGTGTGTCTGTGTGAGAGTGTGTGTGTCTGTGAGTGTGAGTGTGTGTGTTTGTGTGTGTGAGTGTGTGTGTGAGTGTGTGTAAGTGTGTGTGTGAGTGTGTGTGTGAGTGTGTGTGTTTGTGTGAGTGTGAGTGTGTGTGTGTCTGTGTGAGAGTGTGTGTGTCTGTGAGTGTGTGTGTTTGTGTGTGTGTGAGTGTGTGTAAGTGTGTGTGTGTGTAAGTGTGTGTGAGTAAGTGTGAGTGTGTGTGTGAGTGTGTGTGTGTGAGTGTGTGTGTGTTTGTGTGTGTTTGTGAGTGTGTGTGTGAGTGTGTGTGTGTCTGTGAGTGTGTGAGTGTGTGTGTGTGTGTGTCTGTGAGTGTGTGTGTGTTTGTGTGTGTGCGTGTGAGTGTGTGCGTGTGAGTGTGTGTGTGTGAGTGTGTGTGTGTGTGTGTGTTTGTGTGTGTGAGTGAGTGTGTGTGTGTGAGTGTGTGTGTGTGAGTGTGTGTGTGTGTGTTTGTGTGTGTGAGTGAGTGTGTGTGTGTGTGTGTGTGCGTGTGAGTGTGTGTGTGTGTGTGAGTGTGTGTGTGTGTGTGTGCGTGTGAGTGTGTGTGTGAGTGTGTGTGAGTGTGTGAGTGTGTGTGTGTGTGTGTGTGAGTGTGTGAGTGTGTGTGTGTGAGTGTGTGTGTGAGTGTGTGTGTGTGTGTGTGTGTGTGTGTGTGTGTGTGTGTGTGTGTGTGTGTGTGTGTGTGCGCGCGCGTGCTTTACTCTGGATTTCCAGCATCTGCAGAATCTCTCATGTTAAAGATTTCAGGTACTACTAGAAGTATTCTGGGCAGACAGACATAAAATATCTTTTTAATTTCTCTGCCATTTCCTTACACCTCAATATAACCTCAATCTGTAAATGACCCACTTTCACATTTGCTGTCTTTTCCACTGTACTTATGTATTGAGATATCCATGGAAGTTTATACAGTCCATTTTTATATCCTTCTTTTTCTCTCAGTATCGGTTTCCACTGGATTCTGAGAGTCTGAATTCTGAACGTTGTCCAGTCCTCATTCGATAACTCTTTTTGGCAACACTATGTCCTTTCCCTTTGATCTGATACCAATTGTAAATTCTCTTGATAGCTACGGTTGGATCATTTTTCATGCTGAGTTCTTGCATTAATTCTTTACTCTTTACCCATTGCTGCTTCATTAAAACTACTTTAAAACTGTCTTTTTATGTCATTTCCCAAACTGTCATAGCGAACTCTAGCCTCATTCTTTTGTTTAGGCTTAAAACCTTGACTTCCTATGAAGTTGCGTACATCGCACTTCCCTAAAAACCCCAGGAACCAGATTTTTCATTAACCCATTCTCATTACACAGCACCAGTAACTCAGGTTCACTTCCCACCACTGCCTGTAAGGAGTTTGTACGTTCTCCCTGGGACCATGTGGGTTTCCTCCGGGTGCTCTGGTCTCCTCCCACAGTCCAAAGGCATACCAATTGGTAAGTTAATTGATCATTGCAAATTGTCCTGTGATTAGGCTAAGATTAAACTGAGGAATGCTGGGCTGCACAGCTCAAAGGGCTGGAAGGGCCTACTCCGTGCAGGATATCAATAAATAAATAAATCCCAGATTTAAATAAGTTTGTTCCCTCATCGATTCCTCAATATAATGACCTTGGATCTCATGGCTTGTGCATTCCAGGACTGCAGACAAGGGTCTTCAATCCAAACTGATGCCTTCTCTCCCGGTCTGAACAGTAAGGAAGCCAGGTCTCTCTGAACAGATCCTGCATGCACAATGACTAAACGAGAGATCAAAAGGTGTTCTGTGCACTGATGCCATGCTTCAGGAGCAGGCCTGGAGGGAGTGTTCACCCAGAGCTTCCCTTTATCCTTCAATTTATACATCCAGTGGCCATTTTGTGAGTTACTTCCTGTACTTAATAAAGTGGCCACGGAGCCCATCCATTTCAAAGTTTAACGAGTTGTGCGTTCAGAGATATTTTTCTGTACACCACTGTCATGGTTATCGGAGTTATTGTCACCTTTTTGTCAGCTTGAACCAGTCCGGCCACTCCCCTCTGCCCCCTCTCTGTTTTGCTCACAGAACTGCCACTCACTGAATGATTTTTGTTTATTCTGCCATCCCCTGTAGACCGTTGTGCTTGAAATCCTAGGAGATCGGCAGTTTCTGAAATACTCAAACCACCCCATCTGGCACCAACAATCATTCAATGGTTCCGTTTAATATCAGATGAATGTATACACTATACAACCTGAAATTCTTGCTCTTAGCAGACATCCACAAAAACAGAAGGGTACACCAAAGAATGAATGACAGTAAAAACACTAGGACCCCAAAGCCTCCTTCTTCCACCTCCCACACACAAGCAGAAGCATAGCATCAACTCCTCCCCTCCCTGTCTCCCACTTACTTCAGCAAAAAGTATCAGCGCCCTCCACCCTCTATGTAAGCAATAGCAAAGCCCCCAAGAAAGACCATGATCTGCAGTCCAACAAGGATTAATCATTCACCCAGCAACTCAACATATCGCAGGCTTTCTCTCTCTCTAATAAAGGGGCAGAGAGGAGTCACACAACGAGGAGACCAACAAAAGCAAAACAACTGGCTGATGATGGTGTTAAAGTCTGCGAGTCATTTATTTTCAAGTCCTTCGACTCGATAGTTGTCAGAAAACATGCCCCTACAGGAGAGGCAGAGACCGAGAGAGAATGCCATAAATCCCATTCGTGGGGGTGATATCGGAGGGGAAAATGAAAAGCCGTGGCCATCGATAAGAAAACTCCACAATAGGAGTAAATTCTGCACTGTGACACACCTCTGCTAAATACACTCACCTTCAAGACCGGTAGCATGCAGTGCTTTTGACATTACCAGGGGCAACGGTGCCCCTGAGATCTTGTGTATTCAACAGCAGCCCGCATTCAAGTCACACCATCAAAACTCTTGGGAACTTAACAAGAAGCACATCAAAGGCGGCAGTGAATTAAGGTGAGTGAACCTGATCTTTAGATGTCAGTTTAGGCACTGGGCCTGATTGAAAGGATCGGGGTGTCAAGGCCAGAGGCGAGGGTCGGGCCGGTTGCGCTCACCACTCCTCGCCGCTTCCTCAGCTCTGCGCTGAACCATGGGCCAGTGGACGGACTCTCTACAGACTTCAGCCCAGAGCGCTATTTGCTTTCAGTTATTACTTGCACGTTCTGATCTTCTTTCTCTGCGCCCTGGGTCTGCGGCAGCCCTCTTTACTTTGCGGGTTCTTTGCTTTGTGGCTGCCTGCAAGGAGACAGATTGTATAATGTGCACATTCGTGGAAATTTGAAACGCAGTTAGATACCGAACCGATTAAGGAGAGATTGGGGCAAAAGAAGACACTCGTTGGGCCTGAGGGACCTCTCACTGCGCCGCTTCTCTAAAAAAATAAAAATTAAAAAAAATATAAATCACTCAGATCAGTTCCAAATCGTACAGACATGAATCTCCAACCTTTGTCATTACTTGTACATAAAGCCTCTTTTATATAGTCACTGAAACACCTGTTGTTCCATTCTGCTTGTTTACTCTGGGGAGATCTGGGCTGATCCAACTAAGCCTCTTAATGCCTGCTATTGCCAAGAGTTGGTTAACCACTTAAACTGCTTTGGTGGCAGCATATAAGCAATCAAGTCTGACTGATTTCCTTTCTCTCTCTCTCTCTTCCCCAGCTTGTGCACAGCAAGTAAGACATCGTAACGGCAGGAACTATGAGGAAGAAACGGCAGGGTAAAAGGATGGGTAGGCTCCAGAGGAACTTCATGCGGATGCTCCCAGGAATGAAAGGGTTAAGGTACGAGGGGCGCTTGATGGCTCCGTCCCTTGTACTTGCTGGAGTTTTAGAAGAACGAGAGGAGATCTCCATCGAATATCGAAAGCCTAAATAGAGTGGATGTGGCGAGGGTGTTTCCTTTAGTGGGGGTTTCTAGGGCCAGGGAGCAGAGTCCCAGAATAGAATGGTTGTCTATTTAGGAGAGAGATGAGGAATTTTTTAGCGAGAGGGTGTTGAATTTGTGGAATTCATTGCCACAGCTGGCTGTGGGACAAGGTCATTGGGTGTATTTAAAGCGGAGATTGATAGCTTCTTGATTAGTAAGGGTGGCAAAGGTTGCGGGGGAGAAGGTGGGAGAATGGGGTTGAAAAGGGTGATAAATCAGCCATGATGGAGTAGCAACACAGACTCGATGGGCCAAATGGTCTGCCTGCTCCTATGTTTTATGGTCTTTCTGTATCTGAAAGTCACATCTGCCTGTAAGATTTCTGACTCCCTTTTACTGGAGGGTCCCTCACTAAACATTGACCGTCTATCGATAAATTAAAGATTAGTTTTATTTCTCACATGTGTATCAAAACATTGAAACGTACAGTTTTGTCACTGGGATCGCCAGTGGTCTGGGGGCAGCCTGCAAGTCTTGCCTTGCTTCCAGCACCGAGGTAGCAGGCCCACAACTCACTAAGCCGTACGTCTTTGGGATGTGGGAGGAAATGGGAATACCTGGAGACAAGCCGCAGAGTCACAGGGAAATTGTACAAACTCCTTATGGACAGAGGCAGTAGTAAACCCTGATCACTCATCACTGGTGCTGTAATATGGTTGTGCTGACTAATGTTCCTTAAGGTTGTCATAGCCGGAGGAGGTAGCAGAGATAAGCACCCACTAACTATTAAATGCTCCCAACGGCGTGCGCCTCAAACAGCCCCTGACAACCAATTCCAGCTCCCGGCCTTCACGAGTGGCTTAGCTACTAAGCCAGGCGGAACCGTTTCTACTGACAGGAGAAGGGGCAAAGGCGGGTTAACACCCGGCGCCGGGCAGATAGGTCTTGTCAGCTGTGGTTGGCAGCTCACCTGTGAGAAGAGAAACTCTCATCTCAAGCCTCTGCTCATGGGGAAGGCTTCGGGAGTAAACCCCGAGGGAAGAATCCGGAGCCGGAGTCCCTAAAGGCAGTCCTACGTTGAGTTTGATGCTTGACCGGCAACTTCTGAAACGCTGCTGGGACCAAACTTCCGTTCCCTGCTTTTCCTTTGGCAGCGTGAAAAGGGCGGGTGGGAGAGTTGGGGCTTGTTGCAAGGGCAGCAGCTTGCTCTCTGTACCGTACTGCCCTGGCTTGCATATCATGTGGACAACTAGGACACAATATCCAGACAATGGAGTGGCTTACCCACACCGTTACTGTGCCACCTACTGAATTTTCTCTACAGATGCTGCCTGACCCTCTGATTTCATCCAACTTCTCTTTTTTTATTGTAAGACTTCTATTACAGGCAGTTGACGTTCAGAGAAAAGTAGAACAGAGGGTATGTTAGAGATGTAAAAGGTTAGTCGTGGATTGCCCTAGATAACACCTGAAAGGAATACTTATAAAACACATTGTGAGTAAGGTAGCCCGTGATATAAACAGGAGAATGGTAGACAGAATGCATCACAGACTAGAATATCGTGGACTGTATGTTGTCTGATCGTACCTGGAGCATAACACAGAAGGAAGCCATTCCTCCCATTAGATGCATGCCAGCCCTTGGAGAAGCAATCCCTCGCTCTCTATTTCTCTGTATCACTTATAAAGTATATCTTACAAGTAAGAGTACAATCAATAGGCTGGCATGTCGTGGTGTGTGCCTCAGTGACCCAGAGAGCTACGCTGGCTGGAGTCAGGGCTTTATGCTTGGGCTCTTGGTAGGGTCACCCATGCCAAACAGGTCAAAGGGTAAAGGCCAGGCTAAGAGTGGTCCACCGGTCCTCCAGGTTCAGGGCTAACAACCCCGACTGGTAAAGCAAAGTTGTTATGGAAACAGCAATGAAGAATCATTCTACACCTGAGTGACCAAGGATAGAGAGAAATGGAGGACCTCCCGTGCTACCCTAAATATCTGTGGTGTTACACGCAGTAAGTAAGTAATTATGTTACAGATAGAAACACAATACAACAAAACCTTATATTATTGGAACCAATATACGTTTATAGACACAAGAGATTCTGCAGATGCTGGAAATCCAGAGTAACAAACAGACTGGAGGAACTCAGCAGGTCAGGCAGCATCTTTAGAGAGGAATAAACAGTTGACATTTCGAGCAAGACATTTCATCGGGAAGTCCTGATTGACTTTCTGTATCTTTGGGAATTGACTTTGATGTTCTCTTACTTGTTTTTAAAGCTCTTCGTGGTCGAGGACCAGAGAGCATTGCAGAAGTGCTGTTGCTTTATAATCCTGCTCGAGCATTCAGTCTTCTTCTGTTGGGATCTAAAACTTAAACAATCTCCCTCAAAGGATAATTGGCAGGTCAGTTTTTTTTTTAGGAACTACACACCTAAACAGTGGAATTCAGTATTTCAAACCAAACCATAAGGGATGCAGACTCAGCTGACACTTTTAAACACCAGCACAAAACCTATTTATTTAAACTTGCTTTTAACTAACATCTTTTTAATGAGAGGGGACTTGATAGAGGTCTACAGATTATGAGAGGCACAGATAGGGTGGATATTCAGTACCTGTTTCCCAGGGCACCAATAGCAAACACCAGAGGGCATGTGTACAAAATTAAGGGAGGGAAGTTTAGGGGAGACATCAGGGGTAAGTTTTTTACACAGAGGGTTGTGAGTGCCTGGAATGACTTGCCAGGGATGGTGGTGGAGGCTAAAACATTAAGGGTATTTAAGATCCTCTTGGACAGGCACATGGATGAAAGGAAAATAGAGGGTTATGGGGTAGTGTGGGTTTAGTACTTTATTTTAAGGATTATATGGGTCGGCACAACATGGAGGGCCGAAGGGCCTGTACTGTGCTGTAGTGTTCTATGGTTCTATCTTTTATTGTCATAGTTATCTCTATTTTTATTTTTTATTTTTATCTTCACGTTTACACTTTATCTCATAGTGAAGCATATTGAAGTTACCTTTATGAAAAGTGCTCTACAAATAAGATATTATTTTTTTTTTCTCAGCTCAAACTGGTAAAACTTGACATCCAGGCATAACCAAACACACTCGTTTCTCAATTACTAGGAACTTTTGGACTATTCTAGTAGTGTTTAGCATTGTGGCTTTCAGAAACTTTACATAAATATTGCTGTGTCGCCCAAATTGTTTAATGCTGTTGTGGAGTCTTTCAATTTCCTCGTTTAATTCAGCGTATTTCCGGTACTTTTCACTTATTGATTTCTGTCTGTTATGTGGGCTTGGAATGTATATATCTAGTAAGCAAATAAGTTGTTTTTGCTTGTTTATCATGTATTATTATACACAGATGGTTTTGGTGGATTGTCCTATCAGTATTAATAGATCAGTTGTAATATAATTTGTAGAACTCTGGCTCTGAAACTGGATCAGGCTTGCATTTATAGGAAGGTATGGTGTCTTTCATTAATTCATATTTTAAAGCAAGATTTTGGTGAATGATGTTAGTCACTTGATCGTGCCTGTGTAAGTAAACAGATTGAGTTAAACTGCTACAGGATCCTGTAATGTGCACAATTGTTTCTTGTTTCTCTTGGCATTTTCTACATTTATCTTCTTGGATTTGTTGATCTAATTCTGCTTTAATGTCTTACAGTCTATTATAATGGTGTAAAGATTAGTTTTGTAATGTCTTTCAAAGTGTATTGAGAAGCAACATAAAATTAAAGGGACAAAATCAATTTTCAAGGGAACACATTTAAATCTACTTAGTTGCTGGGGGTTTAATTCTGGGTGAAAAGCATTTTATACTTTGAGCTTTTACACTGTAGAGAATTGTATCAAATGATTCCGAATTCTAACAGGATTGCAAAACAAATACACATTGAGAGGGAATCATAAAGTCGGTGAGGTACAAAATATAAATTAATTTTAAAATACATGGAGTTACTTCAAAATCCTCATTGACCATGATTTCCCGACTTTTCCAGTTTAAAAAGAAATCAGGTAACAGTAACATCAGTAAACACATTAGCTGAACAAATTATTAATTTAGTCTCGGATATGATATTTAGAGCCTTCTAAATCCCTGTACAACTTTTGGTTGTAGGTTTGAACTCAAAGACATCTCAAAACCTTTGTTGGGCTAACTTCAGTTCCCTGAGGTCTACGCTGTCCAAATTTGGTTCCTTTCCAAATGAGGTCTTTTGATCTGGTTGAACACCTTGGATCTTGTCACAGATTTCAACTAAGTATCTCATGCTTCCATTGTTGCTGTCTCCCACCTTTGTGGATCCAACTTATTTTGGACAACTAATGTGACCACTTTGCTTGGAGTTCATTCATTTTGCTTAGTGACATAGTGACCCATTTATACTCAATTGTTCTTGTCAACCCTGTAAAACAAATTTGGTTGAACAAGGCTCAAGCATGTTTCTAATCTATTGATGGCCTAGCGATCTGCAGACACAAAGCCGGTGGTAGGCAGAAGGTTATTTTAGAAACTGATTAAGTGAAAAATCTGCTGTGTTTTGCATACCTCTACAGTACTTGCTTCTTGACAGAATCCTGACCTACAGTATTCTGCATGGCTGTATGACCTATGACGGACTGGGTTGTATCAACCACTTCCTGAAGACCTTTCTACTCCTAGGCATCGGTCTTTCCATATCAGGCCATGATGCAAATAGTTAGGATGCTGTCTGCTGTATATTTATAGAAAAAATTCCAAATTTTAAGTGACTAAAACTAAAAATTAAGAGCTAATTGTGGACTTCTGGAAGGTTAAGTCAAGGGAACACAAACCAGTCCTCATAGAAGGATCAGAAGTGGAAAGAGTGAGCAGTTTCAAGTTCCTTGGAGTTAATATTTCTGAGGACCTACCCTGGTCCCAACGTATCAACGCAGCTATAAAGACAAGACAGTGGCTATGTTTCGTTAGGAGTTTGAGGAGATTTGGTTTGTCACCTAAAACGCTCACAAATTTCTACTGATGTACCATGGAGAGTATTCTAACTAGCTGCATCACCATTTGGTATAGGGTGGGTGGAGAGGTGGGTAGGGCTACTGCACAGAATCAAAGAGAGCTGCCGAGAGTTGTAAACCTAATCAGCTCCATTTTGGATATTTCCCTCTGTAATATCCAACACATCTGCAAGGAGCGATGCCTCGGAAAGGCAGCATCCATCATTAAGGACCCCCACCACCCAGGACACGCCCTCTTCTCTGTGTTACCATCAGGGAGGAGGTACACAAGTCTGAAGATACACACTCAGTGATTCAGGAACAACTTCTTCCCCTCTACCATCAATTTCTGAATGGACGTTGAACCCATGAACCCTACTTCACTACGTTTTTACTTCTGTTTTTGCACTACTTAATTAATTTATATATTTGATCTACATACATATATATACACTACTTACTGTAATTCCATTTTTAAATATATTATCATGTTTTGTATTGTACTGCTGCCATAAAGTTAACAAATTGCATGATAGATACCGATGATATTAGACCTGATTCTGACATGCCAAATCTACAGAAACTTCTAGGAAAGTTGGGGTAGCTGTGGTTGCTGTCTATTGTATTTCCTTAATGTCCGTAAACTCTTAGAGAACAGGTTTTCAGGCTGACAGTGCTTCTTGCCAATTGTGTGCCGCTGAACTTCTTTGAGCGATTTCTTGGCACAATACTAAACAGCCAGTGGCAATATCAATTTGCATGTCAAAACACTGGTTGTTTAGTCTGTTTTCTGGCTGCCCCTACTGCTTGTAACATAGTCTCAGTTGCCGCTTTATTAGATACACCTACTCATTAATGCAAATATCCAATCAGACAATCACGTGGCAGCAACTCAATGCATTAAAGCATGTAGACTTGGTCAAGAGGTTCAGTAGTTGTTCAGACCAAACATCAGAAAGGGGGAGAAATGTGATCTAAGTGACTTTGACTGTGGAATGATTGTTGGTGCCAGACGGGGTGGTTTGAGTATCTCAGAAACTGCTGATCTCCTGGGATTTCCATGCCCAACGTTCTCTGGAGTTTACAGGAATTGGTGCAAAACTACATTCAGCGAGTGGCAGTTCTGTGGGTGAAAATGCCTTGTCAGTGAGAGAGGTTGGAAGAGAATGGCCAGACTGGTTCAAGATGGCAGGAAAGCAATAATAAGACCATAAGATGTAGGTGCAGAATTAGGCCACTTGGCCCATTGAGTCTTCTCCGCCATTTCATCACGGCTGATCCATTTCCCCTCTCAGCCCCAGTCTCCTGCTTTCTCCCCGTATCCTTACCAGCCTCTGCTTTATATATACCCAATGACTTGGCCTCCACAGCCACCTGTGCCAATGAATTCCACAGATTCACCGCTCTCTGGCTAAAGAAATCCCTCCTCATCTCCGTTCTAAAAAGATACCTCTCTATTCTGAGGGTATGTCCTCTGGATTTAGACTCCCCTACCTTAGGAAGTGTCCCGCCACATCAAGGCGTAATCTCCCATTACAACAGGGGTGTGCAGAACAGCATGATTGAAATGAACAACACCTTGAACCTTGAAGTGGATGGGCTACAGCAGAGAAAATGCACTCCGTGGCCACTTTATTAAGTACAGGAGGTTCCTAACACTGAGTGTAAATGGTACACAATCCCAGTTCTTCAATGTCTGAATGAGCTACCAGCTATCAAAGTTCCCCTTTCTGCTATGATTTCAAATTGCCCTACAAATGTCCTTTTTTTTCCCACTTAGCTGAGGCATGGATCTGCGGGCTGTCAAAACGTGACCTTTCCTTCGGCATTTTGAAAGACTCAGCTGTCCTGAACCGATGAGGTTGTGCTGAGGGATGACCATTGTTGTGACAGAAACTGATCGAACTGGTCTCATCAGTAATGTCTCAGTCTCAGTGCGCAACCTTGGACTCTGCCACAGCTCTTTGTCTGTGGACTATATCTGCACCAATTAATCTCAGAGAATGAATTCCCTCTCGCTTGCTTGATGCGAATTCCATTGTTGCAGCAATTTTTACCTGCATGCTCAGCAGCTTTGAGTGAATTTGTCCATCTGCGGCATAAAAAACCTGTCACATCGGGCACAATCTGAACAAAATACTGACATCGCATTGCAAAAATAACTTACTTAATGAAGCACGTAGACACAAACCATCCCATCATTTTTAGGCCCCCTACTTCCAATCTTGTAGGTTCCAATATTTTATTCTGCTTCAGATCAAGTCAAGTCAAGTCAAGTCACTTTTATTGTCATTTTGACCATAACTGAGATATACGGTACATAGTAAAAATGAGACAACGTTTTTCAGGACCATGGTGTTACATGACACAGTACAAAAACTAGACTGAACTACGTAAAAAACAGCACAGAGAGAAAACAAGAAACTACACTAGACTACAGACCTACCCAGGACTGCATAAAGTGTACAAAACAGTGCAGGCATTACAATAAATAATAAACAGGACAATAGGCGTCTCAGTCTCAAAAGGTGTCAGTCCAGGCTTCGGGTATTGAATCTGATAACTTGGGGGAAGAAACTGTTACATAGTCTGGTCGTGAGAGCCCGAATGCTTCAGAGCCTTTTCCCAGATGGCAGGAGGGAGAAGAGTTTGTATGAGGGGTGCATGGAGTCCTTCACAATGCTGTTTGCTTTGCGGATGCAGCGTGTAGTGTAAACGTCCGTGATGGTGGGAAGAGAGACCCCGATGATCTTCTCAGCTGACCTCACTATCCGCTGCAGGGTCTTGTGATCCGGGATGGTGCGAATTCCTAACCGGGCAGTGATGCAGCTGCTCAGGATGCTCGCAATACAACCCCTGTAGAATGTGATGAGGATGTGATAAAGGTAATCTTTCAGTTTCTAAACTTAAGATCCTTCACTTTGCCTGCTGTCACGTTTGCTCTTACTGAACAGGTCTTTGTTTTTACATTCACCAATCAAAGCTTCTATTTCATATCAGATGAACGTGTACAATATACAGCCTGAGATTCTTACTCACCGCAGACATCCACACATCGGAAGAAAAACCCCAAAGAATGAATGACAGAAAAAAATGTTAGGACCCCCAAAGCCCCCCCTTCTCCCCCCTCCCACACACAAACAGCAGCAAAGCATCAGCCCTGCCCTCCTTCCCCTCCCCTTCCCTGCCTCAGCAAAAGCATTAGCCTCTCCCCCACCTCCCAGCAAAGCTCCCAAAGAGACCATGATCTAGAGTCCATTAAAAAGAGCGCTGGCCATCCCAATAGTTCGTCATCCATGAGGCTCCCCCCTCGCTAATAAGGGAAAGAGAGGCATCACTCCTTCCACAGCGAAAGGGGAGACCAAGAGCTCGCTGTTTCGATGTTACGGTCTGCAGCTTTGCAGATCATAATATATCGCTTTTGGCCTTCAGGCGACGTGCTATCAAAGAGCTTCTGAGAACCAATGTGCAAAAGAAACAGCACCCTATCATTCTGCCGTCCAATCTAAATGTCCACAGAGTTACAATGAAAACTGCAAGATCCTGGCATCAATGTTCTCCAGAAGCAAAACGCTTGAGTGAAAGACAGGTCTCAGAAGTAAGCCGGGTTAGGAACATTCGATGCCAGGTGTGCGTTGAAGCTGGCAGACAGACAGACATACTTTATTGATCCCGAGGGAAACTGGGTTTCATTACAGCCACACCAACCAAGAATAGTGAAGAAATATAGCAACATAAAACCATAAATGATTAAATAAAAGTAAGTTAATCATGCCAAGTGGAAATAAGTCCAGGACCAGCCTATTGGCTCGGGGTGTCTGACATTCCGAGGGAGGAGATGTAAAGTTTGATGGCCACAGGCAGGAATGACTTCCTATGACGTTCAGTGTTGCATCTCGGTGGAATGAGTCTCTGGCTGAATGTACTCCTGTGCCTAACCAGTACATTAAGGAGTGGATGGGAGACATTGTCCAAGATGGCGTGCAACTTGGACAGCATCCTCTTTTCAGACACCACCGTCAGAGAGTCCAGTTCCACCCCCACAACATCACTGGCCTTACGAATGAGTTTGTTGATTCTGTTGGTGTCTGCTACCCTCAGCCTGCTGCCCCAGCACACATGATTCAAGCCACCCATGAGGTGTGGCACTTTGGGAGGACAAACCGGGGTTGGACTTGCACAGTGAGTGGTAGGGCACTGAGCTGTGTGATAGAACAGGTAGTTCTTCCAAACTTCTCTTAAATGTTGCAGTCGAACCCACAACACTTGTGCCGGCAGCTCATTTCACACTCTCTCCACCCTCTGCGTGAAGGAGTTTTCCCTCATGTTCCCCTTAATTATTTCACCTTTCACCTTAAACCTACTACCTCGAGTTCTTCTCTCACCCACCTCAGGGGAAAAGCCTGCATGTCCTTACCCTATCTATGCTCCTCATGATTTTTATACCTCTATAAGATCTCCCATCATTCTCCTATGCTCCAGCAAATAAAATCTGAGCCTTTCCCTTCAACCTTGCCCTATAACTCAGGTCCTTCAGTCTGGGCAAAATTCTCGTGGACTTTCTGTGCACTCTTTCAAGTTTGTTGACATCTTTCCTGCAGGGAGGTAGTCAGAACTGCACACAACACTCCAAGTTCAGCCTCACCAACGCCTTATGAGAAAAGACTGAATGTGTGAATTTCAGCAAAACGTCCTAATTCCCATTCTCAGTTTTCTGACTTATGAAGGCAAATCTGCCACAAGCTGTCTTTGCAAAGCTATCTACCTGTGAGACCACAGTTTCAGAACACCCTGTTCTTCCACACGGTGGTGGTGGAGGCGGACACAGTAGGGTCTTTTAAGAGCCTCTTAGATAGGTGCGTGGAGCTTAGAAAAATAGTGAACTATGCAGTAGGGAAATTCTCAGCAGTTTCTACATGGTCGGCACAGCATTGTGGGCCGAAGGGCCTGTAATGTGCTGTAGATCTTTATGTTCCATGCTCCTCAGTGCCCCACCATTCGCTGCGTAAGTCCTACCCTGGTTGGCACTCTCAAAGTACAACACCTCACACTTTTCTGTATTAAAAAACGGGCCATTTCTCAGCCCACTTTTCCAGCCGGTCCAAATCATGCTGCAAGCTCTGATAGCCAAAAGGGAATGGTAGCAATTACTTTTGGAGTTTCAAGGACTCACCAGGTCTTGTAGAGAACAAAAACCTTCTGCATTATTTACCGATCACAGAACTCGGCTAACAACTGAGTTCAAAATCTACGCTCCCATGATGACTGCAGAGGATGGCTTATCACTCTCCCCAGTGACTGCAAGACAGCGTAGAGCATAGTAAAAAATGTTTCAGTGGATGTCGTGTCGTAACAACCCCTGAAGCAGCTACACAAAGGACAAAAAAAGAAAGCTAAACCTTGCTCTTCATCCAGTTGGCAACCCACAAATATTTGGAACTCTTGATGCTGTGGTGTTCACCAAGCTTGTTTCATTACCAGTTGAGATGACACCCTCATTGTGTAGTTGTCTCGCTCCTGGGAGTGCTCCTGCTTTCTCAGTCCCCACTTCGCTTGCACCAGTTCTGATTGGTTACCCCTTCACTTGACCTTTGAATTCTATTGGCTCGCAGTATTTTTTTGGCTCTTAGGTGTTTGCAAAATTGAAACCCATCAAATGGTGAAAGGCCTTGACGGAGTGGATATGGAGAGGATGTTTCCTATGGTAGGGGAGCCTAAGACTTCAGAAGAGAGGGGCGTCCTTTTAGAACGGAGATGAGGAGGAATTTCTTTAGCCAGGGAGTGGTGAATCTGTGGAATTCATTGCCACAGGTGGCTGTGGAGGCCAAGTCATATTTAAGGCTGTGCTTGATAGATTCTTGATCAGTCAGGGCATGAAGGGTTACGGAGAGAAGCCAGGGGATTGGGAATGAGAGGGGAAATGGATCAGTCTTGATGAAAAGGCAGAGCAGACCCAAAGGGCCAGATGACCTAATTCTGCTCCTATATCTTATGACGTGAGTACTACAACCGGTCAACTGGTTGGTTGGATTATTATTACGGAGATACAGTGAGAAGCCTGTCTTGATCTGTTCATGCAAATCAGATCATTACACAATGCATTGAGGTAGAACAAGGAAAAACAATAACAGAAGGCAGAATAAAGTGTAAAGCTACAGAGAACGTGCAGGTAAACAGCAACTTACAAGCTTAACACAAAATCCACCGCAGATGCTGGGGTCAAAGCAACACGCTGGAGGAACTCAGCAGGTCGGGCAGCATCTGTTGTTTCGGGCTGAGACCCTTCGTCAGGAGGGGGCAGGGGCCCTATAAAGAAGGTGGGGGGAGGGGGAAGGTGCCAGGTGAAAAACCAATCAGAGGAAAGATCAAGGGGTGGGGGAGGGGAAGCAGGGAGGGGGTTGGCAGGAGAGGTGAAGAAGGACTGTAAAGGGAAAGCACTGTGGGTAGTAGAAGGAGGTGGAACCATGAGGGAGGTGATAGGCAGCTGGAGGAGGAGGCGGAGTGAAACTGGGATGGGGAAGGGAGGAGGAGGAAATTACCGGAAGTTGGAGAATTCAACTTACAAGTTTATTGTGAGGTCAAGAGTCTAACTTATCACATCAGGGAGCCATTCAATCATTTTCCAACAGTGGGGTGGAAGCTATCCTTGAACCTGGAGGTATGCGCTTTCAGGCTTTTTATAATCCTCTATCTGATGGAAGAGGGGAGGAGTGAGAACGCTCAGGGTGGGTCGGGTCTTTGATTGTGCTGGCTGCCTTACTGAGGCAGTGTAGACAGAGTCCGTAGAGTGGAGGCTGGTTTCTTTGCCCACAACTCTCTGCGGTTTCTTGCGACCTCCTGCAGAGCGGATGCCATGCTAAAGCTATTATGTATGCAGATGGAATGCTTTCTGCGATGTGTGGATAAAACTTGGTAATGGTTGATGGGGAGGGAGGGGTGGGCATGCCAAATCTCTTTCAGCCTCCTGAGGATGTAGTGGTGCTGATGAGCTGTCTTGGCTGTGTGATAACAATATTGTTCTTGTTGAGGAGAACCCCACACAAGTCCCAGCTCACGAGACATTGTCAACATGAGGGGAATCTCACAGTTTAGTGAGGGCTGAACAACACTGTGACAGCATGATGCACCATCAATAACTCTCTGAGATGTGAGGTGAGATATCGGCTTTTATTGACTGGAAGAAAGAACAAGCAGCAATTGACCACCACACTACGTCCTGGAGACTGAGGGCTGGGCTCAGGCCTCAATCGCCTTTATACCGGGGTCTGTGGGAGGAGCCACAGGAGCAGTCAGCAGGGGGGCGTGTCCAGACAGGTATATGTAGTTCACCACACAGCATTGCAGAGTAAAAACAGTGAAGTGGTTAAACTAGTGTTCACTAACTTAGTCCTCTGCACCTTTACAATCTGCTCATCCATTGTCAGTATAGACATATTCCTGATTCAAAATTATATCTCTTTGTGAGTTCTGGATATTCATCAGACAAAAAAATACTGGCTGTCTATTTAGCAAAGGCTTATTGTGCAAAAGCCTTAGGCCTATATACAGTACTGTGCAAAAGTCTTAGGCACACATATACGTAGCTAGGGTGCCTAAGACTTTTGCACTGTTCTGTATTTGCCAATGTGGAACAGAGAGCCAGTTTGTAAGTCTAGCGGGAGCAAAGGATTTTGGGAATGGCAAGGGTGGAGGGAGCACCGCGGGAGGGGTGTGGGGCAGGTGGCAGAGGAGTTCCAGCTGCGGGGGTTGGCGCAGGAGCAGACGCACCCAGCCCCGAGACACCAGATGAGATCATCTCTCTGGTGCTTCCCGCTCCCTTCCCCTTTTCCCATTTATGATTCCCCTCTCCCCGCACCCCCTCTACCCACTCTCAGTCCACAATAGAGACCCATATCAGAATCAGGTTTGTCATCACTCCCATCTGTCATGAAATGTGTTTTTTAAAGCTGCAGCAGTACAGTGCAATACATCACCTGGACAATACAAACACCTATGTCACAACGCTGTTCTTTGACTGTAGCTCATCGTTTCAAATTCAGAGTCAGATTCAGTTTATTGTCATTTAGAAACCATAAATACAATGCAGTTAAAAAATGAGACAACATTCTCCGGAATGATATCACGAAAAAGCACAAAACAGACCACACAAGAAAAACCACATAACGTTTGGTAATCCCCAATCCAGAGTCCAGAGAAGCTGCTGCGTATCGATATCGCGCTACCGTCTTAGCACGTTCCCCGGAAACGAGCTACAAACCCATCAGACAAACCTAAAGCTACAAGACCAACACAAAACCACGTAGTTACATATAGTTATAGTTAACATATAGTTTCAACAGTGCAGACAATACCATAATGGATAAAAGACTAACTGACAAAGACCACATAATTATAACACATAGTTTCAACAGTGCAAAGCAACACTGTAATCTGATAAAGAGCAGTCCATGACACGGTTTAAAAGGAAGTCTCAAAGTCCCGGCAGCCCATCATCTCATGCAGATGGTAGAAGGAAGAAAAACTCTTCCTGCCATGAACCTCCAGCGCCGCAGCTTGCCGATACAGCACTTTGGGAGCTCCGACCACAGCCAACTCCGAGTCCGTCCAAAAACTTCGAGCTTCATTTAACACCATTTAATACCATCATTCCAACAACCTATGCCTCTGTACCTCTCTCTCAGGGATGTGTGCTTAGCCCACTGCTTTACGCTCTACACCCACGACTGTGTGACCTGCAGAAATCTCTAGAACTTACTGAAGTCTCTGTTCATGTGCCCGCTGTAAGAAAAACACTGATGAATGGTGTTCATCAGAGGAAGCCACTGCTTTCCAAAAAAAACATTTCTGCATATCTCAAGTTTGCAAAAAGCCACCTAAGTGTTCTGCAGTACTTCTGGGACAATGTTCTGTGGGCAATGTTCTAGGCCTTTCAATATTCGTGACAGTTCGTTGAGATCTCCCCTCACTTTCTGTGGGCAGATGAGACAAAAGTGGAACTTATGGCAGATTTGCACGTTGCTATGTTTGCACACCAATCTCAACTGTGAAGCACGGTGGAAGGAGCATCGTGGTTTGGGGCTGCTTTGCTGCCTCAGGGCCTGGACAGCTTGCAATTGTCGAGAGAACGATGAATTCAAAATTGTTTCAAAACATTTTACTGGAGAATGTCAGGGTAGCAGTCAGTCACCTGAAGCTTAATCGTAGTTGGATAACGCAACAAGACAATGATCTGAAAGACAAGAATAAATGGTTTAAAAAGAAGAAAATTTGTGTTTTGGAATGGCCTAGTCAAAGTCCTGACCTTAATCCGGTTGTTTTAGGTTGTGGAAGGACCTAAAGCAAGCAGTTCATGCAAGAAAGCCCACCAACATCCCAGAGTGGAAGCAGATTTGTAAGGAGGAGTGGCCTAAAGTTCCTCCAAGGCAATGATCAACGGTTACCAGAAAAGTTTGGTTGCAGTTTTTGCTGTAAAAGGGGGTACTTTTTTCAAAAAATACATATAACATTGGATCATTTTTCTCTATATATAAATAAATGAACAAGTATAATGTCTTTTTTCTGTTTTATTTATTTAATTAGGTTCTCTTTATCTAGTTTTAGGGCTCACATGAAGATCTGATCACATTTTGGGTCATATTAAGAAATAGAGAAGATTTACAAACTCCCTAGCACCAGTATATATGTGCCCAAGACTTCTGCGCACTACTGCACATAGTGACCGCTTCATCGAGTTCCCCAGCCATTGTGAAGGAGGTACAGGAGCCTTATGTCCTGCACCACAAGGTTCAGGAACAGTTGTTGTCCTTCAGTCTTTACCTCTGTTCTAAAGGGACATCCTTTTATTCTGTGCCCTCTGGTCCTAGACCATTGGAAATATTCTTTCCATGTCCACTCTATCTAGGCCTTTCAATATTCGTGACAGTTCGTTGAGATCTCCCCTCACTTTTCTAAAAACTAGCAAGTACAGGCCTAGAGCCATCAAACACTCACGTTCATTCACAGGATTACTCTCCTGAGCCTCCGCCGGACACACCCCAAAGCGAGCTCATCCTTTTTTTGATAAGCGCCCTAAAACTGCTCAAGTGAAAAGCTTTTTGCTCGTGTGTCATCCAGACAGTTCATTCCGTAGAGATGACACAACTGGGGAAAGCAGAATGCAGAATATAATGTTAGAGTTGCAGAGAGGGTGCAGTGCGGGTAGACAGGCTTAGTGCAAGGGTCATGATGAGACAGACTGAGGGATGAAAATTCATTTTCATCACGTGAAAAGTCTTGTAACAGTGAGATGAAAGCTGTCCTTGATCCTGGCAGTACGTGCTCACAATATTTTGTCGTTTCTTCTCGATTGAAGGAAGAGAAGCTAGAATGACTGGGTTAGGAGGGGTCTTTGGTGACACTAGCTGCACTCCCAAGATAGCTGCAGGAAGGGTAGAGAGAGTCAACAGAAGGGAAGATGGCTTATGTGATGAACTGGACTGTGCTCACTACTCTTTGCAATTTCCTGTGGTTTGAGAAGATCTGTTGCTGTACCAAGCTGTGAGAATTTCGATATGATGATTCCTATAGTATATCTGTAGGAATTGGTGAGAATCGTTGTGGATATACCAAACTATTGAGGAAGACACAAAGAACACCATCTTCTTTGGATAATTTTGCTTTTTGAATATTTTGTTAATTATTTCTATTTTTTAAATTTGAGTCATAGAACCCTACGGCACAGAAACAAGCACTTCAGTCCATCTAGTTCATGCTAAACTAGTCCCAATGACCTTCCCTCCATACCCCACTCATCCAGGTACCTATCCAAATTTCTCTTAAATGTTGAAATCAAACCTATGTCCACTACTTACGCTGTCAACTCATTCCACCCTCTCTCCACCCACTGAGTGAAGAAGTTCCCGCTCGTGGTCCCTTTAAATATTTCACTTTTGACACATGACCTCAGTGGAAAATTAACCCTATCTATATCCCTCATAACTTTGTATACCTCTATCAAACCTTCCCTCAATCATCGATGCTCTAGGGTACAAATTCAAAGATTCAAAGTACATTTATTACCAAAGTATGTATACAGTATACAACCCTGAGGTTCGTCTTCTCCACAGACAACGCTGAAACAAAGAACACCATGGAACCAATCCATGCAAAGAAAAACATCAAACATCAAACTCCCTTCTCCCACACATACCAAAACAAATCAAACAGCAAAAAAAGAGCAAAACCACAGAGTATAAAACACAAAATCAAAAGGCGCATTTCCATATAACAATTACAGCACGGAAACAGGCCATCTCGGCCCTTCTAGTCCGTGCCGAACGCTCACTCTCACCTAGTCCCACCGACCTGCACTCAGCTCATAACCCTCCATTCCTTTCCTGTCCGTATACCCATCCAATTTTACTTTAAATGACTAAATTGAACCTGCCTCTACCACTTCTACTGGAAGCAAATTTCAGTTAAGTTCAGCTCAGGGTTCATTACCTGTAGGCTGCCCCAATTCAAAAATTACCCAAGTGTAGTAACAAAAAAGTGAACTGGAAAGTAGAAAAGATCCTAAACCTGAAATAGAGTCTACAAACCACGTTGATTACTGTGGTGAACTACGTGTGCCTGTCTGGACACCCCTCCTGCTGACTGCTCCTGTGGCTCCTCCCACAGACCCCGGTATAAAGGCGATCGAGGCCTGAGCTCGGCCTCTCAGTCTCCAGGATGTAGTATGGTGGTCACTCACTGCTTGTTCCTTCTTCCAGCCAATAAAAGCCGATATCTCGCCTTTACGTCTCAGAGTGAGTTATTGATGGTGCATCAATTACATCTTGCTCTGGCACCATCCACCGACAGCATCGAGAGAGAGAAAGATCACCGTCATTTGGGAGCAGCAAGCAAGAGAGAGCAAGAGACTGCCACACGAACACACCTTCTCCAGCAGCAGCTAACGAGAGGCTGGGAGACGGCGCTAAACAGTCGCCCACCTTCTGCATTCACCTCAATGATTTCAATCTTCCCTAGAGCTTTAGTCGGAGAGAGATGAAGTCCTGACCTATTGAAACTTTCCCTAGATCTCCTCAGGCCCCAAGTTAACTGCTTTGTTTTACTAGTTAAATTGATATTAATAATTTTGCGTTTTTATTTACCTCAGTTTTCATGGTTGTAAAGATGGTCGGAAACATGAAAAGAAAGGTTAAGTATATTGCCAGTTGTGTCAGAAGGCCAAACGTTTGCACCATTTATGTCTTCTGTCAACGGGTTGCATTTCAGGGATGGGATCTCTGCACTACAATGCCTGAGACCTCATTGTTATCTTGACCTTGAAGCCTAAGGGTTTAGGGAGCCAATGAGAAAGACAACCAGCCCCATCCCACCCCTTACCCTTATCTAGTCCAAGTAAGGCCAAACTTGAATGGGTAATTCAAGGGGGCATAATTTTAAGGGGATTGAAGCAGGATCTTGTTTCTCACTCTCCAGTCTACCATCAAAGCTAAGCATTAACAATCTGGCTTTATTAAGCACCTTTAACAAAGTAAAACATCTCAAAATGCTTTGGAGAAAGCATTTGAAACAGAGCCAATTGAGGTACTGCAACAATAGGATCAGGCAAAGCAACAGGTGCCCCAAAGGAGAAGTAGGGAGGGAGGAGAGATTTAGGGAGGGAATTCCTGACCCTCAGCAGCCTGAAGTTTTTAGGAAGCCAGTAATTGAGTGGTGAAAATCCAGGATAGGCAAGAGAAGAGAACTGTACAGATTCAGGAGCTGCAAGAATTGTTGGATTGATAGTGAGGGATGAAGACCACAGACAGATCTGACAAATTTTACATGATAAGTTTTCTGGACCATTGTGACAAAGAGGCAATGATCAAGTGGATAGCCAGGGCAGAAATGGTTAATTCAAGGCGCATAAGGTTAAGGAAATTGGAGGAAAGTATAGAGAGAATTCAGAGGTATTTTATATATATAAAACTTGGACAACTGTGGTAAGCTATGTGTACCTGTCTGGACATGCCCCCCTGCTGACTGCTCCTGTGGCTCCTCCCACAGACCCCTGTATAAAGGCGATTGGGGCACTGCTCCTCCCTCAGTCTTCGACATGTCGTGCTCCCTTTTCGCTGTTAATAAAAGCCTATCGTTCACTTCCAGTCTCTTAGAGTTATTGATGGTGCATCAGGCACCTAAGACTTTTGCACACTACTGTAGTAATTCTATGTATTGCGCTGTACTGCTGCCACAAAAAAAAACAAATTTCATGACTTATGTGAGTGATGATAAACCTGATTCTGATATCTGTTGTGGATTGACAGTAGAAGGGAGCAGGGAGTGCAGAAATGGTTGGGAAAGGGGCAGGAAGAGGGGAATCATGGTTGGGAAAGGGAGAAGGGAGTGGGAAGATAGAGGGAAGCACCAGAGTGACATTCTGTAATGATCAATAAACCAATTGTTTGGAATCAAATGACCTTGCCTGGTGTCTCAGGGCTGGGTGTGTCTGCACCACTCTAACACACCTTCTCTGCCACCTGTCCCACCCCCCCACCCCCCCACCCCCCCCGCAGCACTCCACACTCACCATCCAAAACATCTTCGGCTCCTGCCAGATTTACAAACTCAGTCTCCGCTTCACGTTGATGAAATACAGGACTGTGTAAAAGCTTAGGTTCCCTAGCTGTATATACGTGCCTAAGACTTTTACACAGTACAGTTAAGAAACTCTTAGATGGGCACATGAATGACAGGAAAGTGGAGGGATATGTAGGAGGGAAGAATTAGATTGATCTTCAGGTTGGTACAACATTCTAGACCAAATGTTCTATGTTCTCTGTAAATAGATTGAATTGAATTGACTTTATTACTCACATTCTTCATATACTCGAGGAGTAAAACTCTTTACATTACGTCTGTCTAAATGTGCAATGTGCAATTTATACTGATTTATAATAAATAGTATGTATAACGATAGTATGTATAGCAGAAATGCAATTGCGTCAGCATGAATTAATCAGTCTGATGGCCTGGTGGAAGAAGCTGTCCCGGAGCCTGTTGGTCCTGGCTTTTATGCTGCGGTACCGTTTCCCGGATGGTAGCGGCTGGAACAGTTTGTGGTTGGGGTGACTCGGGCCCCCAGTGGGCCCTTTTTACACACCTGTGTCTGTAAATGTCCAGAATAGTGGGAAGTTCACACCTACAGATGCGCTGGGCTGTCCGCACCACCCTCTGCAGAGTTATCTCATTTATTTTCTTGTACAACTCTCACTGACTGCTGATTGCCAAGCAAGGCTCGAGCTCAATAGTTATCGGTAAAATGTGCAATGGTGCAGCAGATGCTTTTTGTGCTTTGTTTTCAGCTTCAGTTGGTTCAAGTGTTGGAAGGGGAGTTCAATAAGCAGCCCGTGTGCAGTGCTACAAAAGTAAGGTTCGATTTCAGCACTCCTCCTCGTGTTGCCCTTAAGTCTGCAGATGCTTTTTTTTTAATATATATAACAGTCTTCAAGTCCGAAACTGAAGTACTTTCTTCGTCGTTGGAGGTGTATTTTACTGCTCGTTATCATTCATTATTGAACACCTAATTACGGAGGGAAAATGTTCCTGTTAAGGGCCAGGAACGTTAAAGAGAAATTTTATATAAATGAGGT